>NC_045434.1:42007346-42065731 GCF_002776525.5 Piliocolobus tephrosceles | reverse complement strand
CCCCCCCCCCCCCCCCCATGATAAGCCCCGACGTGTGATGTTCCCCTTCCCGAGTCCAAGTGATGTCATTGTTCAGTTCCCACCTATGAGTGAGAACATGCGGTGTTTGGTTTTCTGTTCTTGTGATAGTTTGCTAAGAATAATGGTTTCCAGCTGCATCCATGTCCCAAATGCTTTTTCTAACAAAATAATCCATATATATTAGATAGTTTTGAGCTTCTTGGATGAGATATACTAAAACAAACATTACCTTTCATTCTAATATAGCAGTGAAAGTGAACTATGCTCCAAATTCCAGTCTATCAAAATGTAGGTATTTTACCCAGTTCCTGGTCTAGATCTTTAACCCATTGATTTTCATCCTCAAGAAACACCAATTCATGTTATCTTGTCAAAGATGTAGAAGACTGGAAGGAATTTGTTCTAACTTTGCCACCTAGGATATGTTGCTTCCTCACCTATTAAATTTTATGTTTCAGTGTTGTGAGATCATTTTCAAATTTCCTTATTTGAATCTCAAACTTTTACATAATTTCTCAGCATGAAGATAAAAAGGACAATTAAAATACATGCTTGCTGGCAAATTACTCTTCTGATCCTGAGAACTGCATTTGCTTTACTTTCATCCTCCCTTATTAAGTATACTTCTAAGTAGTGACTTCATGAATTTTGCAACACACCACACCCTTGAAAGTGAAGGCTTCCACGGGGCAGGGACTAAACCTCTGTGTTGCTTTGCATAATGCTACCAGAGCCCTTATATTAAAAGATAGGCATCTTCCAGTGTCTTTTACTCTGCCCATTCCTAAAGTCACAAAGCATGACCTTCATGTCTCAGGCTTCTATATAAAAGCAGGAAAATCCATTGCCACAGGATTTGCTGCACTTGTTGAATGTCATCATAAACCATTGCAATATTTTGCTTCTCTGCTTACAAGGGCACACACCAGGACTGGGCGCGTAGGATAGCGAAGAGAAGCACAATGACTCCATCCGCTATTGTTTCTGCACCTGCAGAGCTCATCTTAGCAAAGACACTTCATTCAAAGTCACCTTTTCTCCTTCTCATTACTCCTTCTTTTCTCAATACTAACCAGTTTTGTTTAGACTGAGATAATTCTGCCTCATAAAACTTCTAAGTTATTTGCTCGCTAAAAAGAGAGAAAAGAAAAGCTGTCAGGACAAGGATGTTAACCAGGATTAAGAACATATTCAAGAAAATGCAAGTAACATACTTTTTAATTTCTTCAATCCAACTTCTAGCTAGGAAAAACATAGTAGAGAAATAATACAATGAAGGAAAACAAAAAATACGAATTATACTGAGTTGTTTGCCAGGACCCCACAATTTCCTGTTTTATTCCTTTTACTCTGGCTTCTGCTTCTCAAAGATCCTTCACTGGTTACTCCTCATCTCTTTGGCTCCTTTTTCCTTCGTGTGTGTGTGTGTGGTTTTTTTGTAAACAGAAGAGGCTGTTAAATTCAGGGATAATTTATATACCACAAACTTCACTTGTTTTATAACATTTCCAGAAAGCCCTGGGGCTGCTGAGCAGCCCAGGCTCTCCTCCGACTGCCTCCGCCAAACTCCACATCATTCTGCTGGTCGATGGCCTGCTGGCGTGCCAGTGCCTGCGGTGTGCTCCCGGCGTCCCCTCGACTCCCAGCAGCTTGTGTGTTTGCCTGCTAGAATGTTAGGGATTTTATAGGCACAGAATGGATGCATGGCAGGCCAGGGTGGTCTTGAGAAATGTAACATTTGGGCAGGAAAACAAAAATGCCTGTCCTCACTGAGGTCCACACAGGCCAGGGGGTAGAGCCCTAGGCAGGGACCACGCCCTTCCCCCATTCCATATCATTTAAAGGGATCACGCCCTTCCCTTCCCAGCACTTCCCTTCGCCTGTTCTGTATCATTACCAAGGAGCTTAGTCTTTGGACCACTTTTCTTTATACTCATTCCCTAGATTATCTCATCCAGTCTCCACATTTTAAATACCAGGTATATATTCTAATGACTCCCAAATCTAAAACCCCACCCTACCCCCCACCCCTAAACTCCAGACTCATCTCTTAGATGTCTGATAGGTATTTCAAACTTAGCATGCTCAAAAACAGGTTTTGATCTTTACCTAAAACTGTTCCTCCCACAGTCTTCCCTAAACCAGCTAATAGCAACACTATATTCCAGTTGCTCATAAAACCCCGGAGTCATCCTTGACTCCACTCTCCTGCCTACTCCTACAACAATCCATCAGAAATCCTATTGACTCAACTTGTGAAATATATCCAGAAATAGCCACTTTTCGCATCTACACTGCTACCACCCAGGGCAAGCCACCACTTTCTTCCCCTGGTTTATCGCAATAGCCACATTACTGGTCTTCTGCTCCTCTTCTTACTCCCTACACTCAATTCTCAACATGGGAGCCAGAGTGATTCTTTTAAAACTTGAGTCAGACCACAGCATAACTCTATTCAAAACCCTGCAATGACTTCCCATCTCATACAGAACAAAAGCCAACATCCCTACCATGGCTTACCAGACTCTGGCCACAAGCACTCTGACCTCAGCTCCTTGGCCTCTGCCCTTGTTCATGCTGCTTCAGTCTGTCTGGCCTACTTGTTCTTCCTCAATCTCATCTGCCTCAGAATCTTGACACTGATTGTTTCCTCTGCCCGTAAGACGTGTCACCAGAAAATTGGCTGATTTCTTTATCTCCTACAAGTCTTTGCTCAGATCCTACTTTTCCATGAAACCTATCCACACTACGCTATCTAATACCATAACCTTCTCTGCTTGCCTCTCAATCCCCTTACCTTGTTCTATTTTTTCTTTTTGCATGGAATTTTTCATGCTTTAACTTGACAAACTACTTCTAAATTTAATGTGAAAGAGCAAAGGCCAGAAAAAGCCAAGGAGAATAAAAGATGAATAAAGACGAATATTATCCCTACCAGATAGAAAACTTACTATAAAGCCACAGTCATTAAATGGGTGGAGCAATAGTGCAGAAACGGAAAAATAGACCAATGGAACAAAGAGCCCAGAAACAAACTCATGTCTACACAGAAACTTGGGATATGACAGGTTGGCATCACAAATCATTGAGAAAGGAAAACTATTTGAAAACTTGTGCCAGAACAACTGGCTTTTTATTTGAAAAAAGATAAAAAGATAAAATTAGATCCCTATTTTACTTCATATACAAGATAAATTCTAGGGAGATTAAAGAACTAAACATAAAAAGAAAAACTTTCAACCTTTAGCAGAAAATATAGGAATATATTTATGACATCCAGATATGAATGTTTTCATAAACAAGACAAAAATGCACAAACTATAAACAAAAATACTGACATATTTTGCTACAGTAATATTTAAAAGTATGTGTATATCAGAAAGTACAATAAACCAAATTAAAAGATATACCGCAATCTAAAAGATGGTACATAACAATGCCTCGTTTCTAGTATTTATGCATTTTTAAACCACTAGCAATTTAAAAAGAAAAGATAAATAATTCGGTGAAAATACTTTTAATGTTCACGATAAAATTTAAATGTTGAAATATATGAACAAAGCAATTAATTCACAGTAGAGGAAATTTATCAGGCCAGTATACAAATGAAAATACATTCAATCTCATTAAATTAACATGCAATTAAAATGATGATACTCTTCAATTGCCTCTACAAAAAATAAAAATAAGGCTGATAACACAAGGTGTACTTCATAAAGATGCAGAGGAAATTAAGTTGTTATACACCCTGGAGGGGTGTGTGAACTCATCTAAACTACTTTGGAGAATAATTTGGCAATTAATATCCAATAAAGTTAAAAATGTATGTATCCTAGAACAATAGGTCCATTTTAAGAAGTGTATCTAGAGAAACTGTCATATATGCATATGAAATAGTGTACAAGCATACTCATTGCAGCTTTGCTGGTGACTGCAAAAAATAATGGGAAATAATTTAAATGTTCATCAAGAGAATGCATAGATATTACATGAGATGAATTTCATCAAAACAGTACATTTCAAAAACATAATTGTGAATTTTAAAACAATGTGCAAAAGCATATATTGATAGGATATTAAATTATGCTAATTGTATAATAACAATACAAAATATTATTTATAAACATAAGCATATCTACTAAAAATGTAAAACACATACATGGAAAAAATACATATGCTTTACAGCAGATCACAAAATAGTCACAAT
Source organism: Piliocolobus tephrosceles (assembly GCF_002776525.5). Taxonomy (NCBI): domain Eukaryota; kingdom Metazoa; phylum Chordata; class Mammalia; order Primates; family Cercopithecidae; genus Piliocolobus; species Piliocolobus tephrosceles. Next base: position 42,061,503 of record NC_045434.1, on the reverse strand, counting down.
TTTCCACCCCTCCTAGAAACCTACTCCCACTTACGATATGACTTTACTACTCCTTACATCAAAAAGCAAAGTGTGTTTTCCCATTCCTTGAATCTGGTGTCTTTGTGATTTGCTTTCACCAACAGAATAGAGGAGATGGAATGTTTTGCCAGAGGCCTTGCATTCCTCATTCTACTTTCCCTTCCCTACTTTCCCTCCTAGAACCCTGCTGCTACTTTGTGAATAAGCCTGGGCTAGCCTGCCGAATGATGAGCAATGCATGGCCCAGACAACCCCATTGCCCAGTCTGCAATCAGCTAACCGCCAGACATATGATTAAGGCCATACCAAGACAAGCCAGCACCCAGTTGACCTGCCAATTGACCACAGACACAGGGGCAAGCCCAGCTCAGATCAACCTAGGCCAGCTCATGTCCATAGAACCACCCAGCTGACCTATGGACTATGAGCAAAATAATAAGCGGCTGTTGTTTTAAGTCACTAAGTTTTAGGGGCAGTATTTTTCGACACAGCAATGGGTACATGATACATGTGCTGTCTTTGGAACAATTATCTCTAAGGAAAGAAAGAAGGGAAGAATAACATGGGGAGTGAGCACCTTCACCTTTCACCTTTTACATTTATTTATTATTATTATTTTAAGACAGAGTCTCACTCTGTCACCCAGGCTGGAGTGCAGTGGCTCCATCTCTGCTCACTGCGACTCCACTTCCCAGACTCAAGTAATCCTCCCACCTCAGCCTTCAGAGTAGCTGGTACTACAGGCACACACCACCATGCCCGGCTAATTTTTCTATTTTTCTATAGACATGGGGTTTTGTCAGTTGCCCAGGCTGGTCTCAAACTTGTGAGCTCAAGTGATCCTCCCACTTTGGCCTCCCAAAGTGCTAGGATTACAGGTGTAAGTCGCCACTCCCAGCCTACACTTAATTTTTTAAGAATTTAAAAGTCCTCAAATCTCGCGTTACATCTGGGTAGTAGCAACCGGGGAGTCTGTTCTATTATTTTTGGGATTATTTCTGAACACCTGAAATGCGGCCTAATTGTTTAAAGAAGCATGCTGCCATTCTTTATATTTTTGTCATGTTCATATAAATATGGTAGAAGTAAAAAGGGCTGAAAGGTCTGGTTCACCGTTTGATTCTCATGTAGACTGGCTACACAGAAACTTGGAAATATTAGACCTTGACTTATGTAACTGACCTCATGAGCCACAGTGACTCAGACTGACCAAATATTTTGGTCACACCCCATTTTGTGGTAGAGTATAAACAGGAGTTAAGAGAAAAACATCAAACTCTCAATTAATTATATTCAAGAAACAAATTTTCTTTGATGAAAAAATATATTTTTAGGGCAAAACAAACTGGTATCAAAGGTATTCTTTAGTTTTCAGATTAAGTCCTGGCGTCAGTGTTGATTCAACATACTTTTCTGATGTTCAATATTAAGGTAGGAGTGTGGTATGCTGCTGAAAAATATTTTCATTAAAGACTCAAATAAAATGAGTTTTCTATTTGATCTTCACTTTACCAAAAAATTAATTGTGTATCACATACAACAATGCTGATTTTATTGAAATAGAATTATTTCAATTTTGTTTCAATGTAATTCCATGATAAAAAAAAAAAAAAAAAAAAAAAAAAACCACCCTGTGAGAGGATGTAGGTGTAGGAACCGTAAATAATTTATGCAAAATGAAGCCTGTCCATAAATTCCAAGCCCCCAGTGAAACCTATTGAAAAAGTTCCATTAATCTTCACAAGGCAAGATATTTCTAAGGGGTCAATGTCCCTGATTTTGATGGGATCTTTTTACCCTAAACCCCACAAACAAATTAAAAGAAGGACCAAATTTTTACCTAAAACTTTGGGTGAAAACATAAACATTCAGTAATCAGTCTCTCTGCAGTACTAGAGCCAGTACTACAAACACTTCTTTTATATGGAAAGGAATGGAAAGCTCTAAAGCCAACATCATTCCAGGTGGTAAGAGATAAGAAAAGGCATTTGTGGCTAAAAGACAAGGTCTTCTGGGACTTGGGAGAGGCTGATGTGAGACAAACAGGGACTTGGAAGAGGCTGGTGTGAGACAAACAGACAAAATGGAAACTACATGTTCTGAAGCAAGTCACATCACATACGAGCCTAGGCAGCAGAATACGTCAAGGCTACACAGAGCTGAAAATAAATTAATTTGATTTATAAACGGAGGTGCGAGGGTAACTCTCCAATTTACTTATTAAATTTATATATATACACACACACACACACACACACACACACACACACACACACACACATATATTTATATTTATGGCCTTTTTTCCTTTCTGCTGATTCTACCATTCGTAAGTGATTACAATACAGTCTGTTAATCAGCTTTTTAGGTTTAATTTCTAACAAAGAATATCTGTAGAGTTTTAAAAGTTAGTATAGCAGAAGGTCAGGATAGCAGGGTGAACCAAATTGCAAAATCACTTATCCCAATATTTGAGAAAACAAATCAAAAATCTATAACAAAAACAGTAAAATAGAAATAATACTTAGTATGTACCAGGCATTATTCTAAGGACTGTATACATTTTAACTCATTTAATAATATCATATCTTTATGGAAAATAATATTATATCCTCATTTTACAGATGTGGAAACTGAAACACAAATTATAGCTAGTAAGTGGTAGACCTGAAATCTGATTCCCAGTAGTCTCAATTCAGAGCTTGTGTTTTTAACCGCCACACTAAACTGCTCTCAGATAGACAAAATAGGCAAATAAGTGAAAAGCAAGAAAAAAAAACCCACCATTACCAAACAAGGAAAGGACCAAAACTTATGACTAAACAAACAGAACAAGAAATAAAAGGGATTGAGAAGGTATATTAATCCTATTCCCAATTACCAGAAGCAATATTGTATTAATATTTTGAGTGAAACAAACCCAAAAAAAATCTCACTAATATACCTTCCCTTACCCAAAATAAACAATTTGGGGAGAGGTGAAACAGTGGAGTGAATAGGCAACATCAGGAGTTAAATACTCCAGGACTTATCATTTTCCAGAGCTCCATGAGGAATTACAAAAATGATCTAAGGCCTGGGAGAATCAGTCCAAGAATAAAATACGCCCCAAACTAGTTTGATGGCTCTTTGGTATAGAATATTCAGCAATATCTCAGATAAAAAATGAGCTCAGGTCTTCCAACAAAGACTGCATTTAGTTCCATTCTCAATATGCAGCCTACAAATCATGCCCTAAATGGAAGAGAAACAAATCTCACATAAGTTGGAAATCATCCAAAAGAATGTACCTGTATCGGAGAAAATTTTAAGAAACACATTCAAAATGAACATGAGCTGGGCGCGGCAGCTCACCCCGGTTTTCTCAGTACTTTTGGAGGCTGAGGCAGACGGATTGCTTGGAACCAGGAGTTTAAGACCAGCCTGGGCAACAAAGGGAGACCCCCATCTCTACAAAAAATACAAAAATTATTTGGGCACGGTGGCACACACCTGTAGTCCCAGCTACTCACGAGGCTGAGCTGGGAGGATTGCTTGAACCCAGGAGGTGGAGGCTGCAGTGAGTGTTAATGGCACCACTGCACTCCAGCCTGGGCAATAGACTGAGACCCTGTCTCAAGAAAAAGAAAAAAAAAAAATGAGCATGATATACTCGGGAGGCTGAGGTGGGGGAATTGCTTAAGCCCAGGAGTTTGAGGCTGCAGTGAGCTATGATCACGCCACTGCATTCCAGCCTTGAGATTTTGTTTCTAAGAAAAGACCAAAAAAAAATGAGCATGATAAAAATTAATGATATGACAGTGGCAAACACTACACACACAACCACACAAGAAAGGAATATGACAAATTAAGGACCCTATCTGGAAGAAATCACGACCTAAGGAAAATTCCCTGTGTGTGTGTTTTATCACAAAACATTAAAAGAACATAAATTCAATGAAGCACCATCTCAGTCAATCAATAAAACTGGAGAATAAAACAATTAAATAAGATGAAAAGACAGTTTGTAGACTTATGAAAACTCATTGAGCACCAAAACTACACCACTGGAGTAGGGATCTGAAAACTATGGCCCCTGAGACAAATCCAGGCTACTGCTTATTTTTATAAATAAAGTTTTATTGGAACACAGCGACATCCACTTATTTATGTATTGTCTATGGCTGCTTTTGCACTACAACAGCAGAGATGAGTAGTTGCAATGGAAACTTTATAGTTCACAAAACCCAAAATATTTACCAAGTAATCTTTTACAGAAAAAGTTTGCCTGGCTGGGAGCGGTGGCTCATGTCTAAATCCCAGTGCTTTGGGAAGCTAACATGGGAGGATCACTTGAGGACAGGCTCAAGACCAGCCTGGGAAACATAGCTAGACTCCATCTCTACCAAAGAAAAAAAAAATTGCCTAAAAAATTAGTACATTATAAATGACCTGGGCCTTCCTGTCCAGGGCTCTTCTACCCCACTTCTGTGCTGCTATAATACTTTCTTGTTACACTCTAGAATTGAATGCTCACTAGTTTTAAATGCAGTATGAGTTGGTTGGTCACACTTTCGACCTCTGGAACTTCAAACCAGGCCCTTGGAAACTACCACATTATTAGATGCCTTGAAATACATAGATTTCTCACCCTCAGCTTAAGCCAAGTATCTTTGAGAACATGTAATTATAATAGGTAGCATTTATTTTATTATTTTGGGGGGAAATAAGAGTCAACAAACATTTATTTGGTGCTACATGCTGGGTAATATTGTGCATTTTTAAGAATATAGGAAAAAATGGTAAAGGTGGTATATAAATAAAGCTTAGGCAATATTACCAAAGTGGAAAATACTTCCCTCCTGCATAGTAACCTAAAAAATGAGACGATAAAGGAGAAAAACCAGGTTCAAATTTTGTAACACTTTATTTATATAAACATGTTTTATTGGAAGTATCATTGTAGTAAACATTTTAGAGACTTATTTACTTTAATAATTTTCAGAAAAAAGTATTAGACTGTAACTCCAATTATGAAAGATTTATAATTCTTTCAAAAATTTACAAAGTACAGTGTAAATTATATGTTACTACTTTAACCTTGGCTAGGACTAAACAGCACATTTTATTTTCAGTGGTCATTGGACTGGAATTTACTACTTTGAGGCAAAATAACCCACTGGACTAGTCTGCTACCAACTCCTCAAATCTCTAATCCAAGCTCCACTGCTCCCTTGAGTGTTTCTTACTATTGAACAGAACATAAGTCTATTTATTCCACAATAATTTTGAAGTATTGTCAAGAAAACAATTTTTGTTCAGAAACATTTTTCAAAATGTACATAACTGACTGTAACGTCACTATTTTCTATATTCTCTGTGAACATTACATTTCAATTTTTATTGCACTCAGTTGTTAAGGTGTGTCAAAATAGATACTGTTAGCTAATGTAACATTTTAGCTTTCATTTTGCAAATATTTATCCAATGCAAACCACGTTCTCCAGGCTCTATGAGAGGAGCTGGATACACTAATAAATAAGCCACAGGCTTTTTGGAATTTAAAGTCAAGAGTACAGATGAGATCTTCCAAGATAGTTATGTAAAACAGGAGTAGACAAAATGTTTCTTTTCATGTGCAAACTCTGATCATTTGATGACTGCCTGAAGCGTTTTTTAGAATTCTAGGATAGAGTCAGGATTCAGAGAAAATTGCCAAAATCAATTAACAACGTCTGCCGTGGGCATGTGTGATTTGATGCATATTGTATGTTTATAACTTTTGGTAGCATTAATAGAAAAAAGGACCAAGTATGGAATATTGGATATCAGTAATTATGGTATGGGTGAAGGAAGAATAAGAATAGCAGAAAACTATTCAATGGTAACACCATGGAAGCTAGAGATTATAAAGTACAATGCAAATTATATGAATTTATAAGAAGTGAATTTTCAGGAGGAAGTTCTCAATAATGTCAATTTTTTTCCTTGCAGAAGAAAGCTTGGTAAATTATAATTCATTGGTGACTTCTCTGAAAGCAGTTTCAGTTGATTGGTAGTTGAAACAAGTATAGTGACTAAGGAAGTAAGAAAGTAGGCACAAACTACATAGCTCTAGAAATCTAAGATTCTTCACATTTCCTACTGCTTAATAATATACAATAATGCATTGGTTCTGGGCTTATTTATTTTCTTTTTTTTTTTTTTTTTTTTTTTTTTTTTGAGACAGAGTCTCGCTCTGTTTCCCAGGTTGGAGTGCAATGGCATGATCTTGGCTCACTGCAACCTCTGCCTTCCAGGTTCAAGCGATTCTCCTGCCTCAGCCTCCCAAGTAACTGGGATTACAGGCACCCACCACTACACCCGGCTAATTTTTTTTTTATTTTTAGTGGAGACGGGATTTCACCATGTTAGTCAGGCTGGTCTCGAACTCCTGACCTCGGGTGATCTGCCTGCTTGGGCCTCCCAAAGTGCTGGGATTACAGGCATGAGCTACCATGCCCGGCCTGGGCTTATTTCTTTGTTCACAATTATGTACCCTGAAATTGCAACATCTAGGCTGCATTCTTCTGGTACATCCATATCCCCATTATACCACTTTTCTCTGTAAACACAGATAGTTCTGGGAGCCTGTTTTACATTATTCTGATGCTACACTCATACATCTACATTGTCTTTTATTTGCTAAATTATTGACTTATATTTTTGCTAGTGTCTTCTGTTTCAATAACATGAAATATGTTATTACTATACAATATTTACAACTCCCAGGATATCAGATTAGCATTTCTAATGGCCTTCCTCAACTAAAGTTCAATAATGAGTTCTGAGTCTCAGAATCTAATTTATTAATCAATATCTTAGATTTTTAAAACTCCTTTTACAATATAAAAAATCCTCAATTTGATTAGGGTACTCTAGTGTAATTAATTCAGTAAGAAATATTTAATCTAAATCATACTGTGGAAAAAAGGAGAAATAATATGTGCCTTAAATATGATTTCTAAGCCGGGTATGGTGGCTCACACCTGTAATCCCAGCACTTAGGGAGGCCGAGGCAGGCAGATCACGAGGTCAAGAGATTGAGACCATCCTGGCCAACATGGTGAAATCCTATCTCTACTAAAAATACAAAATTAGCCAGGTGTGGTGGCACATGCCTGTAGTCCCAGCTACACAGGAGGGTGAGGCAGAAGAATCGCTTGAACCTGGGAAGTGGAGGTTGCAGTGAGCTGAGATCATGCCACTGCACTCCTGGGCGCAAGAGCTAAACTCCATCTAAAAAAAAAAAGAGTCATAATTCTAAAAATATATAATCATGGGGTGAGTATAACCAGTTCCAATAGCAGATCATGGCACAATTTGCCACACCTCATTGATGAGAACCTGGAAATACCAGTTTCCATTCACGTATCAAGTCTTGTTCTAGGGAAAGAACTGCACACAGTGTTTCAGGTTAATCTGATTTTATCACACTTTTATACATCTGAACAAAAGAAATTAAATTGGGAGTCAGAGCAATTGAACAAATGTTATTTGTTGGGAGAAATAAACCATAAGCAGAGCTGCAAATTATGACCTTGAGTGTATTCTCCCCTCCGAGGTTAATGAAAATGATCAACTAACATGCCTGGGTCATAGAGGTGAATTAGATCCCTGAGTTTCTTTTCCATTCTAATGCTCTATGCCACTATGAGTCTACAAGGCTGGGAAAGCAGAACAAGATACACAGATAAATTAGAACAGAGATTAGCTTCAAACTCAGGCAACAGGAAGAGAGCCCTTGTTTTAAAGATTAAGTTTGTACTTAGGATATTTAAGGAAAATGGCATGCAAATTCACTCAGAAACAAATACTGGTCAGCCCTTTGCTCAGTCTTTTTTTTTTTTTTAGCTGTGGACCTATTATGAAGGTAAGTTATGGTCAACTAAAATGTGCCTATACAATCAAATCCTCCTTGTAAAAGTCAGGATGAAGGAAATGCCAGTCTATTACATCATGCATCACTAAGTGAATAACTTAAGCTATGTCAATAGCTTGTGTAACAAGAATAAATCCATTGTTATTAAATATTAGGGTAAGACTTGTGTCACATAAAAGTCAGGATCAAAGCTTTGTTATGGCACATATAAACTACCAGCTCATGGCTTCATGATCACATTTTATTACATTAGCAAGATTTTTTCCATTTATGCTTATGTCTAGTAAATATTTAGTCTTAATTTGGGGGGGGGAAGTTTTTAAATATAGACCAATCTCAAACATAGCCAAAAGCTTCATTCTGCCAAGCAAGTCATTCTTCATTCCCTAACTAAATTTTTTAAAAAATCTATCTTTAAACTTTATTTTTAATGACCAATTTAGTCAGATAAAAGATATAAGGTCTCTCACCTGTACTCTCATACTTTGGAAAGCCAAGGTGGGTGGATTGCTTGAGCCTAGGAGTTCAAGACCAGCCTGGGCAACATGGCAAAGCCCTGTCTCTACAAAAAATACAAAAAAGTAGCCGGGTGTCGTGGCATGCCCCTGTAATCCCAGGGACTCAGGAGGCTGAGGCAGGAGAATCACCTGAACCTGGGAGATGGATGCTGCAGTGAGACACGATCCCACTACTGTACTACAGCCTGGGCAACAGAGCAATACCTTGTCTCAAAAAAATTAAAAAAAGAATAGATACAAGGTCAAATCACTTGGTTCTTTAGAATCCCCAAGTGAAATCTAGTTCTAAACAGACGTATCAGGTTTCAGTTCGCATTTGCCAAAATGTCGAAAAAGAACCTCACCATATTTTCCATTTAAGTAATAATATATTCAATCTTTACTATGTTTTGATTGTACTAAGCATTTTACATGATTTATCTCATTTAATTCTCACAGTAATTTCAGGGGTAAATATCATTATCCTCATTTTACAGATAAGGTAACAAAGGTTTAAGGAAATTAAATGATAAAATGGCAAAGCCAGACTTTGAAGTCACATCTCTTAACCTTTGTGGCAGTGGAGAGATGACAGATGGAAGGTGAGCAGTTGATTTCAGGATAATAAGAACTTGATTTCACACAGGAAGGGGAACATCACACACCGGGGCCTATTGTAGGGAGGGGAAAGCAGGGAGGGATAGCATTAGGAGATATACCTAATGTAAATGACGAGTTAATGGGTGCAGCACACCAACATGGCACATGTATACATATGTAACAAACCTGCACGTTGTGCACATGTACCCTAGAACTTCAAGTATAATAATAATGATAATAAAGAACCTGATTTCTAGCAAAATCAGGAAAATTGGAATTCTACTTACCTGATGTTGCTTTGGAACATCCATCAGGCATTCAGTAAATTCATAGTGATTGACAGCTGATTGATTAAACCTGGAACTCAATGCTATCATTATCAAAGATGAGGAGAGTTTGACCATGATAGCAAACAGATGTTTGCTATTATAACCAAACTCACTGAGTGGTTAAACCTGGAATTCAATGTGATTATCAAAGATGAGGAGAGTTTGATTATGATAGCGAAAAGATGTTATCATTCTTGTTCTACAAAAGAACAAACAGACACTCAATAAGGGTAAACAATTTACAGAAGTTCACAAAGTAGGAAATAAAGCCAGACACACATGCAGATCCTCCAAGACCAAGTCCAGCATTCTTTCCACAGAGCCACACAACCTTCCCAAAGATGGCTCTCTGGGCCATTCAGTGAGGGCCACTGAATGGCCCAGAGAACCATAGTGCCCACTTCTGATTTAGGCCAGTAGTCTCTGGTGTAGGGAGTATAAATTCCAAGGGATATATCATATGATCCACTGGAAAGTGGAAAGAAAATATTAAAATTTCTACATTGAATTTTCATCTCATATTTTTAAAAATTCTATTTTGTTTTATAATGTATATATTAGCATAGTGGTACTTGTAAGTCATTTTAAAATAAATGTATAAGTAAATATACAAACATTAGAATTACATGATACAAAAGATTTTATTGATGGGGATGCATAACTTTTTAAAATATAGAAACTTCTAGTTAAGATCAATTTATCTACCTTGTCCTCTGTGAGCCTCATAAGGGTTCCAAAACACCTTATGTAGTGGTTTTCAAACTTTACTGGGCATACGAATCATTTGGATAGTTTGTTAAAAGTGTAGATTCGGGGTTCCATCTCTTTGTACACTCAGTTGATCTGTGGCAGGATCCCAGACTTTGCATTTTTAACCAATAACTAGGTAATTCTGCTCCAGGTGGTCTCAGGAGAAACACTAACTCACAAGGCTACAGTGACCTGGAGAATCTCCTACTCCTGCCACCAACACAGATCAGATACCCCAATGTAGTTTTGAGAACTAAAGGGATAAATGTTCTCTTAGGTAGGAATAACCATACATTGCTTATGAGCCTAAAGCCTTGAATAAAAAATATAATTGCAATAGTAATTATAAAACCAGCCAACATTTATTAGACACCCACATCAGATAGCTTATTTCTGATTATCAGAATTCAATAAGGTTTCCATCATCAGCCTGATTTTACAGAAAAACGGGTCTTAGCAAGGTGAAGTAAGTTACCCAGTATTTTCAATTATAGGTTGAGCATCCTAAATCTGAAATGCTCCAAAACCAAAACTTATTGAGTGCCAACATAATGCTCAAAGGAAATGCTCCTTGGAACATTTCAGACTCCAGATTTTCAGATTTTAGATGTTCAATTGGTATAATGCAAATATTCTAAAATCTAAAAAAAAAAAAAAAAAAAGAGAGAGAAATTCAAAACACTCCTGGTCTCAAGCATTTAGAATAAGGAATATTCAACCTGTATTTTTTCTAAAAGCTTTCAGGCCCAGAAGAAGAAACTTTCTTTACAACTTTCCAACAACTCATTATTATCCCAGTAATATATGGGAGACTTAGCTTTATGATCTTGATTCTTTTTCTGCATTAAGATTTACATGACGTAAAGGTCGCTGAGAATCAGATATCCAGTTTCCTCACTGCCAGCCATTATCTTGCCTTTGTTCATAATGACCTTGGAAAGTCCAGAGATTGCTTATCTACACTGTGCTGTAACAACCTACCTACAAAGAGATGTTAATTAAAGAGGATGACTATTTTAAACACAAATACTCCAAGGTATTTACGTAGAATTTCAACTCTCATGTCTTCAACTGGTATCTGTAAAATGGGAGGTTTGGAGTAAATATTTGGTCAAATCCTTCTATTCCAGAAGTTAGACAATTATAACTTTATCAGGCAATGAATGACAGTCATTTATTTAGGAGGCTTCTCCCAGTTGCAGTGCCCGCATCATCACCCACCTTTCATATCTTCCAATGCAGACTCCTTTGCTTCCTTTGAAAGCAAGTGAGTAACCCTTGGGAAGTCCACATCACCCCCAATACTATACTGGCTGCCAGAGGCATGAAGCCATGAAGCAACTTAGCAATACCAAGACACTGTAAATCTCAAAAATACAATTTAAAAAGCCATGTTAATTGCAGTCCTCCCTTCTCTCTTGGATTGTTCACTTTGAGGGAAGCTAGTTGCCTTGTCATGAAGGCACTCAAGCAGCCACACAGATAGGTTGATGGCAAGATGGAAGAAGCTCAGGCCTCCAGCCAATAGCCATATGAATGAGCCAGCTTGAGCCAATGATACACTGCCTTGGAGTAGACCCTAGAGACCCCGTCAAGCTTTCAGACAATGCAGCACTGACTGACACTTTGACTGCAACCTCATGAAAGACCCTGGGTCAAAACCATCCAGCTAAGCTGCCCCCAGATTCCTGACCCTTAGAAATTATGAGATCATAAATGTTTGCAGCTTTAACTTTAAACACACATATTCGCATACACAATAACAAAATTCCTAGGACTCACTTCTGAGATAAAGGGCCCAAAACAGTCCCTCAGAGATTTGTCCTAGCAGGGAGTCTAGCCTGAACACCAAAACAGTGTTTTATAATCATGTTTTGTTGACTCATATTCCAATGTCAGCAACCCCCAAAATGGGTTCAAGAATTAACACACCCTTAGAGTTAGGCTCACTGGTATGCACCCTGCAGTCCCAGCTACTCAGGAGGCTGAGGCAGAAGGACTGCTTGAGTCCAAGAGTTCTGGGCTGTAGTGTGCAATGATAATGCCTGTGAATAGCCACTGCACTCCAACCTGGGCAACTTAGTGAGGTCATGTCTCAAAAAAAGAATTAACACACCCCTCCCATCCTGCAGCCTTCCTGGATCTAATCAGAAGGCAAGTGCTGGGGCAGTGTGGGTGTGCTTTTTTAACCATAAACTCTTTGTTAGGTTCTGGCACCTCATATCAGATCATTCTGATCCTGAGCTATTCACCAAGCTTGTATTTAAGTGCCTTACAACTACATGCTTTCTACCCATAATAAAGATAGCTTCCATTGATCTCCAGTCTCTAGGAGCCTCTCCGAGTTTTCAAGGAACCTGGGTTGGGCTATGTGGTCTGTGAGTAGGACATACATGCTATTTACACTATTAGGCCATTGCCTCTATCCTACTCTGTTAAGATTCCTAGGAATTTACACAAACAGGTGTCAAAAATGAACCATGTTTGACCCCAAAGAAAGAGCAACATAAATGAAAGAAGATTCTCATTATTCAAACAAGAAACTGGTGCCTTTGGACCTTAATGATACCTCTTTGTGACTGTTAATATGACCAGTAAGTTCTCTGGCTGGTGCAGCATGCTAGTGTAATAAGATAAAAGTCACCCTTGCATTTACTTGCTCCTTATGTGCCTGGGGCATAGCCTCACTAGAGTTTACTCTCTAACTTCAAGGAGAATTCTGTTATGAAAAAGTGATGCTGTTGAAACTGAAGAATAAAGCCAAATATGTGTCAGTGGATAACTATGGTTGGAAAGGTTGTTTTTAACATTTTGGCTATGTTTTGCAAGTAATAGGTATTTTCTAAATGTGCACCGACCAAATGAAATGGCTCAGATACTATCTAGTAGCCTTTTTGATAACAAATTTTCCTTATTCAGTTCCACTGTCCTTCAGTGGAAGGACATAATTTGCATCGAGTTTCAGCAATGTAAGCATTCAGTAGTTTATTAACATTTGATTTCATAAACAAAAAGCAGAGTATGAAATAACTTCTGTTGGTTTTAGATTTTAGTAATTTTTTTTTTTTTTGTCCCATGAAACATTTTTTATGCTGAAAATGCATCTTAGAGAAGCTGTCACCTTCCCTTATCACTCTATTTGTGCCCTCCTACACCATTCTGAACAGGCCAGGTTGAACTCTTCTGCCACTACCTACCTACAGGACACCGAGCCTCAATTTCCCCAACTTCATATGGGAAGATTTGGACACGGTGATTAAGGTCCCTTCTCATGGTAATATTCTATGGACACAAAATCTGGGTTTTGTTTTTTGTGTTTTTAAAGCAAAGCTGGTGAAAAATTGACCTTCAACCTCAGCTACAAAACTTAAGTACATTAAAAATAGTCTGGTTCAAGACAATTCCATATAACTTTCCAACATTTCCTTGGATTGTGTGCAACCTTTAAGAGCACTCAGCCTGTTCTTTTTAGCCTCTGCTTTTGTTTACCTCCCACTCTCCAAAGAAAGGCTCTCTCCCCTGTGTGTTCCTTGGTTGAAGTTCAGCTAAAAAAAAAAAAACAAAAAACCGACCTTATAGCATTGTAACCTGTTCATTCCAATTGTTTGTAATCTGGCTGTGGCTATCACATGTGGACTACAGGGAGAGTAGAAGTGAGCACACTGGTACTGCTTTGGTCCATGTATATGTAGTCTTTATCTCATAATCAAATATCTTTCTATTCCTTTGAAAATATGTCTGTGTGGCCAGGCATGGTGGCTCACACCTATAATCCCAGCACTTTGGGAGGCCGAGGTGGCTGGATCACCTGAGGTCAGGAGTTCGAGACCAGCCTGGCCAACATGGTGAAACCTTATCTCTACTAAAAATACAAAAGTTAGCCAGATGTGGTGGTGCACGCCTGTAATCCCAGCTACTCAGGAGGCTGAGGCAGGAGAATCGCTTGAACCCAGGAGGCGGAGGTTACAATGAGCTGAGATTGCACCATTGCACTCCAGCCTGGATGACCAGAGTGAAACTTCACCTCAAAAAAAAAAAAAGGGAAAAAAAAAGAAAAGAAAATATGTGTGTCAGTCCTATTCTGGTTTGCTGTCCTATTCCTCAGAGGTCACAGGCTGACCACCTGCAGACTTTATTTGGCCCATATAGATGTTTTGTTTTTCCTCCACATTCTAGGAGGACGAACCATTCCAGTTTGGCCTGGACTCTCCTTGTTTTAGCGCTGAAAGACCCATGTCCCAGGTAACCCCTCAGTCCCAGGAAAACCTGAATGGTTGGTCACCTATTTAAAATGTTGGCCCAAGACTTTTATTGTTGTTTTAATTTTAAATTGGTTGTCAATATTTAAATAACAGATGATTTTACAGAAACATCCAGATTTCTGGCTTCTCATTAAAAATGGAAATATCTGACACAACTGGACCCTGTTTCACGGCAACTATAAGCAGGAACTGAGTCGCAGCTGCCCCATTAGGTAAGTCTTGTTATTTCCAGGGTCCCACAGGCCCTGCCACTTTATACTGTCCCCCAGACTGAGGTGGAACATCGACCATTCGTTATTGCTCTCTGGCTACTGTTTCTCTTACGGTAAAGGAGAAAGTGAAGTTCCTTATAACTACGTTTCTATCACAAGGGGGAAAATGAAAGATCTACCAATAGGAGAATATATATTGTATGTATGTAGAAATGAAGACTATTCCTACCTGTTAATAGTCCTGGCCCTCTGTATCTGGGTATGCAGCCTACTGGTCCCTCTGGGCACTGAAGTCCTCACACACATCATGGGTTCTGTCATTTGTAGTTGATGGTTTGTGAGGTTGGTACCTTTACTTAGAAATCTGGCAGTGTTGGCCAGCGTGCACAGGCTGCTAGCACTCCAGAAATACCATTAAGCAGGGTCTTAAACGCTTGGTCCTTCCTAATAGGAATTCAGTTTCTATCATTTGCTTCTACTCCATGTAAAAATCAGATCAGCTTTATCTTCCCCACCAGGGATTTCTTGAGTTTCAGCCTCTAATTAATTTCTGTGCTTCATTCGTCTTGAAGTCATTAAGAACTCTGGTCAAACACATAACCTATGCCTAGTAATCGATTTTAATGTTCTTTCACATGGAAATATTTATAAAATGTTCATCCCCTATATTGAAAACATTCTTTTTCCTCACTGTACATTCTTATCTGGGTTTGCAGAGAGCTAATTTTCATCTGTAAGTACTGAAAAAGCAACTAACTAACGATGTTCTCAGCTCTGTGGAAGCAGAGATGGTGCCCTTTTTGTGGCTCATCATTTTAATATTGGCACATACCTGGCCCACAGTAAGCATTCAGGTAGCATTGACTGATTGACTAACTGAATGAGTAAATGAATAAATGTTCAAATGAAAAAATAAATGGTGCAAAAGGTGGTGGCCTTTTTTTTTTTTTTTTTTTTTTTTCATTAGGGCCATGATGGCTACTGAAGAAGGTGTAGGCTTTGAGGTTGGGAAGATATGAGTTCAAACCCTAGTTATTAATCCCAGCTCTGCCTTCCCTCACCAGATGTCTTTGAACAAGCAGTTCCTCTGAGCCTCGGTATCCACATTGGCCTAACAGAAATAATACTATCTATGCCTCATAGGGAAACTATGAAGATTCTATGAGAAAATGTTCAAGGCCTCATACAAAGGAGGTACCCAATAAAGAGTAGCTAATTAAAAAGTCATTCACAGGGAAGTAGGACATGGTGGCTCACGCCTGTAATCCCAGCACTCTATGAGGCCAAGGTGAACTTCAGTTCAGGAGTTCGAGACCAACCTGGGCAACATGGCAAAACTCCATCTCTACTACAAATATAAAAAAAATAGCCGGGTGTGGTGGCATGCACCTGTTGTCCCAGCTACTGGGGAGGCTGAGGTTGGAGGATCACTTGAGCCCAGAGGACAGAGGTTGCAGTGAGCTGAGACTGTGCCACTGCACTCCAGCCTGAGTGACAGAATGAGACCCTGTCTCAAAAAACAAACCAAAAAAAAAAAAAAAAAAAAAGAAAGAAAGAAATCCTTAAGCTACCTCTAAGTGTGAAGTGCTTAAAATGGAGAATGCAAAAGTTTTAGAGTTTTAAGTTTCCTAACTTTGATAAAATCACATTCTTAAAAAGCACATTCTAAAATTTTGTTTAGTTTTTGCTATATTTCTATATTTTTGATAAGCTGGGGTTCCCCAATTATTATTTCATATTGATTCTATTTAAAGTTAGGTTTTAAATATGTAAAACAGATAAACCAACAATATCTATAATTGCAATGGGCTTTTTAAGTAAAAAGCCCACAGATGCAAGGTTAAGAATAAAAGAAATTTTGCTTGGGAGGCTGAGGAGCGGGGATTGTTTGAGCTCAGGAGGTCAAGACCAACCTGGGCAAAAACAAGACCCTATCTCTTAAAACATGAAAAAGAATGAAAATAATTTGCGGATTTTCATCCCTCTAATATATGCGTACACACTCTATATTATGTGATCCAGTAAAAATGAAAATAAATAATAAATAGATTCATACAAATAAACATTTAGGAATATCAAATAATAAAAATAAAATCAAGAAATGGATTTCTTTTTTGCCTATATGAAAATTCCCAGTCTCAGCTTCTGTGCAATTAAAGCCCTCCTTAAGACTTAAGTTTAACCACTGCCTTATGTTGGAAATAAATGTACATGACCAGCTATGAAAAACAATGCCTAGGCTGATTGATCTCATACTTTTCTGGTAAAGATAGAAGATGTAAACAGTTTCACTCTCCAGGAGATCTCAGATCATGGCTTTATTGAGTTCAGTTTGTCAGAGACTGATACTTTAGAAATGGTGATGCCATTCATGGTCACAAACTTACGCTATTGCATCTTAGCGGAAAACTAATCATTCCCGAAATTGTATGTACACTGTCCATCAGTATCAAGTAGAAGAATCTCTTGACTATTTGTTGCTGTCATTGTTTTTTTGTTTTGTTTTGTTTTTTAAGACTGAGTCTTGCTCTGTCATCCAGACTGGAATGCAGTGGAATGATCTTGGTTCACTGCAACCTCCTCCTCCCTGATTCAAGCAATTCCCCTGCCTCAGCCTCCTGAGTAGCTGGGATTACAGGCACTCACCACTATGCCTGGCTTTTTTTTTTTTTTTTTTTTTTTTGTATTTTTAGTAGAGACAGGGTTTTGCCATGTTGGTCAGGCTTGTCTTGAACTCCTGACCTCAGGTAATCCACCCACCTCGGCCTTCCAAAGTGCTGGGGTTGCAGGCGTGAGCCCCGTAATAGCGCCCAGCCCTATTTGGTTTTGTTTTACTGAGACTTTCTTGCCTGGCAAATATAAACTTGAAGATTCATTAACTTTTTAAAAATCACTCAGCTGTCCATCCTATGTATGGTGGAGTAGCAGACCTCATAGCCATTCTAACCTGTTTCCAATGTGCCCTCCATGCTGCAGAGACTGGAAAGCTAAAAGCCACATCTCCCAGACTTCCCAGTAGCCAAGGTTTTGTTCCACCAATCATGTGTACTGGCATGAGAGCTAGAAGAAAAAACAGATAAGCTTCCGCTGCTTTGGCGCTTCCTGTTAGCCAACACTAGAATGTTGTGTCTGGTTTTCTTGAGGCAGTTTCTGGAGAGTATTTATTTCTTCTGAGTCAACCTGCTAGGGAATTTTTTTTTAATTGGATTAAAGGGATATAAATTTTATTAACGTGTACACGGGGGATAATAACCACACACAGTCATTATCCCAGTTTCTTGATCTTGTCAGTTCCTAGTAGTGCTGACCTCCTTTTCATGCAGGTGTTCTCTTTCCAGAAGCGGTCATTTGGTCCCAGAGCCAGCAGCTGACCCCTCAGTGTCCCAGCTTGGCTGTAGTTCTCCCAATCAAAGAAGAGCAGTCTCTAACGTGGTGGCCCAGTCAGTGTGTAGTTTCCAAGGTGGTTCCTGAGAGCTCACTGTGGAGGCTGTTGCTGCAGCCTTCTCAATGGTGAACAACATTCTCTAATTAATCCCATTCTGTTCAAATTAGCTAGAGTAGACTCCTTTTTTTTTTTTTTTTTTTTTTGCTTCTGGACCTTGACACAACCCTTAAACCCTTGAGACTCTCTTCCACCCTGAATTGATTAAAAGACAGGCATACCTATTCAATCAGTCCATCAACAATGGGCCTTGCACTGTTTTAGACTACTGTTTTAGATTACTGCCATCATAAACAAAGCAGATAATGTGGAGTGGTCAGGGAGCATTCATTTAAGGGACTGGGGTGGACATAAACAAGATAATTTCCAAGACAAATGTAATGCAGAAACTAAAACAGAGTAACAATATAGAGAGTGACTCTGGCTGGCAGGGAGGGTCATGTAGGATATGGTGATCAGGGAAGTCTCTCTAAGCAGGTGTCATTTGAGCAGAGACCTGAGTAACAAGTAAACAGAGACCTGTGAATACAGCTTTCCAGAAGTGAGATCTAAAAGAAAAAGGCTGAAAGGTGAGAAGGAGCTCCAGATGTCTGAGAGGTGGAAGAAAGGTCAGTGTGGCTAGAGTTTAATGAGCACAGAGGAACAAGGTCAGAGCACATTTCATTTATTCACCAGTGAAGTATCTGTTTGAGCACCTACAATGCATCATACGCTATTTAGGGTGCCTTCATTGTATCAGTGGAAAATAGACACAAAAATTCCTGTTCTCATGGAGATTATATTCTATTGGTGGGGAAGGGAGAAACAATAAACAAATACATAGGTAAAATGCATATTTGCATTAGATCAATGATTCTCAACCAGGGGTGGATTTGTCCCCCAGGAGACATCTGGCAGTGTCTGGAGACATTTCTGGCTGTCCCAACCTAGGGAGGAAAGTTGCAGGTATTGAGTGGGTCGAGGGTGGTGGTGATGCTGCTAAACATCCTGCCAGGCACAGGATAATACCCCTCAACAAAGAACTGTCCCAAAATGCCAATCATGCCAAGCTGGAGAAGCCCTGTAAGAGGTGGTGGCAAGAGTTACAGGGAAAACAATCCAAGAAAGGCCAAAGGGATTTCCGGGGGCAAGGTGGAGGGGGTGAGGAGCTGTTCAGGGAAGAGCTCACCAGGAAGATGACATCTGAACAAAAACCTGCAAAAGGAGCAGCAATGAGCTGCTGTTGATATCTGCAGGAAGAGCATCATAGGGCAGGAAATGACAAATGCGAAGTCCCTGAGGGAGGAATATGTTGGGCAAGTTCCGGGAGAGCAGGAGACCAATGTGGCAGGGGCAGAGTGAGCAAGAGGAGGAGGAGCAGAAATGAAAAGCTTACGGGGCCCAGATGTGTCAAGCTTCAGCTTGTGCTCTGAGTGATCGGGAAGTCATTCGGGAACTTTGGGCACAGCAGTGACATGATTTCTGAATCCATTTTTGAAAGGATCACTTTGGCTGCTGTTTGGAAAATGACTCATAAGAGAACAAGGGCAGAAGGCAGGGATACCAACTGGGTGGCATCAAGTAGACTGCAAGAGAAGGAGGTGGTACAGATAACAACCAAATATCTGATGTAAGCAAGGGAAAGGTCTGAGATGCTGGGCCCTGAGATGAGGGAGCTATGAGAGAAGCTGGTTTAGGAGGCGATGGAGATCAGGCATTCCAGGTTAGACATATGGAGTCCAAGATGCTGATAAGAAATCCAAATGGAGATGTCACAGATTGTAGAATGAGTCTAGGGTTTACCAAAATCTGGGTTGGACATACTAATCTACTGGAAACAACAAACAAATGGCATCTAAATTTGCAAGGAGCATAAAATCATCAAAGAAGTGAGCATAGAGAGTAGTAGTCTGAAGACTGGGGAGTTACACGGTGCTCAGATTATACAGAATGTTATCAAAATGCTAGAGGCATATGGTCTAGTAGGATGCCGTGGCTCACACCTGTCATCCCAGCACTTTAGGAGGCCAAGATGGGCAGATTACTTGAGCCTAATAGTTCGAGACCAGCCTGGGCAACATGTCAAAACCCCACCTCTATTTTTATTTAAGAAAAAAAGTACATAATTGTTACTATAAATTCCTTAGAGGAAAGCTTAAACCAAGATTTTTAAAGCAACAGTATCATGGATTAGTGGAGTTGTTTAAAGAATTCCATGGCAGGACCATAAAAATCAACTAATTTAAATCCAAAATATTAGAGATGAGGAGGCTGATGCCCCACATAGCCAGGTCACAGAAGAGCAGGACTTTGGAGTACCATCAGCCCGGGGTCCCATAGCTGATTATGGGCACAATCAAAACAAGAAGCTTGATCTCCTTTCTTATTCTAATGCTCTTTCTTCTTTATCATGCTGAGAAGTCCAACTCAGAAGTCCAATTCAAAACAAAGAAGAAATTCTTCTGAAATAATCATTTCAACTGGGGGAGGAATTTGATTTGCTTACAAATATTTGATACTCACAAAACTTGTCTTATAGACAACTTGTAGCATAAAGCAGTGCACCTCTCTATCTACAGAAGAATAAGAACAATCCTGTGTACTAAACTCAAGGATGAAACACCAATCTTGTTTTGGGGAGGTAAAATAAGCTCTCTGGCAACTGGTCCTGTTGCTTTAGCAGCTAGGAGGAAAGTAAGGAAGTGAGTCAACATGGGGATGTAACTTGGTTAGCCCAAGATTTCATTCGTACCCTGCAATAAACAAGCCAACATTCAGAAAGCTGCTGTGTGTCCCTGACAGAATCACCCGTGAATGTTGTTGGTGCTAACAGTAATAGGAGGGAGAGTGATTCTGTGCTTTCCCTGAAGAGGATAAGAATTAATCTCCTTTTCATCCTTGTCTCAAATCACACTCACAAATATACACATTTATTTCCATCGAATGAAGAAAGACGGTGAGGACTGCTATGGTCCCACTGTATACAAAGGAACAAAAACATCAGAAGGGGAAGTGAGCTGGCCCTGCCATCCTGTGAGTCAGTGGTGAAAAGACGGTATTCTATCCACAGCTTAGCCACTGACCATGTATTTGCCGTCTGTGCCCAGCAAGCAAACACAGAGAGGCAGAGCAGACCCAGGTCTGGACTAGCTCAGCATAGGGGGAGATGAACAAGAGTGTACATTCACACGGTGAGTAGCCCATATGGTACAACGTGAACCAAAGCACCTCAGACCTCAAACCTCTGCCTTCAAGTATGCCAAGGTTCTCACTCTTAGATGCCATTCGTACACTACAGGACAAATTGTGGGTTGCTCATCTTTTTCCTTATTTCTTTTTTAAAAATTTCTGAATAAAAATACCTTTTAAAATGTCTCCTTTGTTTTTGTTTTGTTTTGTTTTTCAAAATGAGTATTTGCAGTGCTTTCCAGAACTCTGTTTACTTCCTTTCTTCCACCAGTATAAAATTACTCTGGGAACAGGAAATATGGTTTAGTAAGAAAACTGCATTTGTTGAAAAAGAGAAATACTAACTGCATCTTCTGAAAATCAAAGCATGCAGTAATCTACATCTCCAAAGCAGGTCTTTAACTCTCCAATGTTGTTTCCTGGGAAATGGGGTTCTTAAGCAAGTAACCTGAATCTTATTGAATTATTTTCCCATGTAATACAACTTTGCTTATTTTCTAGGCCACTCTTGGAAAAGTCTTTCCAAATTCTACCCGCACTTCAAGGCTAAGTTCACATACTATCTCTTTCCTGAAACTTCCCTGATCATTCCTCTCAGGCAACATGTATGTGTGTCTTGTGTCTAAATTTCTCTACTAGGCTGAAATGTCCTTCATATCAAGAGTCTAATATATATTATCGAATCCTAGTCTTTCCTTACAGTATCTAACGTGGCGCTTTTGTATAAAAACAGAGAAATCTCATATATTAATAGCTAGAAAGAGAAGGTTACTTGGTTACCAGACTGAAGGGGACATTCCTAGAAGATTATAGATATCTTTGGGGCATAAGTAAATATATCAAGAAAGGCTACTACCAAAATGGGGCATTTAAATGCACTACATATCATGGAAGGTGTTCAGACAGAAAGTGGATAATCACTTATGAGATGTTAGACAGCAGCTGGGAAGGTAGACCAGATGACCTCTTGGCCCTTTCCGACTCTAAGTTTCAAAATGATTTTTAGAAGGATTGGTTAGCTGGATAACCCCGTTTTGCTATTGTCTCTGTGGACACTGCCACTATAGCAGGAAACTCTAAGAGCTTTTCCAAACAGCCTGATTGAAACACCCCAGCTTATAGCTTCTAAGGAATGCATCCTAGAACCTTCTAACTTTGACATTATCCTACCTTCACTTTACTTGGTCATCACAAAAGGTCATGGTTCAGGAAGACCACAAAGTAGTTGTCATCTGAACTCTTTAACTCTCAATTCCAGATACAGAAATTTAAGTTCTATGTCAATTTTGCACTCACTTGCTCTGTGCTCTTGGTCTCTCCAGATACAACAGACAGTCTGAGAATCATTTTCCTAATATTTGCCATTGTTGCTTTTTTCTATATCTCGTCAGTGGGAAATATTGCAGGGACTTTGGCTAGCTTCATTCTTTCTCAATAATTGTATGTGTCAGATTAGTGGCACAGAAGAAAAAGTAGCAGAAGAGTTGAAAACATGTCCATTGAGTATGCCACACTTTTGATTGTTGGTGTTCCTTAAGGCAACATCCTCACTCTCTGAAGGACATGCCCAAAACACTACTGAGGAGGACTATGCCTAACACTAGGGAGGCATGCATTAGCAGTGGGATTTCAGGCATCAGGGGGATTTGGGGACCAAGTTAAGAGTGTTTCATTGTTGTCTGTCTATCTATTTCTGTTCTAATCACAACCCAGACCATAGTAATGCTAGTCCCTATGTGCTGTGTATGCAAATTTGTATAGAACAAACAGTTGAAGGTGTCAAAATTAATCAGGACTCAAACAGCAATATGTTATGATAATCTGTTTCTTTATTCTAATTGTTTTTACTACTTTGAAAGATTGATAAAGCTAAAAAAAGAAATGACAGACCTGTCACATGTTTCTTTCCACAAATCTACCTAACAATATAAGTGTTTTTGTGAGATTAATGCAGATTTCTCCAGCTATTGTTTTTATTACCATAAAGCTAAACACCCTATATATTAAATTCTAAAGTATAGTGATCACAAATTACTTAAAGTAATTCCAGCTAATTGAAAAACATGTTCTCCATCTAAAAATTATTTATTATATTTTCAAGAGCCTCTTTATTATCCTTGGGAAAATATGATGAGTGTGGGCATCTGTGGAAGTAGTTACAGTGCAGAATAATCAAGCCACCTCTTATGTTAAACAATCCAACAAATAAGAGCAAAATCAATTATTGCTTCAACCTTTTTTTTTCTTTTTTTTTTGACATGGAGTCTCACTGTGTCACCCAGGCTGGAGTGCAGTGGCACAATCTCAGCTCACTGCAAGCTCTGCCTCCTGGGTTCATGCCATTCTCCTGCCTCAGTCTCCCAAGTAGCTGGGACTACAGGCACCCGCCACCACGCCCGGCTAATTTTTGTTGTATTTTTTAGTAGAGACAGGGTTTTACCATGTTAGCCATTCTTCAACTTTTAAAAAGTCTTCTCCCATGATATTAGACCAGGCTCAAGAAGACATTGTGGTGATTCACTGCTTTTGCTTGAATACACTGAAAAGGCATATCCCAATAGGATTATCGTGAATCTAGCAAAAAGACAGGCTCAAGCCCCTTTTGTAAGAATGAAAGATATGTCTAGGCACAATGGCTCATGCCTGTAATCCCAGCACTTTGGGATGCCGAGGCAGACATATCCCTTGGGCCTAGGAGTTTGAGACCAGCCTGGGCAACATAGTGAAACCCCATCTCTACAAAGAATACAAAAATTTCACTCTGGAAGGCTGAGGCAGGCGAATCATGAGGTCAAGAAATCGAGACCATCCTGACCAACATGGTGAAACCCCGTCTCTACTAAAAATACAAAAATTAGCTGGGCGTGGTGGCGCACACCTATAGTCCCAGCAACTTGGGAGGCTGAGGCAGAAGAATCACTTGAGCCCAGGAGGCAGACGTTGAAGTGAGCTAAGATCGTGCCACGGCACTCCTGCCTGGGTGACAGAGCAAGACTCCACCTCAAAAAAAAAAAAAGAAAAGAAAAGAAATTAGCCAGGCATGGTGGCACTCACCTGTGGTCCCAGTTGCTTCAGGGGACTGGAGTGGGAGGATTGCTTGAGCCTGGGAGCCTGGGAGGCGGAAGTTGCAGTGAGTCAAGATTATGCCACTCCAGCCTGGGTGACAGAGCAAGACCCTATCTCAAAAAAAGAAAAAGTAAAGACAGATATGTTCACAGTATCTCCAAACCCTGCCTGACTTCCCTAGATGCTAAATCAAATATGGGATTCTGTAGCCTAGCACATGTTGGTTATTTATTAAATAAGTATTACATTAATTCAAATAGCCACCAAATTGTGTTACTCAAACCAGCAATTGCGGGGGAAGGAGGACAATGTACTTGGATTTATCTTTTTCACCAAAGCCTTTAATTTCATCTGGTCTGTGGATCATCTTGCCATTGCATAAGTGCTACTATTGCTGTTGCCCATGCTGGACATGGCCCTGAGTCCTTCACATCCACACCTCACTTTATGCTGACAAAAAAAGAAAAAGAATTGACACATCTCACTTCAGATGCTAAAGAAGTGAGGCATCTCACCTCAGTTGCTATAAACCTAGTGCGTTTATACTGACACAAGTGACCAGAATCACATAAGTTACGGGACTTTCAATGATTTTTCAGGCAGCTATAAAGGAGGAAGCACATCCCTTCATTTTCCTGCTGAAAATCACCAACCAGGGCATGGAAAAATCCCAAACCTGGCACCTCTGTTTTAACCAGCCCTGCTGGCGTCCTGGCAGACCAATTTGGAAACCATGATTAATCTCTTAGTAAACAGAAAATAGACTCTGGAGCCAAGAGAAGCCAAACTTGAGTCACTCCCTGGAGACTACACTTGGCCGATCTAGCTCTACCTCCTCCTCCAGGAGCTGGCTCACTTGCCTGGTGACTTTCAGCTAACAGAAAGCCTTTCCATGGTGGCAGACTAGCACAGTGAAGCAGAGACCAAAGCATGGCTGCAGGTAATGACAATGAGCTGGGGTAACCCAGATCTATGCAGGGGTCACCATGGCCTATATGGATCAAATGAAATTGGCTGAAACCCTATCCTACATGAAACGGAAAACTCAACAAGCTTCCCATTTTCTCCGGCAACTCAGGGGAAAGAAGACAATGTATTTGAGTTTCTCTTTGTCATCAAGCGAGAACTTCATCTGGTCTGTGGTTCATGTTGCCTTGGCATAAATATTACTACTCTGTTGTCCATGCTGGACATGGCCGCGAGTCCTACACATCCACACCTCACTTTAGGTACTTCCCCAAAATACCACCCATTCCAGGTTCTGGGTGTAACTAACTTTTATGGAAGATTCAGGGCAATGGAAAAGGTTTACATGGAAACACCAAAAATAATTTAAAATATCATTGTTCTCCAAAGCCCTTCTACCACTCTGGCCCCAGAAGTTTCTGACCAGTTGTCCTTTCTCCTCAGGCTCTGGCCTCCTGCTCTGCCCACTTCTTCATTTCCTGCTTCCTCCCCTCCCCTCTGTCTCCAGTTAAGCCTCTCTCCCTAATTAATGTCACTTCATGTAAATGTAATTTTGATTTCCCATCTCCTTGCAGACTGTGTCCTCACCTTGAACTCTTAAAACATTTTCCTAAAGAAAGACACCTCTTTTGCAAAGAGATTTCAAAATGTATGGCCCATGGTTCAAATACATTTACACAGACATACACCTGTACCTGTTTACCACCAGAAAACACAAGAGCAGAGGTACAAGCTTTCAGAGGGTAGGCCCACAGGACAAGAATGGTAGGGCTGGGCAAAAGGTGAGGTTTTAAAAATGCATTTTAATTTTTACATATGAATACTACTTTTCCCTTACTTTCCTAGGGTGTGTATTCACTGGAAATACTAAAGATTCTTGGTTGCTGTGAGACTGTCTGAGGCCAGGTGGGCCCCGAGAGGCCAGCTCTCACTACTCACCAACATACACGTGGTGCTCCTGGCACCTCAGGTTGTCACTTCACTTCCTCTGGGTCCCAACTGTTATTTCAGTCTCTACGCTTTTGTTCATGCTGTTCCACTCCCGCCACTCCCCGACACACTCTTTTGCCTCCTGCAATGCTTTTCAAAACCTTTCACCTCCTGAATCACATCCATTCTTCAAGGTTTTTCTGCATGAAATCTCCCAGATTGTGGCATTTGGTTTTATTCTTTCTCCTTCTTCTTTGTTTCATTTACATAGGCATTTCCTCCCTACCAGTAATATGTCTGGCACTTTCTCTGTGTTCCCCTAGATGAACTAACACAGTTTCAGACACACAATAGATGCTCAGCAATGCCTATTGAATTGGTTGAAATAGATCACAGTGTCTCTAAACCAGAGTGTAATTAACCACAAATATTAATTTGCCCAGTTGAGGTCAGCTGAGGAAACCTGAAACCCTGGAAACAGCATTGTCAGGAGATTTAGGTAGTTTCTAATACCAAATCTAGTATCTACCATTTTTTGTGACTTTGAGCCGATTATTTAACTTCTTTGAGCATCATTTTTTAAACTGTAATATAAGAAAAATAAAAATACTTGACCTGCTCATCTCATATAGTATGCAGTTGTAAGAATTAACTGGGTACATATTTATATATTTTTTTTAAATATTCATATATATATATAAATGATCTGAGAAGCATTGTGCAGAAGACAAATTATTATAAGTTCCAGGTGTTCCAGATCTCTTTTTAAAAGCTTGACTATTTTATCAAGTAGCATAGATTATATATAGACTATCTTCTAATATTTATTGTGAAACATTTTCCCATAAATAAATGCCAATATTATTTCCCACAAAACATTTCCTTAACCATAAAAAAGCTTTATGACAGCTTTCAAACCTATGCAAATCTCACCTATAAGCAAAATATGTCCTGTTTGTTTCCCCTTGTGTCAAGAGAATTTATTTTCTTTCCTGTGGGATTTGCTGTCATATGAAAATTAAGATATATAAAGGCCATCTTTGATGCCAACATTATGAAAATTATTACACTTTAACATTTGATGGCAAGTTGTGTTGGGAAAAATGTTTAAGAAGTGGCAAATTTTACAAAAGGATCACTAATTTTAGATATTTAAAAAATAGTAAAAGTATATTTTCTTCTAAGACTCTAATAAATATTTAAGTAGTTTAGCATATATCTCCTCATTCCTTATGAGGAGTGTATACATTTCCTGTGGCTTCTGAAACAAATTGCCACAAACTTGATAGCTTAAAACAACGGAAATTCACTTTTTCACAGTTCTAATTCAGAACTATGATTCGGACATTTGAAGCCAGTTTCACTGGACTGAAATCAAGAGGTTAGCAAAGCCGCCTGTGTTCCTTCCACATGCTGTAGGGGAAAATCCATTCATTTCCTTTTCCAACTTCTGGTGGCTGCCCTCATCCCTGGTTGTTACTGCATCACTCTAGGCTCTGCCTCTGTGATCACACTGCTTCCTCCTCTTCCATGTGTGTACTCTCCCTCTGCCTCTCTCTTAAAAGGGTCCTTGTGCCGATATTTAGGATTCATCCAGATAATCTAGGATAATTTCTTGTTTTAAGATCTTTAATCAGACCTGCAAAGATCCTATTGCCAAACAAGATAATATTTTATAAGTTCCAGGGATTCAGATGCACTGTCTTTTGAGGTGCCATTTTCAGCCTATCAAACGGTGGTTCTCAAACTTTAGCATTCATTAACATTGTCTGAAAGGCTTGTTAAAACACTGGTTGCTGGACTCCACTCCCAGAGCCTCTGACTCAGTAAGTCTGGGGTGGGGCTCAAGATTTTGAATTATTAACAAATTTCCAGGTGACAGATGCTGCTGGTCATGAGGCCACACTTGCAGAACTACTAGCTTATCGAAGCTGTAATAATTATCTTCTTGCTTGTTTTTCCCACTTTAAGCTATATGTCACCAACTTTTTGTGCCCATTTTTTGTACATATTCTAACATCAGAGGTTTTGACAGAAACAAAGCAGCAAGCACCTATTTTCTCCTTTCAGATACTGTCACACATTCCTCCAGTTAGAGCTCTGCAATTAGACATGTCCAGAGATGAAAAATCTTCTATAAACTCATTTAATGCAACCATTGGTTTCTGTGAGAGAAACCACAGGATAATTAGTACACATTCCTTAGCCTGACATTCAAAGGCCTCCACAATATAACTTTAATCCCCACCTTTGGTTTGCAGCTAGATTCTTTGCAGCTCCCCAAATGCCCTCTGCACTCCTCTCCGAATAGAAGACTTCCTCATGTAGCTTCAGCTAGGTAGAATATCCTTTCATCACCGTTCAAAGTGCCAGCTCTGTCCATCAAAATCTCAAGGTCCCAAAGCCCAAATCATCTGCCTAGCCTTTGCCATTCAAATTAATATGGTCTCTCCCTTGGCACTGAACTCTCTAGAGCCTTTTGTAAGCTTTCTGTGATAATTAGTATAGTCTCTCTTGAATCATAATTACCTGTGCACTTTCTAATCCCTCCATGGATTATAAAATTCTTTAGGATAAAGATTATTCTTTGTTTATGTTCGTTTCTTGAGTGGCAGTGATAAATGTTTGTAAAATTGGCAAAAGAATTTTGTCTGTTGTTTAGCACTTCTTGTCTCCTCCAACCTCTTCGCAGTTAAAAGGCACACAGATGTCATGGTTGTCTTTTTGGTGACCCTGTAGCACACGACTTTGGGGGAACTCCTCCCACCCCATTGCAGCAATGTGGTTCTGACGATGACTGTCAATCACAGTAACCCACATATAACCCATATTCCTCCCTATCTCTCCTACAGATGTGAGCCCCTTTCCTACATTTTTTACTTTGGCTTCTAGAGAAAATGAGCCCTTTCCGCTCATGGAAGCAGCTGGGAATAGGTTGGCCTTTCAGGGAAAACAGTCTTCAGATAATGAGATGAATATATAATGAGAAGAAGGGAGATGTGAGTCCTTACACCATAAGCTCTCCAGCAGTTTCATTTTATGGGCTAATACGGTTGCCATTTTGCCTACTCTGGTTCAAGTTAGATTCTGCCACTTTCAGTCAAGAGTCCTATCTAATCATCCATGTGAAGGGTAGAAGAACTCATTATCCTTGTTATCCTTTTAGATTGTCCAGATGAGTGTGAGGCTAAACACCACAATAGAGAGCTTCCAACCCTCTGTGTATATAGATAATGCACTGTCTATGATGATATTAGGTATAATGGAAACTTATGCATAATTAATTGTTATGAAGCTATAACAGCAGAAAAATAAAAACAGTCCAACACTTTTTTTTTTTTTTCAGGAGAAATATCTCCAGGAATCTTGGTAAGGAGGGCAAATATTATTATTTTTACTTTTGATACCTTAAACAGGTAAAGCCCAGAGAAGTCAATAGGTTTTAATAATGCAATGTAAAGATAACAAAAGAAATGATTCCTCTTAAAAGAATGGTAATAAAGAACCAAGAATGGTAGCTAGATAAATACATTTAGAAGATCAGAAAGACACATACCAAAGAAGTTTAACTAGACAAATAGCAACTTTCAAAAAGTCTTTGTTTTTTCAATGGCTAGATGCTTTTTGTCTCTATTTTTGTTTTTGGTAGAACAATGTGTTTTCTTTTGGATATATACCCAGTATATGGAACTGCTGGGTCAAATGGTAGTTCTGTTTTAAGTTCTTTGAGAAATCTCCAAACTGGCCGGGCACAGTGGCTCAGGCCTGTAATTCCCAGCACTTTGGGAGTCCGAGGTGGGCAGATCACGAGGTCAGGAAATCGAGACCATCCTGGCGAACACGGTAAAACCCCGTCTCTACTAAAAACACACACAAAAAAATTAGCCGGAGTGGGGACGGGCACCTGTAGTCCCAGCTACTCGGCAGGCTGAGGCAGGAGAATGGCGTGAACCCAGGAGGCGGAGCTTGCAGTGAGCCCAGATCGCGCCACTGCACTCCAGCCTGGGCGACAGAGCGAGACTCAGTCTCAAAAAAAAAAAAAAATCTCCAAACTGCTTTCCACAGTGACTAACCTAATTTACATTCCCACCAGCAGTGTATCAGTGTTCCCTTTCCTCTGCAACCTCACCCATTCTGGTTTAATAATCCTTTCACTGGTATGAGATGGTATTTCACTGTGGTTTTGATTTGCATTTTCTCTAATAATTAGTGATGTTGAGCATTTTTTCATGCTCGTTGGCTGCATGTGTGTCTCCTTTTGAGAAGTGTCTGTTTATGTCCTTTTCCTATTTTTTGAAATGGGGTTGTTTTTTACCTGTTGATTTGCTTAAGTTCCTTATAAATTCTGGATATTAGACCTTTGTTGCATGTAAAGTTTGAGAATATTTTCTCCCATGCTGTAGGTTGTCTGTTTACTGTATCGATAGTTTCTTTTGCTGTGCAAAAGGTTATTAATTAGGTTCTACTTGTCAATTTTTATTTTTGTCGCAACTGCTTTTAGAGTCTTTATCATGAAATCTTTGCCAAAGTCTATATCCAGAATGATATTTTCTAGGTTTTCTCCTGGTGTTTTTAATTTGAGGTCTTATATTTAAGTATTTAATCCATTTGGAGTTGATTTTTGTATATAGTGAAAGGAAGAGGTCCAGATTTAATCTTCTGCATATGACCAGCCAGTTATCCCAACACGATTTATTGAATAGGGAGTCCTTTCCCTGTTGCTTGTGATTGTCAGTTTGTTGAAGACCAGATGGTTGTAGCTCTGCAGCTTGCTTTCTGGGTTCTCTAACCTGTCTATAGGTTTATGTGTCTGTTTTTTGTACGACTACCATGCTGTCTTGGTTTTGTTCTCCGGCTTTGTTCTTTTTGCTTAGGATTGCTTTGGCTATTTGGGCTCATTTTTTGTTCCATGTGAAATTTTTGAATAGTTTTTTCTAATTCTATGAAAAATGATGTTGGTTGTTTGACAGGAATAGTATTGAATCTGTACATTGCTTCAGGCACTGTGGCCTTTTTAACAATATTGATTCTTCCTATCCAAGAGCATGTGATGTTTTTCCATTTGTGTCATCTCTTATTTCTTTCAGGAGCATTTTGTGATTCTAGTTGTACAGATCTTTCATCTCCCTGGTTAGCTGCATTCCTAGGTATTTTCTTTTTTCTGTAGCTATTATGAATGGGACTGCATTCTTGATTTGGCTCTAAGCTTGGACATTATTGGTATAAAGAAATGCTACTGATTTCTATCCTGAAATGATTTTCTATCCTGAAATGTTACTGAAGTTGTTTATTAGTTCTAGGAGCCTTTGGGCAGAAGCTAGGGGGTGGTTTTCTAGGTATAGAATCATATCATCAGTGGAAGGAGATAGTTTGGCTTCCTCTCTTCCTATTTGGGTGCTTTTTGTTTTTTTCTCTTGCCTGACTGCTTTGACTAGGACTTCCAGTACTATGTTGAATAGGAGTGGTGAGAGTCAGCATCCTTTGTCTTGTTTCAGTTCTCAAAGGAAATGCTTCTAGCTTTTGCCTGTTCAGCATGATGTTGGTTGTGGATTTGTCATAGATGGCTCTTATTATTTTGATATTTGTTCCTTCAATGTCTAGTTTGTTGAGGGTTTTTAACATGAATGTATGCTGAATTTTATTAAAAAGCCTTTTCTGTATCTATTGAGATTATCATGTAGTTTTTGGTTTTATGTGATGAATCACTTTTATCACACAAAAGTAATTTGAATATGTTGAACCAACCTTGCATCCCAGGGATAAAGCCTACATGATCATAGTGGATTAGCTTTTTGATGTGCTGCTAGATTTGGTTTGCTAGTACTTTGTTGAAGACTTTTGCATCTATGTTTATAAGGTATTTTGGCCTGAAGTTTCCTTTTTTCATTGTGTCTCTGCCAGGTTTCAGTGCCAGAATGATGTTGGTCTCATACAATAAGTTAGGGAGGAATCCTTCCTCCTCAATTTTTTGGACTATTTTCAGTAGGATTGGTACTAGCTCTTCTTTGTACATCTAGTGGAATTTGGCTGTGAATCCTGCTGGTCTAGAGCTTGTTCTGGTTGGTTAAGTTTTTCATTACTGACTCAGTTTCAGAACTCATTATTTGTCTGTTCAGGATTTCAATTTCTTCCTGGTTCAATCTTGGGAGGTTGTATGTTCTAGGAATTTATCCATTTCTTGTAGGTTTCCTAGTTTGTGTGCACAGAGGTGTTTATAATAGACTCTGAGAGTTTTTTTGTATTTCTGTGGGGTCAGTGGTAATGTCACCTTTATTATTTCTGCTTGTGTTTATTTGGATCTTTCTCTTTTTTCTTTATTAATCTAGCTAGTATTCTATCAATCTTGTTTATTGTTTCAAAAAACCAAGTTCATGTCTCAATTTCAATCAGTTCAGCTCTGATTTTGGTTATTCCTTTTCTTCTACTAGTTTTGGGATTGGTTTGCTTTTGTTCTTCTAGTTTCTCTAAGTGTGATGTTAGGTTGTTAATTTGAGGATCTTCTTAACTTTCTCATATAGGAATTTAGCACTATAAACTTTCCTCTTAACATTACATTAGAATCTCTGAGTAAACAAAGATTCTAGTAATAGAATTTCATTAGTTTAAAGAATTTTTTGATGTCCGTCTTAATTTCATTCTTTATTCAAAATCATTCAGGACCAAGTTGTTTAATTGCCACGTAATTTATGGTTTTGAGAGATCGTTGTATTGATTTCTATTTTTACTGCTCTGTGGCCCAAGAGTGTGGTTGATGTGATTTTGGTTTTTAAAAATTAGTTTGGAATTGCTTTATGGCCAAGCATATGGTCCATCTTAAAGTATGTGCTGGTGAGAATAATGTATATTCTTTTTGTTGGGTGGAGTGTTCTGTAGATGTCTGTTAGGTCTGTTGGTCAAGTGTCAGGTTTTGCTCCTGAATATCTTTGTTAGTTTTCTACCTCAATGATCTAACACTGTCAGTGGGGTGTTGAAGTCTCCCACTGTTATTGTGTGATTATCTAAGTTTCTTCATAAGTCTCTAAGAATTTGTTTTTATGAATCTGGGTGCTCCAATGTTGAGTGCATATATATATTTAGGACAGTTAAATCTTCTTGTTGAATTAAATCCTTTATCAGTATGTAATGCCCTTCTTTGCCCTTTTTAATCATTGTTGGTTAAGTCTGCTTTGTCTGAAATAAGAATAGCAACCCTGCTCTTTTTGTTTTTCATTTACTTGATAGATCTTTCTCCTTCCTTTTATTTTGAGCCTATACGAGTCATCGGATATAGATGGGTCTCTTGAAGACAGCATATGGTTAGATCTTGCTTCTTTATCCAACTTGCCACTCTGTGCCCTTTAAGTTGAGTGTTTAGTCCATTTACATTCAAGGTCAATATTGATATGTAAGAATTTGATCCTATTATCCTGTCATTAGCTGGTTGTTATGTAGACTTGATTGCATAGCTGCTTTATAGTGTCAATGGGCTGTGTACCTAAGTGTGTTTATGTGTGGTAGGTATCAGTCTTTCCTTTCCATGTTTAGCACTCCCTTAACAAACTCTTGTAAGGCAGGTCTCATGGTAATGAATTTCCTTAGCATGTGTTTGTCTAAAAAGGATTTCATTTCTCCTTTGCTTATTCAGCTTAGTTTGGTTGGCTATGAAATTCTTGTTTGGAATTTCTGTGCTTTAGTGATGCTCTATGTAGGCCCCTAAACTCTTCTGGCTTGTAAGGTTTCTGCTGAAAGATCCACTGTTAATCTGATGGGGTTCTCTTTGTATGTGACCTGCCCCTTCTCTCTGGCTGCCCTTAAGATTTTTTTATTTCACACTGACCTTACAGAATTTGATGACTATGTATCTTGGAGATGGTCATCTTGTATAGTATCTTACAGGGGTTCTCTGAACTTCCTGAATTTGCATGTCAACCTCTGCAGCAAGGTTGGGGAAATTTTCATGGACAATATCCTCAAATATGTTTTCCAAGTTGCTTACTCTTTCTCTATCTCTTTCAGGAATGCCAATGCATCATAGGTTTGGTCTCTTTACATAATTCCATATTTCTCAGAGGTTTTGTTCATTTTTTTAAATTAATTTTTTTTTTACTTTTGTCTGTGCACTGATTTGAGAGAGTGGTCTTTAAACTCTGAGATTCTTTCCTCAGCTTGGTCTAGTCTGTTATTAATGCTTCCGATTGCATTATGAAATTCCCGTAGTAAATTTTTCATTTCCAGAAGTTCAGTTTGGTTCTTTCTTTTTGTTTTTCAGATGGAATTTTGCTCTTGTGGAGGGCAATGGCGCAATATCAGCTCACTGCAACCTCTGCCTCCCAGGTTCAAGTGATTCTCCTGTCTCAGCCTCCCAAGTAGCTGGGATTACAGGCACTGGCCACCATGCCTGGCTAATTTTTTGTATATTTAGCAGAGGTGAGATTTTACCATGTTGACCAGGCTGGTCTCAAACTCCTGACCTCAGGTGCTCTGCCCACCTCAGCCTCCCAAATTGCTGGGATTACAGGCGTGAGCCACCATGCCCAGCCCAGTTTGATTCTTTCTTAAAATGGCTAGATTTGGAAGCAGCCTAAGTGTTCATCAACAGATGAATGGATAAAGAAAATGTGGTACTTATACCAATAGAGTACTATTCAGCCATAAAAAAAATGGGATTCTGTCATTTGCAGCAACATGGTTGGAAATGGAGATCATTATGCTAATGAAATAAGCCAGGCACAGAAAGACAAACATCATGCATTCTCATTTATAGGATCTAAAAGTCAAAATGATTGAACTTCCAAAGAGAGAAGATACAAGGATGTTTACCAGAGGCTGGGAGAGGTAGTGTGGGGCTGGGAGGAGGTAGGGATGGTTAATGAGTACAAAAAAATAGAAAGTATGAATAACACCTAGTATTTGATAGCACAACAGGGGGACTATAGTCAATAATAATTTAATTGTACATTTTAAAATAACTAAGAGAATAATTGGATTGTTTGTAACAGAAAGGATAAATGCTTGAGGGGATAGATACCCAATTTTCCATGATGTAGTTATTACCCATTGCATACCTGTATCAAAATATCTCATGTATTCCAGAAATATATATATCTACTACGTATGCACAAAAAATCAAAAGCGTAAAAATTTTTTTAAATTTTTAAATGGCTTCATCTTTCAACTATTGGATCATTTTACTGGTTTCCTTGGACTGGGTTTTAACCTTCTCTGGTATCTTGTTGAGCTTCCTTGCCATGCAGATT
The DNA here is from genome assembly GCF_002776525.5 of Piliocolobus tephrosceles. Lineage (NCBI taxonomy): Eukaryota > Metazoa > Chordata > Mammalia > Primates > Cercopithecidae > Piliocolobus > Piliocolobus tephrosceles. Next base: position 42,026,124 of record NC_045434.1, on the reverse strand, counting down.
CTGAATTCTATGTCTGTCATTTCAGCCATTTCAATCTTGTTAAGAACCATTTCTGGGTAGTTAGTGTGGTCATTTGGAGGTAAGAAGACACTCTGACTGTTACAGTTGTCAGAATTTTTGTGCTGGTTCTTTCTCATCGGTGTGGGCTGATGTTCCTTTAATCTTTGAAGTTGCTGTCCTTGAATGTGTCTTTTTGCTTTTATATTTTTTGATGCCCTTGAGGGTTTGACTTTGGTATAAGTTGGGTTTACTCAATTGGCTTCCTTTCTGGATACTTTTAGGGGCCCAAGGGTCAGCTCAACACTCCTGGGCTGCATGTTCTAATTCTGTGGGGCTGAGACTGGGCCTGTGGCTTTGTTCTCTGGTTTCTTGAGATTAAGCACTGCTGTGCTGGAAGGGCCAAGGTGTTCTAGTCCAGTGGCAACAATAGGACTGCCAGCAAAAGCCTCTGATGGGGCAGTAGCGGGTTGGGGAGTGCAGGAGAGTGTGCTGCAGTGCAGAGGCCACAGGGGAGTGAGCAGCAGCAGGACAGTATGGCAGAGGGAGGGTATGGGCACGGGCACAGTGGTGAGGTGGCAGCAGTCCACACACATTCGCACACTGGCAGGACGGTGGTGGGTCTCAATGGGACTGTGCACTGGTAGGGTAGCTGGGGGAGGCTGCAGGCAGGTGTCTGCCAGCTGGGGTGTCTGCAAAAGTGCTCCAATGGGAACATGGCTGCTGCCAAGCATTTCAGCAGGGCAGCTGAGGCCTGCTACAAGTGGATGTGTCCAGGCCTGGACCCTAGGAGAGACCAGCAGACAGGAAGGTATTCAGATCATACTGACCCTATCCCATAGGCAAGACTGCCCTGCTCTCTCCAAATCTGGCAGCCAACAAAGTTTACAGGCACCTAGAGGAGTATGGCAAGCCTTGGGGGATGAGTACTCCAAGGTTTTGTTCCAGTGCAGGCATTCTTACACCAAACCCTCTGGGTTCTGTGCAAGCTAGAGCTCTGTCTCTGCCAATTCTCTGGGCAGTTCTCCCTGCCAACTCAAATATCTGTCCATCGGGGTCATGGGGTCTCCCATGGTTAGGATCCTGGAGGTCCACAGTGAGAATGGGCTGCTCCATGCCTATTCCACTTACCACTTCCCTAAGAGCCACTTGTGGTCAGGATTGAGTTCCAGTGCTTGGCAACCCTGTGCAGGGTTCCCAACTTTCTCTCCTTTCAGCCCCAGAGTCTGCATCCTCCCTCTGTCCACTCTCAATGCCTTCTTTCCAAAGATCTGTTTGGAGTGTGCTTGTCTACTTGATGGTCTGGTCTCTCTCGGTGGGAAAAGGACAGGGAAGATCAGGAGAGGTCAGCCAAGGGGTATAAAATTACAGTTAGGAAGAATAAGTTCTATCTTCTATTACATAGTAGAGTGGCCATAGCTAATAACAGTATATTGTACGGCCGGGCGCAATGGCTCACACCTGTAATCCCAGCACCTTGGGAGGCCGAGGCGGGTGGATCACGAGATCAGGAGATGAGACCATCCTGGCTAACACGATGAAACTCCGTCTCTACTAAAAATACAAAAAAAAAATTAGCTGGGTGTGGTGGTGGGTGCCTGTAGTCCCAGCTACTCGTGAGGCTGAGGCAGAAGAATGGCGTGAACCTGGGAGGCGGAGCTTGCAGTAAGCTGAGTTCACACCACTGCACTCCAACCTGGGCAACTGAGCAAGACTCCGTGTCAAAAACAAAAAACAAAAAACAGTGTATTATACATTTCTAGATAGCTGGAAAAGAGGATATTGAAAGTTTTCACCACAAAGAAATGATAAAGGTTTGAGGTGATGAACGTGCTACATGCTAACTACACTGATTTAATCATTTTACCATATATACAGGTATTGAAATATCACATTGTACCCCATAAACATGCATGATTATTATGTGTCAATTATAAACAAAATAAAATAATACTCAGAGCTTTAATTTATAAACTTTGAATCATACTTTTTTTATTATTATTTCAAATATATATATTTCACTTAATGATGTATTTTGAGCATCTTTCCATGTCAATAGTCAATATTTCTGTACCTATCTGTTTGTTTTTTTGTTTTGTTTTGTTTTGTTTTTGAGACAGGGTCTCACTTTGTCACCCAGGCTGGAGTGCAGCGCTGTGATCATGACTCACTGCATCTCCCAGGCTCAAGCAATCCTCCTGCCTCTGCCCCACAGGTAGTTGCACCTACAGGTGCACACCACCATGCCAGGCTAATTTTTGTATTTTTTTGCAGAGATGGGGTTTTGCCATGTCACCCAGGCTTGTATCAAACTCCTAAGCTCAAGCAATCCACTCACCTCAGCCTCCCAAAGTAGTGGGATTATAGGCGTGAGCCACCACACCTGGCCTACCTATCATTGTTAATGGCAGAGAGACATTCTGTTGTGTTGATAAAACTTATGTACAGTTTTCCTTTTTAGGATATATAGATTATTTTTAATCTTTCATGACAACAAACTACTTTGCAATAAATATCTTTATGAATCATTTCCTTCTTCCTCAATGTTTTCCTTAGGACAAACTCCTAAAAATAGTGTTTTGTTTTTGTACTATTTGGGGGTCAAAGGGAGTGTACATTTGTAAAGCTTTTGATATAAGACCCTACGTTTTTCTGAGGACCCTTTGAAACACTTGTATAGAAATTCAGCAACATGCCAGTGATATATAGAGTCTGAAAGTGGCAGAACTACACTTAAAGATGCTCTTAATCATCCACTTTCAGAGGATAACTCTGAGGTGCCAGCAGGTCAATACTTTTTTTTTTTTTTTTTTGACAGGGCCTTGTTCTGTCACCAAGGCTGGAGTGCAGTGGTACAATCATGGTTCACTGCAACCTTGACCTCCTGGGCTCAAGTAACCCTTTTATCTCAGCCTCCTGAGTAGCTGGGATTACAGGCACATGCCACCATGCCTGTCTAATTGTCTTATTTTCTTGTCGGGACAGGGTCTCCCTATGCTGCCCAGCCTGGTCTTGAACTCCTGGGCTCAAGTAATCCTCCCATCTCAGCCTCCTAGAGTGCTGGGATTACAGATGTGAGCCATTGCGCCTGGCCCTGATTACTTATTAGTATATTATGTATTACCCTGAGAGTCTGAAAGACAATCGTTTAGTTTATATGTACAGAATACACGCTACAAGAATTTTCTCACTATTTTCTAATGTTAGTTAATTTGATTTAGGGTTTGTTTCTTTGGATTGACATTTGGGTTGCTATTGCTATGTTTTAATAAGTAGACATTTTCTGGTTTAGCACAATAAGATAGCAGCAAGTTTGTAATGGGATGGTATGCCAACAAACTTCCACTCTACCAGTCTACAACAGCTAAGAGCTATGCTTTCCATTTTGGTTACAAGGGGTGGCCATGTGACTTGGCACTGGCCAATGATATGCAAGCTGCAAGGATATGAGCCCACTCCTCGGCCCTTCTCCTCTTCCCACTGGTTGGAATGCAGATGGCGGAAATTGCAGGAGCAGCTACATTAGACCACAAGATGGAAACTTCATGTTGAGAATGGCAGAGCACCCAGATGGAAAGAGCCTGATTGATCCCTTGCACTATGAAATGGCCATATCAGCTGTAGTCTATTTAAGCTCTACTATTTTGTGAGAAAGAAAAAATATTCCATTTGTCTGACACATGTTTCAGGAGCTGACCTGGTATCCTAACACAGAAGATTTGAGGAGTTTGACCATTTATTTTCACTGGCCACTACCAGAATATTCCATGTGGCAGATTCAAATTGTAACAAAGATTTTTTCAGGTTAAATGACAACGAATATCGTTGACAGTCAAGTAAGTGAAAGCCAAAATATTTTACTAAGAAATAGATACAAATTATTTCACTATTTAAAAAGTTTTTTCCTTTGAAACTAAAATCCACTTACAGTATATAAAAGGAATGATTTGGTTCACTGACTTTTGGGCTTGCTCTGTAGTGAGTGAAAAGTTAGACTCCATGGCTTTGGTCTCTTTTTGATATAATTCTTGGTGATTCTATAGATTTCCCCAATGCCTTTCATATTCAGGGATATTATAAAGATAAAGCTTCAAATCATAAAAATTAACTCAAATTGCATATGAAAACATGCAAACATCACTGTTTTAAAAATTCTAACCATACTTACATATTACCTCACAGGCTAAAAAGATCTAGATACCACTAACTAAATGATAATTTTTATAGTATTTAGTAAATACATGAAGTTGATGATATTTACATCCACGTTAGAGGTGAGGAACATGAGAAGAAAAAAGCAATTAGGTCACAAATGAGTTGATTGGTAGACACTAAAGATTTACTAAAATGGAGATCTTGATATACAGTTGGCCACTGAACAACACAGGTTTTAACTGCATGGGTCCACTTATACACAGATTTTTTTTTTTTTTTTTTGAGACAGGGTCTCACCCTGTCACCCAGGCTGGAGAGCAGTGGCACAATCACAGCCCACTGCAGCCTCAGCCTCCCAGGCTGAAGTGATCCTCCCACCTCAGCCTCCTGAGTAACTAGGACTACAGGCGTGTGCCACCATACCGGGCTAATTCGTGTTTTGTTTTGTTTTTGTAGAGACAGGGTTTCACCATGTTGCCCAGGCTGGTTTCAAACTCCTGGACTCAAGTGTCTGCCCGCCTTGGCCTCCCAAAGTGCTGTGATTATAGGTATGCGCCACCATGCCCAGCCAACAGAGGTTTTTCCATAAATATATTGGAACATTTTTTGGAGATTTGCAACAATTTGAAAAAACTTGCAGACAAAATGTGCAGCCTAGAAATATCAAAAAATTAAGAAAAAAATTAGGTATGTCATACATGCATAAAATATACATAGATACTAGTCTATGGATCATTTACTGTCACAAAATATATAAAAGTCTATTACAAAAAGTTAAAATTTATCAAAACTTACACACACAGACCATTTACGGCCTCATTTGTAGTTGAGAGAAATGTAAACAAACATAGAAATGCAGTATGCACTTAAAACTGCACAAAATTAACTGCAGCAAATATTATACTGCTGTAATAATTTTGTGGCCACCTCCTGTTGCTATTGCTATGAGTTCAAGTGTTGCAATATCTGCTTAAAACACTGTGTGATGCTAATTATCTCCACGTGAGCCATTTGTCTTTCCAGTAGAATTGCAGTAAAAAGTATCTCTCACAGTTCTTGCCTATTTTTCACCGTACTTAGTGAAATATCTCAAACTTGAATAACACCAAGGGACCCATACGAATGCCACCAATGATGCTGGAAGTGCTCCCAAGAATCAGAGAAAGTCATGACATGACAAGAAGAAGTTGAATTGCTTGATATGTACTGTAACTTGAGATCTGCAACTGCAGTGGCTGCCATTTCAGACAGAGGATTCATCTTGGAAACAGAAGACGTAAACTTAATAAACACAGAATGGTACCATAAACATATTTATCTTCTTTATGATTTTCTTAATGACCTTTTCTCTAGCTTACTTTATTGTAAGATGACAGCATATAATATAACATATAAAATGTGTTAAGCAACTGTTTATGTTATTGGTAAGGCTCACGGTAGGCTAGCAGTAGTTAAGTTTTTGGGGAGTCAAAACTTATAGGAGAATTTTTGACCGCAGGGGCATCGGCATCCCTAACCCTTACATTGCTCAAGGGTCAACTGTACGTAATATCTCCACACTGTATATCTATCTCTCCAGCTACATATCTCTAGCATCCATTTCTTTCTTTCTAATAGCACCCGGAATTCCTTTTGGAGAAAGGAAACCCCCTAGGCAGTGTTCCATCCTGTAAATGCAGATGCATGTCTCCGTGGAAATGGAAAGGACCATATCCTCCCTGGCCCCTGACTCACTTCGGCCAAGGAGCAGGCAATGAGGAGTCAGCCAGGCAATGCTCTCCCCTGGCCTTTTGAAACTTGAGAGAGACACAAGGAAACAGCTGTGGCTCTGACCTCAAGAATTCTTTTTGAGTGCCCAAGGTTCCGGCCTATTTCCAAACCTGGCTCTCCAATATCCCATCAATTTTAAGCACAACACCACCGGCACCAAATCTTTCATGCCTATAAATATTCTTTAGCTTCAGTTAGTCAGTTTTTGTTAGCAACAACCAAGGATTCTCATCATTATGCAACTTCACATTCTCTAGCGAGTACTCTTTGTTAAAAACCTAAATAAGTGAATATATATAAAATTATGTGAAAAAGTTTTATAGGGTATATGTCTATGTTTTGTTGGATACAATTCAAGAATTTGGTATGTGTATTTTAGTTTTTTCCCCTTTAAGATAAAAATACTTTCTGTCTGAAACTTTTTTTTTTTTTTTTAGACAAAGTCTTGCTCTGTGGCCCAGACTGGAGTGTAGTGGCATGATCTTGGCTTACTGCAACCTCCCCGTTCTGGGTTCAAGCAATTCTCCTGCCTCACCCTCCCAAGTAGCTGGGACTACAGGCACATGCCATCATGCCCAATTAATTTTATATTTTTAGTAGAGACAGGGTTTCACCATGTTGGCCAGGCTGGTCTTGAACTCCTGACCTCAGGTGATCCACCTGCCTTGGCCTCCCAAAGTGCTGGGATTACAGGGATGAGCTACCACGTCTGCCCGATCTGAAACTTTTAACATGTACTGTAACACTTAAGTAACTTTTTTAAGTCCCTGAATTATTCTTTTTTATATGCTAATTTACATCTTCTGAATTAATCTGTATTCTTTAAAATAATTAGTAAATATCATGGCACAGCTTCAGATTTTATCTTTTCCACACTAGGAACACTAAACCAAATTGGGAAACAATTTAATAGTTAAAACCAGTAAGTTATCACTCCTAATGCACAGAATTATTTGCCTCTGATTTGCACGCTTTTCCATTTTACACATCAGCCAAGTGGAAACAACTGGTTGCTAAGCAACAGCTTTTCCCTCAACAACCAGAAATAGAATACATAGAAGGTCAATTAAAAAAATATATAATATACACATATATATGAAGTTAAAGAGGGCACGTGTCCCATAGTTTGTCTATTTGCCCAGAATTCTTGTCATGAATATTGAATTCATGATGACACTTTGTGAATTCTGGATACATTTGATGTATGAATCCTTGCGTAACTATATCATTTTGTATTTTCTTCCAGTATGTTCCTTGTTCCTCGCTACTGAAAAACTGTGGAGTAACATGGAAATCAGGATTTTAAAGCAAATTTCTTTTAAAAAACTGTTTGTAAATTGTACAGTTAGGTTTTGTTGAACCAAGTCATTCTTAAAGTAGCATTAAGATTCCTGTTGCACTACTGCTGTCTCTGTAAAAACTACATATGTATTTAATGCTCTAGAAAGATATAGTCTGAGTGGTTAATAGTGACTACCACAGGCAAATGACCATTCCCTTTCATATCTATATTCTTCACAAAGAAAATAATAACTGCTAGTAATTATTGGGTGTTTACAAAGTACTAGGCACTGTTCTAAGCTCAATGTACATATTAACTTGCATTAATATTCCCCATTTGGCAGATGAGGACAAAGCCGCAGAGAGGTTATATAACTTGCTCAAAGTCATGAATCTAAGAAGCTGCAGAGCCAGTATTTGAACTCAAGCAGTGAGGCTTCAGGTCTTCACCACTTCACTGTTCTGCCTTTTACAAGGTGGTTCCCATATTGCCTCAATACTTTCTTAAAAAATTATACTGCCCCAGAACACACAGAATTATAGTTATCTCTGGGTGCTTAATTCATTAGCAGCTTTTCAGCACTGGCTTTATTCAGTTTCACACCAGCAGGAATTAAGAGCATAACAGAAATGGGAGGAGTGATGAAGATCAACATGTGGATTGATTCAGTCAACAGAGAACTAAAATTGTGCCAAATCAATGGAACCTGTGGCCACATGCTACACTTACTCAAAATAGATCACGCAGCTACAGAAGTTTCTAAGGAATCTCTTTAAATAAATACCATTTCTGGAATTGATTTTCTTCTTAAAGGTATATTTAGTGATTTCTTTTCAAAATGTACTTAGTATACAAAAAAAGAATATAAGACAAACATTATTATTCTTAGCAGCTAGAGTGAGATACCATCTTAATGAGAGCCAATTGTTTGTTCAGAAAGTGTTCTATTTTGTCTGCTTAGAGTTTAGGCTGACAAGGATTTGCATACCTGTGGTCTAGCTACACACAGAAGAATGTTGGATAAAATGTCGATTTTTTTAAGTTTGGAAAAAGATTGAAAGAAAAGGAGGCAGGGTAACTGACAGGAGACAAGAGATGTCCAGTGTGTATTTGGAGGTGAAATGTTCTGAGTGACAGAGATTCCCCTATAAATTCATTAAAAATGTCCATATTTCTAAATAAATAAACATTATTTTCATTTAGAGTACTTGATAACAAATATCCTTTAAAGTAACTTTACCCTCCCTTTATATTGTTATTTAAATTTCTAAAGTGATACAAATTAATAAAAAGCCATGTTCTGGTATATAAGTTTCTCTTCTTTCTCACTTTTGGGATCAATGTAGAAAAGATGAGTGTTTAACAGCAATAGAGGCCGAAATTATTTTCTCCTTAAATTATTCCCCCACGGAGGTAGATAAGGTATTCAAACAAAGAAAAATATAAATCAGACTGGAAAAAGACCACTGAAAACTTTGCTGATTAAAATCAATTTAGGAAAGACGTAAAATGCCAAATACGCTGGTTAATCTCTTTGTTAGAACATTTTTGTGTTCATTCAGTCATTCATGCTGTGTTAGGACACTTCCCTGGACACTGGAGACACAGAAATAAAATGCACACTCCTATATTCACACTTGAGAAGCAGCAGAAATGTATATAAACATGAAGTTGCAGCTTAATGTAAAGCCTCCTAACGGAGGTAGAAAGAGGGTAGTGGGAACCTGTGGGGATGGATTGACCACGTAGGAAAATGAAATCTAGGTCTTGAAGCATGAGAACACATTTGCTAGAGAGTTAATAATATGTACAAAGTCCCAGGAAGACATACATATGAGGTTAGCGAGAACTCTTTGTACTTCAGATTAGGCCAGGGAGACAGGATGGGGCTGGGAAGCTGGGATTTTATTTACTATGTAGAAAATGTGGACTTTATCCTGAGGGCAACTGGTAACTGACAGAGATGCCAGAAGACAATGAAGCATGTTATAAATGTGAATGTTATAAGTCATGGCAACATACAAATAAAAATATAACTAAAAAAATTAGAAGAGAGTGAAACAATGGATACATGTGCTAATGAGCTCAGTTTTCATAGCAAGAAGTCAATAGGTATATCTAAAAATCAGTTAGAAAATAGAGGCCATCTGTATTATGCAGTCATAAGAGACAACCAGTAGACAAAATGAATAAGCTAGACCTGACAAATATGAGAAGGTAAAAGACAGTAATTTAGGTACAGGGTTCAATGAGGATGCTTCCCATTCTCTACATCAGGGAGTCAAGAGATATTGCCCCGAGGTGATAAATCACGAATGAGAAATTGGCAGAACTTAAAATCACTGCCTCTACAAAAGAACACTTGGTTAGAAGGGGTTCCTGAGGAATGAGATGTTTATTTTCATTGACTATGCTTTTACATAGTTTGAATGATCATTTTTTTCTTCTATGCTTATAGCTCCCACCTGTAATCCTAGCACTTTGAGAGGCTGAGACAGGCAGATCACTTGACCAGGGAGACATACCAGCCTGGTCAACATGGCAAAACCCCATCTCTACTAAAAATACAAAAATTAGCTGGGCATGGTGGCATGCATCTGTAATCCCAGCTACTTGGGAGGCTGAGACAGGAGAATAGCTTGAACCTTGGTAGTGAGCCAACATCACGTCACTGCACTCCAACCTGGGTGACAGAATGACACCTTGTCTCAAAAAAAAAAATTATTTATGCTTGAAGGAGAGAAATGGGGAGGGAAAAGGGAAGAGGAGAGAGAGGAAACAAAAGAGTGGGGAGAGAGAAAGAGAGAGATTGGCAAAAGGCTACCACTAGGTAGAAATCTGCCTGGCATTGTTCAGGCAAGGTAGATATACAACTTCTACCTATCCCCCTTCCTAGAGCAGTCTCATCAAACATTTATCCAGGCCTTTTATCTTGAGTTATTATTAATAGTTTAACTAGGTCTTTGATTAAAAACAAATAGAAACTATCTAAAAGGAAATATATGTAGAATGTGCTCTACAAATTAAGATGACACCAAATATAAAACATTAAGTACCTCTGACTTTTTTGAAGCAGAAGTAATAGTTACCAAAGTTATATTTTAGCTCCCAGCTTCACAAGTAAAATTGCTTAACATATCACATAAAATACATAAGTGCCATATTTTTACAACCATATACTGAGATGTGAAATCTGACAATGAGTTTTTTCAGAGCTGTGAATGTATTATAGAAAATGTCTGTTAGAAGTATAATGTTAAAAAAAAAAGTTAACTATTGAATAAATCACCTTTATTGAAAAGAATATGATTCTAAAGAAGATCATTCCCAAGATCCTATAAGAAAGTGCTTTCTGCTGGACACAGTGGCTCACCCACACCAGTAATCCCAACTCTTTGGGAGGCCAAGGTGGGAGAATCGCTTCAGCCCAGGAGTTCAACACCAGCCTTGGCAATATAGGGAGGCCCTATCTGTAAAAGAAAATTTTTTAATTGGCTGGGCATGGTGGCACATGCCTGTACTCCCAGCTGCTCAGGAGGCTGAGGTGGAAGGATTGTTTGAACCTAGGAGGTCAAGGCTGCAGTGAGCAGTGATTTTGTCACTGCACTCCAGCCTGGGTGACAGAGAGCAAGATCCTGTCTCAAAAAAAAAAAAAAAAATTGAAAATACTTTCTGTTGATTTTGATACCTGGAATTTTTTCCCTATATCTGGTGCAAAAGGCAAAAGGGGTACAGATGCTTTTTCTTTTTCTTTCATCACTTTCTCCAACAGCATTATTTATCACTGTACAATCTTTAAAATTCAATTTCTCACCTCCTCTCTTAGGAGTAGTCTCCGAAGAGATGTTTATTACTCTTCTAGTAATAAACAACCTTCACTGATATAATGAGAAAAACTGTCTTTAACCCATGCACTCATGATAAAACATAGACTCTGAAGACTTCAGTGAACTTAAAATAATTAGTACTGGTGTCATTTCTCTACTTTAGATATAGAAAACCTAAGGAACAAGAAATGTAAAGCCTTTAATCATAAAGTATAATGTAGATGCTAAGTGAACTTTTTTTTATTTCTTCGTAATTTTGTATGCATGTTAGGGATGATTCAAATCTTATTAAAACAGTCTTAATGAGTTAGAATGAAAAAAATGTCATGGGAGTTTTAACTTTCCCTTGGAAATAACATCTTTCTTTTGTGACAAAATTCAAGCTAAATTTTTAAAAATACAGTTTAAAAAAATCAACAACAATCTGTTGGAAGATTTTGCTAAAAAGCAAAGAGCCAATATCCCTAAAAAGAAAAGATTCGTGCCATCATTTTGAGACAAAAAGAATGACATCGATTACACTCAAGGCAAAACAATTTTTAAATGCTTCTCATGGTAGGATCATCTACATAATACCTGACATGACAAATAAGCCCTTCCTCTTCGCACGTAAAAACGTATCTATATCTATATCTATATCTATATGGCTATATTCAATAATATTCAAGAGTCTGAGGGCTGACTCTGCAAGACCTGAGTTGAAAGCTCAGCTTTGACACCAGCTAGGTGACCTCAGACCAGTTATTTAATCTAGGTCTTGGTTTCCTAAAAGCACCTGTTTCACAGAGTTGTGGTGGGGAGTAAATAGAAAAATGGATATAAAGTGCTTAGCATAGTGAATGGCACAATGTTAGCTTTTGCTCTAAGTAAACTTTATTTAGTTGTTTTAACAGAAATATTTTCTATTTTAAAAAGTACCTTTTAACACAAATATCCTAGGCTGGTAGTTAACTTTTAGTAAGTGAAAAAAACAAAAACAAAAACCACACACACAGAATTGTGCTTAGTTACCTGCTACAGATCTAACAAAGGAAATCTAAATGGTAACAATTTAGAAGCCACAGATGAAGTTATAACATCACCCAGCCCCTCACTGGCCATCTTCATCAGGGACCATCTCCTTCCAGAGGGCCCTCTCCCAAGGAATGCTTTTTCATTGAGAAACTATTTTCTCACTAGCAAGAAATGATTTGATTATTGTCTGTTGGGATGAGAAGAGCAATTATGTGATCAAGGGTAACTCCTACAAAACACTTTATAAATCCAAATGCCAACATGATTTTCCGTTGACACTTCTCTCTTAGCACGCTGACAATTCCAGCATCAAACATTCTCCTCTGGGCAGGGAGGGGAGGTGGTCAAGTGGAAGAGGTATTGAGAAGACACACATATACCAATAATATGTAACCCACAAAGCCTAAAACATTTTCTATCTGGTCCTTGACAGAAAAAGTTTGTCAACCCATGCTTTAGAGCCTAAACACTAAGCTTTGAGAGCCCCTGCTTTAAGAATTTCAAACTCTGCAAGCAAATCAAATAAAATCCTTGGTTCCTGCATAATGAATGATGTCAACAAGTTTTAGTTATGGGTCTGAGATATTGACTAGAAAAGGACATTTTTTCTTCTTGCATCTATTTGTTTGAATTATTGTAGATGAAATAATTGGTTTTGTGGCACAGAGTTGTCATTCAATCAGAATCATGTGTCATCCGTCCTATCACTGGGGCTGGAACTGAGAACAGGAACAGGAACTTTCCTAAAGCCAGCAGTCCTCTGGGTCATGCAGCCCTGAGAATCGCCACTCAGCAGTAACACTTCTAGCCACAAAATCAACTCAGAAGCTCTGAAAACTGAGAGTTTTCCATGCTTTTGGCTCTAAAACTCATTGTTGTGGAAAACCCTGAATGCAACTGATGTGGGCGATTTGCTGCCTTTACCCACCTAGTGTGGCTATTCACACTTTTGCTGCAGAAGTGTTGGCATGTTTGAGTGCAGGGCACTACCCTAAAGTCTGCTGAGTGTGTAACAAATTGGAGTTCATGCACTGCCTTCTAAAACCTGAAGAAAAGAAATCGGAATTCTGAACACAGCTGGTCCCAAAGGCTTTCAATAGGGAACTATAAACCTATGTTCCATTTGATTATGGTTACAGCAAAAGAGGAACTATGCAGGCGCTACTACTTTGAAATGGGTGAATTCTTTTTTCCACAACATTCTCACATAATAATCCCCCACCTTCAGTTTTTTAGTGTTTGCAAACACTAAAAGCCTAACATTAATTCCAGTAAACAAGTGAATGCATCATACTAATAGGTTTCTCTTTTAAGAAGGATTGTGTACACAGTAGTAACATCAGGGTTAAAAACACTATGAATATAAACAGAAGTAAGTGAGAAGAACTCACCAAGGCTGGAGTGCAGTGGGGGATCACAGCTCACTGCATCCATGAGCTCCTGGGCTCAAGTCATTCTCCTGCCTCAGCTTCCTGATTTACTAGCACTAATAGGCACACGCCAACACACTTGGTGTTTGTGTGTGTGTGTGTGTGTGTGTTTTAGTAGTGACAGGGCCTTACTATTTTTAAGGTTATACACACTCTTCTCTCTCCATTGTTACCACTTGAAATTTAAATGAATTTAAATCAAAAAATTATTTTTGAGACCTTCTTATGTGCCAGGCACTAAGGTAGATACATTGTAAACAGAATAGGCATTTTCTGTCATAAGAAAACTAACAAGATTGATCTAGTTACTCATACATTTACACAAAAAATACATTTATTGAATGCCTTCTACAAACTAAGCACTATTCTAGGTGCTAGGGATTTGGCACTCAATAAGGTAGAGAAAAATCCTTGTCATCACAAATGCTACATCCTAATAGAAAGAGATAGATAATAAGCAAAATAAAAAAATAAGTAAAATAAATAAATACAAAGCAGAGCAGCAAATGGGGAGTGCCAGAATGAGGGATGCAATTTTAAATAGGGGGATCAGAGAAGGCCTCACTGACAAGAACACATTTTAGGAAAGTGACAGAAATGAGAGACCGCCATGGATATTGGGGGGTGGGGGCTCCAGTCAGAGAATTAACAGGTACAAAGGTCCTGGGGTAGGGGAGAGTGCTGCTACCTTTGAGGAATAACAAGGAGGCCAGGGTGGCTGCAGAAGAGTAAACAAAGAGAAAAATTAGTAGAAGACAAGGTCAAAGAAATGGGAGTAGCTCATGTAGGACCACACAGGCCACTGTAAAGACTGGATTTTAGTCTGAATGAAATAGAGAGCCTTGGGAGGATTTTGAGCAGTTGAGCAGCTCACTAATACTTTAGAACTTTCTTTTTACCATGAAAGCACTGAGTGTGCAAGAACATCCAGCAAAGCGATTTCCCTCCACTAAGAGGTCCGTGAAGGCCTCCCTGAAGAAATGACATTGAGACCTGAAGAACTTGTCCACTAGTTCTCCCATAGAACTGGGAGATCAGTTCTAAGGACAAGGGAGGAGCACTGTCTGGCTAAGAGGACTATCTAATGGAAGGGAGAACAGAGCAAGTGGAAGGATTTTAAAGTCATGATAAGCATCTTATAATTCATCTGCTAAGAGTAATGAGTATGAAATTATTGAAGAGTTTTAAGCAAGAGAGTGACATAGTCTGCCCAGGGTTTATAGACACTGATTGTTTTTTATAAAATGGAATAGGTGGTGTTTTTAAATTGCAGGTCATCACTCATCAATGCAAGAGGTTACCAACTAGCTTTTTTTTAAAAAAAAAAAAAAATGAAACATTAGATAACATCAGAATATCCCGCAAGCTGTGAGGGTAAGTATAGTTTGCAGGGAACTTGATTCTGTATATATACATATGTCTGAAGTTTGAAGTCACTTTGGTTAGAAGGAAGGACCTACAGAAGAGGAAAGCAGTAGAGACTGTGCTGTAACTTTAGTAAAGGTATTGCTGGCTGCTGAGACTAAATAGGGAGAGAAGCAAAAGGTCACCTAATGGATGTGGGGCAAAGGGAAAGGTCAAGGGCAGTTTTAAGAACTGGATGGATGGAGGCAACATCAGTGAAATTGAGAAGACAGGCGGAGGAAATGATGAGTTGAATTTTCAGCATGTTGCCTGCAAGACTTCACAATGGAGATTTTCAGTTTAACACATATGATGAGGCTGGATACTGAGATTTGGAAATGGTCAGCATTAACTGTGAAACAAATTTTTTAAGGATTTCATGACAATTTATTTCATATAACGTTGTAGTCATCCCATGTAATATTTTGGGAGAAATTTATACTTTAAAAAATTGGTGGTATATCTGAATTCATATTTAATAGAGCATCCTGTATTTTATCCGGCAATCTTAGAGTTCAAGTCCCCTGAGAACAGTGGTAGACATATCAGTTAGGACAGAATGACCACAATCCAGGCAAGAGGGAAGAAAACACTAAAACTAGAGTTTCATAGGAATTCTTTGCTTGACATTTTTTAAGAGACTGGGTCTCCCTCTGTCACCAAGGCTGGAGTGCAGTAGGGGATCACAGCTCACTGCATCCATGAGCTCCTGGGCTCAAGTCATTCTCCTGCCCCAGCTTCCTGATTTACTAGCACTATAGGCACATGCCAACACACTTGGCCTTTTTAAAATGTTTATTTATTTATTTTCTTGGTAGTGACAGGGCCTTACTATACTACCTGGGCTGATCACAAACTCCTGGCCTCAAGCGATTCTCCCGCCTCAGCCTCCCAAAGTTCCGAGATTACAGATGTAAACCTCTGTGCCTGGCCTGCTTGCTTTATATACACAAATTTATAAACCCAAATTCTCAAATGTAAATTTAAATGATTAACTTTTAAATTATTTATAGGCACAATGCCATTCTATAGACTACCTCTCTGTCAGGGTCGGGATGTATACCTGGTGTCTTGGAGTGTGTGGCTGGCTCCAGCTATGGGGCTCAGAAGCATGATGGGCCCTGCTGTCTGCTATTGCAGATTCTCACAGAACACGTCACGCTAGAGAGGGAATTGAGAGCTGGTTGGGCTGTCCTAAAGGGACTTAACTGTGGGAAGAAAGTTCCGTTTGTGTTTTTCACTTCAATAGAACTTGTTTACAGTGTTGAACTTGACATAAAAGCAGAAACTGAATGGTCCTATTGTAGATATAACTTTCCTTCAGGAAATGTTTAAACCACACACATTCTCAATGTGTAAACCCATGATTTTAGTTATTTGGTTAAAAAAGAAAGCCATGGAAAAACAAAATAAAAATAAATGCTACATATCAAAACTATTTCAAAATACATAATATTTTCTTCTTTCAGGGCAGCTGTGCTCCTACTGCGCTGAAGTTTCATATAATACACACTATAAATGGAATCCCATGGCCTTGATCTATCAGCAAACACTAAAGACCTCACTGTCCCTGGGTCTGTCTCCAGAAGGCTCCTGGGGAAATAAAAAAAAAAAAAAAAAGAGCAAACAATTGCACACACGGATGCATTCTCAAAGGGGATTGGCAGGTCCCACAATGACAGTATCTTGGTTTTTGCAAGCCCAAGTTCCATGAGCAGAAATGTCTACAATGGCAAAAGAATTTTTAAAAACTTGTAAATAGATATGGAAGAGAAACATGATGAAAAAACATGAATGACATCTGTCATTTAATCACATGACATCTTCAACACTCAGATTCAAATGTAATTTCAGTAAAGGCAGTAATGCTAGTTGGGACCCTGTTTTCTCTTCACAAAGTGAGGCGAGGTGAAGAGTCCAAGGTAGCCAGTCAGCATGTTCAAGAGGAAGCTGAAAGTATTCAAGCTTTTCATCTGTAATCTGCCAACAGCAACTCAGTAACCAAAAGTGGCCATTTCAATTCTTCCATTCATTCAGTAAATACCTACTGAGAGCCAAGTTTTGATATGTGGAATTTATTTTTATTTTGTTCTTCTGTAGCTTTTTTTTTTTTTAAACCAAATAGCTAAAATCATGGGTCTACGTATTGAGAAGGTGTGTGGTTTAAACATTTTCCTGAAGGAAAGTTATATCTACAATAGGACCATATGCACTGTGATGGCACCTGTGCTTCAAGAATAGAAAAGGCCATTCTGTTGGGGCACAGAAAATGATTCCCCAAAACATAGTGCTTGGACATGCTGAGTGCTTTGAAAATGGAAAGGCTTCAGAAATAAGCCTCAGAACTGAGGTTTCTGTCAGACATTCCCACCTCTGAATCTTTCTGATCTTCCCTCCCAAAGCACCAGGAGGTACTTCCAGAGGAATTTTCTTATCTAAGAAAGCTTCTTTCCAACAGCTTTCCAAAAATTGTCTTAAGACCTCCTCCCTAGGAATCTCATCAAATAACCAGGAAAAATCAATCTCAACCACCAAAGAGAAAAGAAAACAGCGGGAGTTGTCACCATGCCCAGACAGACTTTTAATCTACTCTTCTGAGGCAGTTCCTAGCAATTACCTGGGGGACTTTATCTGCATAAGACAAACTTTGTACCTGTGTAGTTCTGCCCTCACTTTCCCATAACTTGTGCCATCTAGCTTCCAAAGAGTATCATTTACAAAATAACGTCTGCCTCCTGGGTTCATACCTCACTGCCCTATGAAGAGAGTATTTAAGCCTCAACCATCTGGCCCCCTCTTTGAGTCTCATACTGTGTGTTTGGCTTCCGTGTTTATGCATGTCAAATGAATTTTGTATGCCTTTTTCTCCTATTCTGACTTTTGTCTGTTCATTTTCAGCAAACTTTCAGTGGGTGAAAAGGAAGCTCTCTTTCTGCCCCTACATATGTAAAGAACTGTATTGCAGAAATCCACACTTTTAAACACTAGTCCTATGTGCTATTAAACAAAATTCATGGAAGACCATTGTTTTGGGCTAAGTTCCTGCAGTAGGCCCCAACAGACCAAACCAAAATGGAGTCACTCATGCTAAAGTCCCATGCCACCATATCAAAACTAAGTTGCTTATCTGACCTTCAGAGAAATCAGGAGAGAGAGAGGGAGAATAGCCAAATTCCCAAACAGGCCAGTTTTAGCCAGCATAATAAGGAAATCCCCTGTTTTTAACTCTTCTCAAAGTTTCCTGAGGCCCTAATCTGAAGTAATCTGGTGTTAACCTATGAGTCTGAGTTTTATTATGCTGTTTCCTTGTTCCTGCTCAAACTACCTTTATAAAAACAGATTTTTCTGCCTTGCCCAGCTTAGCATCTATTTTTAGATGAGATATCACCTGATTCAAGAATTGCAAATAAAAGCCAATTTGATCATTTAAATTTGTCGAAATTTTGTCTTTGACAATGCTATCTTAAAAGAAAGTCAGTATACTAAAACCACCAAATTGTACATTGTAAAAGGTTTAATCCTATGTGAGTTATACTTCAATTTTTAAAAAGTGGTTAAAAAATAAAGATAGGCATGGTAGTATGTGACACATGGTACCATGTGTCCCAGCTTCTCAGGAGGCTGAGGCAGGAAGATCAATTGAACTCAGGAATTTGAAACTACAGAGCACTATGATCACACTGTGAATAGCCACTGCACGTTAGTCCGCACAACACAGACTCACCTTTAAAAGTAAAATAAAAAGGCCAGGCGCGGTGGCTCAAGCCTGTAATCCCAGCACTTTGGGAGGCCGAGACGGGCGGATCACGAGGTCAAGAGATCGAGACCATCCTGGCCAACACGGTGAAACCCCGTCTCTACTAAAAATGCAAAAAAAATTAGCCGGGCGTGGCGGCGAG
>NC_045434.1:41916657-42006946 GCF_002776525.5 Piliocolobus tephrosceles | reverse complement strand
GCCTCCCAAAGTGCTGGGATTACAGGCTTGAGCCACCGCGCCTGGCCTGGCCAGCTATTTTTAAAGGGAAATGATTTTCAAAATCCTTAGGAGTAATTTTAAGACAATTTTTAAAATAGAGGCTATGTAAGAACTGTTGGATCTTTTGTTCCATTACTTAGTAAATTTTAAAAAACTAGAAAATTGCTTTATGAATTACCAAGTGCTATCGTTTGAATGCTTGACCCTGGAAACCTCATACTGAAATTCGATCCCCACCCACCCCCACTGCCACCCTGCCCTCAGAGTGGGGCCTAATGGGAGGTATTTGGGTCATGGAGATGGATCCCTCATGAATGGCTTGGTGCCATCCTCACAGGAGTGAGTTCTTCTATTAGTTACTACAAGAATTCCCGCAAGAGTTTCCCCAAGAGCTAACTGTTAGAAAAGGGCCTGGCACCTTCTCCCTTTCTCTTGCTTCCTCTTCACCATGTTATCTCTACGTGGCAGCTCCCCTTCACCTTGCACCATGAGTGGAAGTTTCTTGAGGCCCTAATCAGAAGCAGATGCTGCCGCCATGCTTCTTGTATTGTCTGCAGAACCGTGAGCCAAATAAACCTCTTTATACATATCCTGCCTTAGGTATTGCTTTACAGAAACACAAAGATACCAAGTCTGTGTTTTATAAATTACCACATCAAAATAATATGCAGATCTGAGTAAATCAAATTGCTTCCAAGGGTATCTAAAGCCCTACTAGGGTGTTAAAGAAAAAAAAAATTCATGACGCTTATTAAAGATGGTAAGGAAGACTTTATTCAAGCAGGGTGGGGTGGGGGGCACTATTACAATGAGGTTTTTGTTATCAGGGGAACGAGATCAGGTTCAACTCCAAGTACAAGAAAAAGGGGGGATTTATAGACAAGGAGCACAGTGCAGGAGTAGGTGGATGGAAAACTGCCAAGAGAAAGCATCAACGGTAAGGGGATTTGCTGGTTAAACAAACATAATGGGATTCTTGCTGAAGGCAGGTCAGGGTGATCTGATGTTACGTAGTGCATGGTGGAGGATGAGAATGCTGATCAGATTTTGAGGATGATCAGATATTAAGGTGGGAAATTCTGGCTGAACTGATTCAGCAGGATTCTTGCTAAAATTGGACACCTGGGGGACTTGCCCAAGGCCATAGAGGCCTGACTAAGGTTTGGTCAAGGGGAGATTCAGTAGCACAGATACAGCCCTAAAAAGGCACTGTCACAGATATGGCTGTAAAAAGGCAGTTTCTCTCCTTAAGTTGGAAACCACAAGCAGGAAATGGTCTACAAACGCTGAGGTTTCCTTTCAGATCCTCCTTTTAATCCACAAGCTCAGCTGACCATGTCTTAAGCAACTAAGCAAGTTTTTGTGGCAGGAACAAAAGTTGATTTAGGCCCTAGGAGTACCCCAGTCTGGCTCTTGGGTCTTCTGCTACCTGAGTTTGGATGACACAGTTATCTGTAACAAGGTCTTCAGGAAGACAAACTTATAAAAGTAAGCTGCGTGGTACACTGTAAATATTTAACAAACATGAAGGCCTAATCTAAGAGCTGCAATCAGATCTTCCTGGACATGTCCCAGACTCAACTGGAGTAAGTGGTGGGGTCTAAAGAAGTGGTCTTCAAACTGGGGTACTCATAACTCTGGGAATATAAAGACTTCCCAAGGGTTCACAGGCATGAGTAGCTTTAATAGAATCAATGTTCAAATCCTCAGTTCCCACGTGTCCTCTCATAACACTGCTCTACAGAAGAGAAGTCTGCAGCAGCTTGTGGTTCCCTTTCCCACATCCTGTCTGCCAACCAAAGGCTCTGCAACCACTTTGTAAAAGAAAGTGAAGGCAAAGCCCCACTGGGACCTAAGCTTCCTGTGTGCTTGCTCCAGGGGTAAACACCTCTGGGCCACCAAGCAGAGGGACCAGGGAATGGAGATTTCGGGAGAGGTAGGGCAAGGTGAAGAAAGCCGCAGCAAGGCTCCATGCCTTTTCCCTGATTCTCTCTCCTACCCTCCCCAACATTGTGTCTCTTACATTCAGAAGTGAGGTTGCACAGACATGCATGTAATCACATTCATTTTCAGTAAAAATAAATCAATAAAGTCAACTTTTTCCTGACAGAAACAGCCAGTCTAATTTGATCGGATAATTTGCTCTATGAACAATTCCTGACCTGAAACAAATCTGAAACTCTGTGATTTTAAGGAAAAGGTATTTAAAGCATGAAGATAATACTGCTAAATAAAAATCACAGGAGGCCATTGTTTCAGACTAAGTTTCTGCACCAGGCCTCAACAGACCAGACAAAAAATCATAATGGGATCACTCATACTAAAGTTCCCCTCTACCAAACTCTAAGTATTTATTTGACCTTCTGAGAAATCGGGAGAAAGAGATAACAGCTGATTTTCCAAAAAAGCCAGTTTAAATCTTCAATCAGCACGAAAAACTTCTACTTAAATCCTTAAACATATAAACAGTTAAAAGTTTTAAAAAGTGGTAAGTTAAAATATAATTAGATACTATCCTTTTTTACACAAGTGGATATAGAGGCAGTAAAACTAATAATTTTTAATTAACAAAAAACGTAGAAATTGTCAACTTACCCAAAGATAGTACCCAAAACCAAACAATATAATTAACATTTTTTAAAGACAAAAAAATGAGTGTCTTAGTTTCAAAGTAAAATCTGATTTCTGACTGCCCAGGAAAAACAAATACAATGACTGACATCAGGTAAGAGAACAGAAAAACAAGAGGGAGAGAGATTCTCTAAAACAAAAAGTTTTTCTGGATTCTTGGCCAGCTACTTTTAAAAGGTAGTTTTTCAAAATACTTAGGAGTAGTTTCAAGACAATTTTTCTTTTTTTCTTTTTTAAATAAAGCCTATGTAAGAACTGTTCAATCTTTTGTTTCATTACTTAATAAATTTGAAAAAAAAACACACAAAAGAAGTAGCCTGATGTTAACTAATCAGTTATGTCTCTCTCTGTGTGTGTCTTTTTTTTTTTTTTTTTTAAGAGGGGTTCTTGCTCTGTCACACAGGCTGGAGTGCAGTGACACGATCATAGATCGCTGTAGCCTAGAACTCTTGGCTTCAAGTGATCCTCCCACCTCAACCTCCTGAGTAGCTGGGATTACAGATGGAAGCCACATTTTTTTCTATTATTCTGCTTCTCTATTCTGCCTTACAGAAAAATAGCTGTGGAATGACTAATATACTCTTTGCTCTCTTTGCTTCTGCTTTCTTCAGCCGTCCTCTGCCTACAAAGCTAACTCCTTCTGCTCAGCTCATCAGAACACTTATTATATTTTTATGGTATGAAGTGTTGCCCAATTCTAGAACCACAATACAGCCAACTGAGCTATTTAAACTGTTTGTTGTAATTTTGTCTGTTGACAACACAAAATAGATCCTTTATACAATATGTTCATGTTGACTTGAAAATGTGCAAAGAGATATTAAGTTTTAGAAGTCTTTTAAAGCTTTTGAGAGGAAAAACTTTGAAGACTATTGGTCTAAGGAACTTAACTGAAAGGTCTATGCCAGCTTATACATACGATTTAATGACAAGCACAGGTCTTCTTAAGGAAAAGTGACTTTGAATGGAGTTAGATTATTCCCAGCCCAATCCTCAGGAACTTGTGTCCATTTCAGGGGAAAAATAAGCTTACAAATAGGGCTGGTAAATAACATAGAGCCACATCACCCAGATATCTGTGGGAAACAGCTCAAACCAGCACAGTTTTAAGACAGACAAATGAGGGGTGAAGTACTAGCTTCATTATAGTACCTATGTCAAGAGCCACAGGGCACCAGAAATACCACAAGGTAGCCAGAGAGACTACAGAAATTCAAATCGCTGTCTGACGAACCTTGGGAACCTTCTACATTAGTTGGGAGAAGTTGCGGGGAGTGGGATGTATGTGGTTCTAGCTCCCTCTATTTCATCCAATCTGTAGGATCAGCATCTCATCGCTGCTCTTGAGAGCTCATTGGGCATGGCCTGGGGAAATGCAGGTAACACTTTAGATAAAATGTCTAGAAGTCATTAAATAGACAATCCCTTCTTTGTCTCCGCCTCTAGCCTCCCTCTCTTCCCAATCAAATATGAGGAAACTGAGGTCCAGCAAAGTTGAATTGTCAAAAGTTCTGAAGCAGTGCCTGGTCAAACTGAGAAAGGAACACAGACATTTCCATTTCTGTTTCTGCTCAGCTCTCCTAATTTCAAGTCCAGAATTCTAGCCACAAACCAGACACTATTGCAAGTAAACTCTCAGAAGGACATTACTTTGTATTTTTCTCAAGTTGTTTTTTATGTCATTTGGCTAAGAAACAGAACTGGATGTGGACAACAAGCTGGGTGTGAAGTTGTAACTCTTCCTGACTCACCAGGTGCAACACTCCACTTGGGTGGCAGCTCACCCATCAATAGGACAAGCCCTACTAGGAGATGGTGGCAGGGATTTGTCTGGATGCTGTGTGATCAACAATGACACAATAAGTACTAGTTTTCTTCCTTCATTCCCAGCCTAGTATACCTCCACTTGATAGTATCACCTGTTGTAGGACACTGGGGGATCCCTACGGGTAACAGAGGCCCCATTTGCAAAAGGAAGGAAAATTATTTATATTAAGAACTTCATCAAGAATTTTCAGTACTGCTTGGAAAAGTACAGATATTAACATGAATTTGATGTATTCATAGGAAAGACCAAGTATACAATCTCCAGCAGAAATTCTCATACAGACACTATACAAAATTTGAAGACGTACACTTCATGTGCTAAAAGATATTTGTAAACTTCTTTGTCAAGGACTCCTTTCCATGGGTTGTACCACATTTCTGCAAAGTTCACACTTCTCATCTAAATCAATGTTACTTGGCTCTCTTGTACACCAGTTTCTTCTAGACCTATAAAGTTATATACATTCTGCATGATTTGACAAGATCTTGTGAATCATTCTATGTCTCAAATTTTTGTTTCTGATCCAATCCAGCTCATAGCACCCTTTACAACCTAACATACTTCCAAGCATAACTTAGAAAGGGGATGGCAACTACAAGGATGGGGAGCTTCACACACTTCCCCCAGATAAGGCAGATATTGCTCATCAACTGCCACATTTGTTTCATGGATTCAGTTGAGGTTCAGTCTCAATTCTTCTCATCGTAATACTCCAGGCAACACTGACAACTAATTAGAAGTGACATCTAAATATCTCAATTAAAATCTATTTGCTTGGGTAAACATATGCACAGAAGAAAGAAAAAATCTATTTTCGACCCCAGGATTAGATTTGATCACTGAAAAGTAGTTCTTGAGGGTTTTTTGTATTGGGGCTTTTTTTTTTTTTTTTTTGAAGACGAGGGCTCACCATTTTGTCCTTGAACTCCTGGGCTCAAACAATCCTCCTGCCTCAGCATCCCAAATAGTTGGGATTACAGTCATGTGCTACTGCACTGGCCTCAGAGTTTGTTGAGGATCCCAAATGTTATTCCTGGTACTTAAATGTTACATTCCCAATGGCAACATTCTTTAGATGACTCCAGAGTTCCATCTCTCTTTGAATACACATTAGAATTCTAACCTCCTGAGTTTTGACATGTACCAAGAAATATCTTCAGGTGTAGAGATAAGGGATGGTTTATCTACTCCCTCTTTTCCTTTCATTCTTTGAAGTGAGTAGACCTGCTGTTTCCCAAACTTTCTACTAAGTTGGCCCTTAGGATTTTAGTTTGATTTGAGTTTAAGGTGGACATTATATCTGTTCATATTTTATCTGACTTATCCATCCTTCAGGACTCTGAAAAATAGTCACTGCATAGTTATTATTAAATATCAACAGACTTGAGAGCTTATATTTGCCCCAGAGAAGGCAGATATTGAATGAATGAGCATAATTTCATGATGAATAAGCATTATGGAAAAGTAACTCCAAATCTTATATTTTTTAAGGATTTCAGAACCTAAGGAAGAATCTTAGAGTTTGTAACAGAATCAAATGTATCTGGTTCAGTATTTTACCAAAAGTGCTCTTTAGAACAGAAGACCATAAGTTCCCTATATAAAAGGGATCCTGGAATCAAGTTTGGAGACCCTGAATCTAATGTTCTACTCAAATATTCAGTTTACATTATCACCTTAAATGTCGTTTTAAAAAATAGTGCAGTAAATAGATAGGCCTATTCAGTTGTGCCTAAGCCAAACTTCTGGGGAGCACTGAAACTTTGTTTTCTGTTATCTGTTAACAGATGGAATGACTCTTCTAAAGAACATGCTGTAGGAAGTCTGAATACGTCCAACCTCTTGCCTCAACCAAAAACAAAACTTACACTGTGAAAGACAACGACCACCCTTTATAAAACATCCTCAGGTCTGAAAAGGCTACCAACTCCCTTCATAACCTCTGTTTAATCCCCACAGGGTCAAGTTCTTCCTTTGTCTAATCGAACTCTCTCTTGCAACAATTCATTCCCTGCATGTTATCTTTTCCCTCTTACCCTCTCCCTTGTGGATATGGAGAAGTCAACAGTCTTCTCTTTAAGAAAACCATCCACAAAGGCTTAAAAAAAAAAAAGCAAATATGAGAATATTCCTCCCTAGATTAATTAGTTTCTCATTGCCTTTAAGACAATCCAAATGCTGGGACTGCCCTTTCTATTTCATAGAATGGGTTGTTGCCTGATTCTAAAAAGTGAAAATAATAATAATAATAAGACAATTCAAATTCTAAGGAATAACAGTTGCAAGCAAGGCAGCCTTTTCCCTGTTCACCTTCGTTTTTGTTTTGTTTTGTTTTAAGAGACAGGGTCTTGCTATATCACCCAGGCTGATCTGGAACTTCTAGGCTCAAGCAGTTTTCCTGTCTCAGCCTCCTGAGTAGCTGAGATTACAGGTATGCACTACTGTGCCAGCTTCCCCTCCCTTTCTTTGGTGTCCAACCTGCTTTCTTCTTACCCTCTCTCCATCATATTCTATTTAGGAGTCCTCAAATATACTGCTTTATTTTGCACATGTTTTCTAAAATGCCTTCCCCTATCCACCAGGTAAACTCATACCTATCTTTAAGTCTCATGTCAAACCCCACCTTCTCTGGAATCTTCCCTGATCACTGGCTCAGCTGCCCTTCTTCCAGGCTCCAATAGCATTTGGAATCTATCTTCCCTCAGCATATCACATATGTATCTAATACATATTAGATATATTTCAATATCTAACTTTGACTCCATAGGACAAAACCTTACCACAGTACCTGGTGTATGATAAGCATGTAATCAACATTTGCTTAAGGAATTAAACAAGCAGACTTGAGACTTTGGGATCAACTTTTCCTTTTTTAGCAAAGGAACCATGAGGACTTTCCTTATTTATCCTATTTTCTACCTGGTAATATTTTACTAGGAACCTCTCTGATTTCTCCACATTCCTATGAGAAGGAACCCAAAACGTGACCCTGTGCGTATTTTATGGTATCTGGAGCCTCAAGGTTTTTCCCTCTGACTGAATCTACAATGAATTTCATTTCAAAACTCATTATCAAATTTTGGTATTTCTTCCCACAAACATTTTATTTTAAAAATAAAAGCAGGAAATTGAAGTCAGAACTTTGGACAAAGGAAGGTTCTGTTGCCCAAGTCAGATCTGCAGCAGTTGCTGTCGCCACCCAGAGTGGCCAGGGTCCTCTACTAGGCCACAGCCCTTGCCAGCCTTGCGTGGCATGAGATTGGAGAAGACCTTCAAGCAGTGCCACTCCTTTAAACAAAGAGTAGATGTCCCACTTACCTGACAGCAGCGTCTTACCAAAATCCCAGTGGCAAAAGAATGACACAGAGGTGAGAAGCAGCTTCCTGGCCTGGAAAACCAAGTAATTTTGTACGTGATCAGGTCAACATGAGTAAACTCGTCAAGATAATTAGAACGCCCTTACAGCTGGATGGTAATCAAGCCCTCTTCCTAGTGGTGAGCTGAGACAGCTTGGTGAGTATTTCCATGCTGATTTCTGAAGTGTATGAAGGTGAGAGGGATGAAGACGGATTCCTATATGTGACAGTATACACCTCTAGAGAGACATTTGGAGTGAAGCTATCAGTATAAGACTAGAAACACACACACACAAAATGCATCTATTCTAGAATGTTTAAATCCTTCCCAGAGTTGGGGGCGGGGGAAGGATAAAAAAGGAGATGTTACCAATTGAGACTGATCAGTTCATCTAATCACAGATCATCAAAACAGCAGTGTTGCCAACTAGGAGTTTAGAAAGTTGTGTTTGTATTTAAAGCAGAAAAACTGAGCTCTTAATGAGCACAATCAATTTTAGAAAACTATATTATTTATCCTAGGCTATCTTGTTTCCAAATTTTAAAAGTTCAAAAATAAAATATTTTGCATTCTAAGTTGCCAGTGAAATAATTCTTCAAGTTCTTTTAATGCTCCTTTTTTTCCACCCCCAAATAGGCACTTGTAATTTGAGCAGTAACTTAAAGGCATTCAGAGAGACATCGAGTCTTCTCTTTAGGTTCATAGAACCTGCCACGTTTTATCAGAAGGGTTCTTACCTAACTAGAGAAATCTGCTTGAGAAGATCTCTAAGCATAAATTGTCCAGCAACCCGCTCCAAAATACATATGCCATAAGCACAAAGCAGGGAAAATGGGGGCATATAAGAAAACGAGACTGTGAACTGCTGTTAAAGATTCCTAATTCTTAATAGAAATATACCAAAAGGCAATGCTCTTGCAGTGTTAGAAATTTCTTATTTGATTTGCTCTTTAGACAGTTACACAGAAGAACACCACTACTCTATATGAACTTTGAGTAATTTATAAATTTGGTCTAGTTTCTTTAAAAGCCCTAGAGAAAAAGAGGGGCATTTCTTGTTTTGTATTTTCTCTAATCTAAGAGCTCAAACTACTGCCTGCTTTGGTAAATGAAGAAGCAGTTGTATCCATTTCATTCTTTATGACAGTATTAGAAACTACAGAAAATGAAAACTAAAATCATTAAAATGTAGACACATTCCTTTCTACCTCTTAGCACAAAGTTATAGATGACCCACATTTTGTGTTAAGTATGTGACTAAAATATATTATTAAAAAGCAGTTCAGTTATTACTTTTAGGTCAAACAACTATCAAAATTATCCATTCTGATAAAAGACTACAAATTGGGTTTAATGTACACTGCTTGGGTGATGGGTGCACCAAAATCTCACAAATCACCACTAAAAACTTACTCATGTAACCAAACATCACCTGTTCCCCCCAAAACCTATGGAAATAAAAAAGTAAAAAAATTTCCCCCACTCTGAGTGCAGGTCAGTTGTGAGGAAAACATAGCAAAAGGAAATATGCTCTTTACAAATATTAATGTCAAGAGTTAAACATCTTCCAAGCTCACACTAGAATAAGTGACCAGTGCTTCCCACTGCCTACATGGGGTTCACTATTCACTATTTTCTTGGGAGTATCACAGAAAGATCACAGTGATACCACTTTAGGTTGTACATGTAGCAGGTCATAATTTACTCTATGTACTGAATGTGTACGGAATACCTGTATCTGTTAGTGAAAATTATTTTCCGTAATGGAACGGGGAAAAGCAATATAACTGTACATGAGCCCTCAAGTGATCATTAAAGGGATTCCCATCACCTACTCTCCCCACTGCAGCTGTCTGTCCATGTCTCACTTTCGATATGGACTATACTTTTACATTATGTATTTTGTTGTTTTGTTGTTGTTGTTGTTTTGTGACGGCGTTTCACTCTTGTTGCCCAGACTGGAGTGCAATGGCACAATCTCAGCTCACCGCAACCTCTGCCTCCTGGGTTCAAGCAATTCTCCTGCCTCAGCCTCCCGAGTACCTGGGATTACATGCACGCACCACCACGCCTGGCTAATTTTGTATTTTTAGTAGAGACAGGGTTTCTCCGTGTTGGTCAGGCTGGTCTCAAACTCCCTACCTCAGGTGACCTGCCTGCATCGGCCTCCCAAAGTGCTGGGATTTCAGGTGTGAGCCACCGCGCCCAGCCAACATTATGTAGATTCTTAATCAGCCTGTCTGGTTTAGATTGTATATGTCATCACATCTGACATGCTTGTAACTACTATGTGATCAATAAGACTCCTATAAGAAATACTGCTTAAAAAAAAAAAAAAAATACTACGTTGAGAAGTGACCTCTATCCCACATCAGTGGGCAGTCATTTATAGGATCTTTCAAACAAGTATTTTTTAATGAAATAGAGTCACTAAAGGCACAACCGTCAAAAAAATAATGTCAGAACTTTGGTGGATGTATAAAGTCACAGTATTAGTGATAATTTCAGACATCTTCCAGAAAAGTCTCCCAATAGTAGCATTGCTAAGAATTCTCAAAGACGTAAACCATTTTGACTGGGCTATTACTTTAGAACTCTTTTTATTAGAGAACTATGTTTCAGGCACTAGGAGGAACACATTCTTTTTAATGTTGAAGGACTTTGGGTTCTGTAAAAGAAAATGTTTTTAGCACCTTTACAGTTAGGTATATAACATATATCAGAACATAAAACATTAATAAGGATAGTCACATACTTTATAAAGACTAGTGAAAATGATTACTAAAAATAATGTAGGCTGGGCATGGTGGCTTATGCCTGTAATCCCAGCAGTTTGAGAGGCCAAGGCAGGCGGATTGCTTGAGCTCATGAGTTGGAAACCAGTCTGGGCAACATGGTGAAACCTCATCTCTAAAAAAAATACAAAAATTAGCTGGGCATGGTGGTGTGCACCTGTGATCCCAGCTACTCAGGAGGCTGGGGTGGAAGATGGTTTGAGCCCGGGTGGTAGAGGATGCAGTGAGCCAAGATTATGCCACTGCACCCCAGCCTGGGTAACAGAGCCAGGCCCTGTCTCTAAATAAATAAATAAAGCAAACCTACTTTTTTTTTTTTTTGAGACAGAGTCTCGTTCTGTTGCCCAGGCTGAAGTGCAGTTGTGTGATCTTGGCTCACTCCAACCTCCACCTCCCAGGTTCAAGTGATTCTCCTGCCTTAGCCTCCCGAGTAGCTGGGACTACAGGCATGCATCACCATGCCCAGCTAATTTTTTTGTATTTTTAGTGGAGATGGGATTTCACTATGTTGGTCAGGCTGGTCTCAAACTACTGACCTCAAATGATCCACCCTCCTCAGTCTCCCAAAGTGCTGGTATTATAGATGTGAGCCACCGTACCCAGCCAAACCTGCTATTTTGGATTATTATGGAAAATGAATAAGAAAATTTCTCCAGCCATATATATAGAACAGTAAAATTCAGAATCACAAACAACCATGCATCCAAACATAATGTTGGTGAATTTCTCAAAACAATTAACTATATACATATTTTTTTGTTCCCAGTAACCAGGAGAATCCCAGAATGGGACATTAATAGATTCTTTCAATTATCTGCACTCACTGGAATAAGTCCATCTTGAGAAAATATGCCAAGAACATAGCAGTTCTGATGACAATGCACCACAGGCAACAGTTTAAGTTGAGAAGCGAGATGCATGGCAACAGCCAGGACTATTGAGTTACAAGTAATGAAAAGCCAAGTGACTTCACTTAAAAAAAAAAAAAAAAAAAGAAAGAAAAAGAAAAGGAAGTTATTTGACTTATGTAAGTATAAGTGAGCACTGACTTCATGACTGGATCCAGGACCAATGTCACTGTACCTTGGCCTTGGCCTCTCTTCATCTTACAACCCCTTTCCTCTTCATTGCTTTACTCAAAGGCAGCTTCTCTCCACATGATGGCCCCAGCAACACCAGGCATATATGTCCCAGATTCCTGTCCAGTCAATGTGCAAGGATTCATTCTAATTGCATCAATTTTGGTCACATATCCATTAACGAACATTCACTGTGGCCAAAGGGTTGTGGTCCCAAAAAGAGGAGTGAATGCTAGACAGCCAGAAACAATAAATTTCCACCATGGTAACTGCATAACAAATTTTATATTGCTTTTGAGCTATGTAAATACCTCAGATCCTAGTTCTTAAAAATTAGACATCCTGAATTCATGGAGCCATCTGTCATATCATCATGGTTATCTCAAATTCAAGTGTTCTCTTTGTGACAATTAAAGCATGCTAGCTTTATTTGTGAGAAGGTTCTTATTCAACAGCATGCTGCATGAAGTTTTGTTTTCTTTATATTTTAGCCTAAGTCTCAAAGCTGAAAATAAGAAACAATTATCCCCATATTCTAAAGAGAAGTGTCTGACACATCCACGCTACTTAGCATAAAAAGCCAGATCAGTCTAGTATTTATAAAACTCTTACCTACAGATTCTATATGCCAAAGTCAAAGAGAACAGGAATTCAAGAGTAAAGAATGTGTTGGCCTTTTTTCACCCCTCCTCATAGAGGGGAGAAGGGGGATACGGTTAGGCTTTGTGTCCCCACCCAAATCTCATCTTGAATTATAATTCCCATAATCCCCACGTGTCAAGCGAGAGACCAGGTGGAGGCAACTGAATCATGGGGGCGGTTTCCCCCATGCTGTTCTCGTGACAGTGAGTTCTCACAAGATCTGATGGTTTTGTAAGGGGCTCTTCCTGATTCACTCAGCACTTCTCCTTCCTGCCACCTTGTGAAAAAGGTGACTTGCTTCTTCTTCGCCTTCTGCCATGATTGAAAGTTTCCTGAGGCTTCCTGAGCCACGCTGAACTGTGAGTCAATGAAACCTCTTTCCTTTACAAATTACCCAGTCTCAGGCAGTTCTTTATGGCCATTTGAAAACGGACTAATACAGTGTGTTATCTCCCAACCTCCCTCATAAAGATGGGAGGCACCTGCAGAAGGTGAAACAGACACCTAACTTCCCAGCAGAAGTATAATTTATCAGATGGTGAGATGAGAAAAATAAAGCAGAGTAAGGAAATGATGGTTGTGGGCATAGCCACTTGAGACTGGGTACTTAGGGAAGGCCTTGCTGATAAGGCAACATTTGAGCAGAGGCTTAAAAGTGAGGGAGCAAGCCACGCAGCTAGCTGGAGGGAAAAGCTTTAAGCAGAAAGAAGAGTAAATCCAAAGGTTCTTGGAACATGATTATTATATTCTGGGATTGAAAGAAAGACACTGGAACTGGAAAGAAATGAGCAGCAAGGAAAGTGGCAGGAATTAAGAAGATAGATTAAAATGGAGTTGCCATTTACTACTATGTGGTAAAGAGTAAATTAAAAGTCAGAGAAAGATCACACTCCCCATGCCCACCGTGGGTGCCCGAGCCTTGGGAGGTGGGGGAGGCCGGGAAAACTTTGAATTACATGTGAGATTAAAGTCTTGATTTAGACCTAACTGTATTTGTTTTTCTTTTACTATCTGAAAATGAAAAAAAAATTTGGGATCTTAAGGGTTATCTATAAGGCAAGAATGAGCGTTATCAGTGAATGTTTGAAGATCAGAAAAAAATAAACCCGCTCCCCATTTGTACCCCACAGATTCTACCCTATTCAATAAACTGGTTACTTTCTAATAAATCAAAAACTTCACAACACATCTGTAAACTTCACAGTATTCAGCACAATGCTTCACACAAAACAGACACTCAGTAAATATTTGCTGTAGCCCATTAAGTAGTCTAATATGCCATTTGGGAGAGCAAAAATGATGTGGTATTAGATTAGTGGTCAGATAAGAGGGAGGTGGGGTAGGGCTTAACCTTCTAAATTGCAAAGTTTAAAATCTGAGATTGTAGACTTTGTATATGGTCTTGACTTTTAATAAGAGTCACCTACAAACAACTTATTGCAAACTTGATAGAATGAGTAACCAATCTTTAGCATTGAAACTATGTTTGCATTTTGCTAGCTTCAAATGCACAGTGTGGACTCAAGGAAATACAAACAGCTAGTGTATTATAAAATGAAATAAATTGAACAGAAAGGATAGGATACAAAAAGGATACTTCTAAAAAGTGACAGAGATCACTAAATTGGCTATTTCCATTTCCATTTTTGACTTAAACCAAAGTTTGTTTCCTTTTCACATAGAGGAAGTCTAGAGTTTGGGAGTCCAGAGCATGTATGGCAGCTCAAAGGTCACTGGGAGCTAGATTTGTTCTATGGCACTTCTCGGATCATCCTTGGTGTGTCACCTCATGGTCTAAAATGGTAACTTGAATTCGAGACACTTTTTCTAAGTCTATCAGCTCATTTGGAAGTAACACAGGAAGCACTGTACCCTTTTGTTTGTAAAACAAATATTCTAAAAAGCTTTCAATTCATTCTGATTGGCCTAACCTTTCAATAACTTGAATTTCATTCTTTATACCACTTTAAGTATGGCAAAGAAATGACCATGGTTCTTCGGGATCTTTGAAGATTTTCTTAACCTATATGTAACTGGCTTTTCTAAGGCATGTCTACATTACTGTTCCATTGGGTGAGGGGGCATCATGCTTTAAACTTAGGGAGACCAATAAGAAATTATCTAGAAATTTCTATATACAGTAGTGACAATATGGTCAATTAATGAAGCTAATTTCCCAGTAGACAATCTGGTACTTTAAAAAACATATATAAAATATTTTTCTCTTTCATTTATACTTAACATGCAAATTGGACATCCATAAATTCATTCCAGATAGAGTAAAACTAATAAAATTCATTCCAGATAGAGTAAAACTAATAAAATTCATTCCAGATAGAGTAAAACTAATAAAAGTTTTATGACTCAGTAGATCCTGAATCATTTAAGACACTATAAGTTCTTGAAGAAAGCATTTTAAAATTTGACAGGATCCCCTTAAAAGCAAAGAAAATACTAGTTATTTGCAGAAAAGTAAATTTCCTATTCAATTGAAATAAAGAAAATCACTTCTAGGCTGGGCACAGTGGTGCACGCCTGTAATCCCAGCACTCTGGGAGGCCGAAGCGGGCAGATCACGAGGTCGGGAGATCGAGACCATCCTGGTCAACATGGGGAAACCCCGTCTCTACTAAAAACACAAAAATTAGCGGGGTGTGGTGGCAGGTGCCTGTAGTCCCAGCTACTAGGGAGACTGAGGCAGGAGGATTGCTAGAACCTGGGAGGCAGAGGTTGCAGTGAGCTGAGGTCACACCACTGCACTCTAGCATGGTGACAAAGCAAGACTCTGTCTCAAAAAAACAAACAAAAAAAAAAATTAGAAAGAAAATCACTTCTAAAAGTTCAATGTGTCTATTTTTTTAGAAGATAAAAATTACGTGCAAAAACACTGGGATAAAAACTAAGGTTAGATGCAAAATGAACCATGGTCTTTATCCCCATAGAGCACAAAACAAAATACATTTCCCTTTTCATTCCCACAATAGTTTCCTATTAACAGAGAGAGCTACAAGAGGCACAGACGATTAAGACATGAATTCAGTCAACACTTCTGAGATCTGAGGCACAGCCCACTTAGAAGTCTGGACTGCTGCCATGTACTCAAAGATTGTAATCTTGGCTCACTGTAACCTCTGCTTCCTGGGTTCAAGTGATTCTCCTGCCTCAGCCCCTCAAGTAGCTGGGACTACAAGCATGTGCCACCACGCCCAGCTAATTTTTGTATTTTTAGTAGAGACGAGGTTTTACCGTGTTAGCCAGGATAGTCTCGATCTCCTGACCTCGTGATCCACTCACCTTGGCCTCCCAAAGTGCTAGGATTACAGGCGTGAGCCACGGCGCCTAGCCTCACTTAATTCTTAAATTTGTAAGTAAAAAAGTACCCTGCATTGGATTAAGTATCAAATAACTGTTACTAATGATGTGTCAGGGTTCACAGATTTGGAAGAAAAGCTATATATGCTGGAGTAATTGGAAGAAGCCTTAAAATAAATAAGTAAACAAATATTTACTCATAACACTATATGCCAAGTTGGTGCAAAAGTAATTGCAGTTTTGGCCATTAGAAGTAAACATTTGCACCAACTTTAATTCTGTGAGATAAGTTTTATTGCTCCCATTTTAAAGTATAGAAAACAATCACCAAGAAGACTAGAGATCTGACTTAGGTAGTTGAGTAACAGAGCCAAGATTTGAGAATAGGCTTCAAGCCTAGCATTCTTTCCATTACACTAGCCCACTTCTTGGAAGTGAAAAGGTACTAACTGGGTCTAAAAGGATAGGAGCAAGGTATTGAGAACAGAGAAGTGCTATTGTGGGACAAGGGTGACTAAGGCATAGTGACCCAAATGAGGCCTGTTGGTACAATATCTTGCCGCAACAGTTTTCCTTTCACATTTTTCTTTTTAGTAAGATATTGGAGATGTTTGGGAAAGAAAACATTTCACTCAATAATTCTTCCCCCAATGGTATCGATTTTGGAGTAGTACAGTAGGAGGAATTATTTTCAAGGCGCAGGAACTTCTAGCTAACGGTTTTGTGACTTTCTTTCATAGTTAGAAAGCTTAATTCAGGCCGGGTGCCCTGGCTCATGTCTATAATCCAGGCACTTTGAGAGGCCAAGGTGTGTAGAGTGCTTGAGCTCAGGAGTTCAAGGGCAACATGGCAGAACCTTGTCTCTACAAAAAATACAAAAATTAGCAGGGGATGGTGGCACGTGCCTATAGTCCCAGCTACAGGGAAGTCGAGGCTGCAGTGAACTGTGATTGTGCCACTGCACTCTAGCCTAGGTGACTGGAATGAGACCCTATCTCAAAAAAAAAGAAAAAAAAGAAAGAAAAAAGAAATAGAAAAAAAAGAAAAAAGAAAGTCCAGTTCACTCGACTCTTATAAAACATGATTTTCTCCTTGTACTTTACTCTGCTCCTCTTTAGACAATAAGAATACAAGAAAGGAGAACTTGTGTTTACAACCCAACCGCTCTGTGCTTTCTGTTTTTTTTTTCATTGAAGTAGTCTCTTGACTTCATGTTGAGTGATCACTTTACACAGGCAACAGTTGGCTAGCTAGTCCAGTTAAATTATTATTCTTTTTGTTTTTGTTTCCTGTAGCACTATGTCCTGAATAGTCCAGCTGAATTATATTGGGTAACTTTCATTCACCAGGTATCCAGTTTTGAATGTGATCACAACAAAAGATCTCTTTCTCAACTGAACTGTATAGATTGTGCCATATGTTACCACACTTTTGTTTATACATTTAATTTAGTGACTACATTAAAAACTCAGCTTAGTATAAAGGCTGCTTATTCCATGCCTTGCTCATTCTCAGCAATCAAGTTGATTAAAAAATAAGTTTTTTTGATTGAAGCCCAGGCTATACATCAGAGTTCATGGGTGAATATGACATGTCCAAAGGTAGAGCAGGCTTGAAGGTTATACAATGTTAGAGGATACATGTTTGAATGACATAAGAAGTTTTAATTCCTAAGAAACTGTTGAAAGAAAGAGAAACTATTAGGGAACCCTGGTTGTTGGATGAGGAGGCTAGAATTGTTCTCAAAAATTTTAACAGAAATTACTTTAGAAAACTGGCAAAAAGTCATTAGTAAAATAGTTTGCTGGGATAATGTAATAGCTGCCAGGAATAATTCAAGACTAAAGTATTCTGAGGCACATATTTGGAGAATTATAACTTTGGGATTTTTTATTTTTTAGAAAGGGGGTCTCACTATGTTGTCCAGGCTGGTCTTGAATTCCTGGGCTCAAGAGATCCTCCTGCCTCAGCCTCCCTAGTAGCTGGGGTTGCAGGCAGGTGCCACCTTGCCCAAATCCTTGGATTTTTTTTTTTTTTTTTTAAGTACTCACAGTTTGCCTTATTCCGATGAGGTATCTATGGAAGCCTTATCCGGAAAATGGAAGATTTTCTCTGAAAGGGAATACTAATTTAAAAAGCCATTTTTTTCTTTCTTTCTTTTTTTTTTTTTTTTACAGAGGCATCAAGTTCTCAATTTGTTATACATTGTAACACAATTTCCAATGACCTACTTTAGTGAAGTATGGAAGTCTTAAGACTTTTCCCTAGGCTTTTTGTGCCTTTTATGACACTACCATTTCCTTGTTTCGGCTCTTAAGACACCATTAATATAACCCAAAAATATTTTCAAGTGCCAAAAGGAAAGAAGAGAAAGAAATTGAGAACAGCAGCACTGACTGCAAGGGATGAAAGAAATATATGACAGAAGAGTCAGTCACTTAGAGTACAGGAGAAACTAGCAGACTGGAGGAGGCAGGCAAAGCATTGCTTTCTTTGCCAAGTCACAAATTGGCAACAGTTTTTCATTAAGCAAATGACACCCAGAAAATACAGACAGTTGACCAAAAATAATGTAATGTGGCATAGAAGTTTTAAAATGTAAATAAGATTCCAACTGAAATTAAGACTATGACTGGTAAACTGAATTGCTAAGTAGTAGTATTGAATAAAATCAGCTTATCATCATTAGCATGGTTAATAAATAAGAGAGATGAATAATATATGAGGAGAAATGGAGCATGTTCACATGCCTAGAAAAGGCTTTTGTATTTGCAGTGGTTTTCCGGCTTCAGTAGGGGTACAAGATGCTAGGGTGTTTGTTAAAATGTAGGTTTCCAGGTCACTTTCCCAGAGACTAAACTTACCAATTTTAGGACAGGGTTTCTCAATCCTGGCACGACTGACATTTTAGGTGGAATCATTTTTTTGTTGTAGGACAGTGTCCTGTGCCTTGTAGGATGCTCAGCAGCATTCCAGGTCCACTAGATACCTGTAGTCTCCCCTAGTCATGTTTCCAGGGATTGCCAAATATTCCCCAGGGGAAAATTACTCTCTTCCTTTGAAAATCATTAGTCTAGGGTAAAGCCTAAGGACCTGCATTGCTAGTAAGAATACACAGGTGATTCCAACAAATGTGGTCAGTGGACCACACTTAAGAAACAATGAACTAAGGTTTTATGAGTTGAACTGTGTTCCCTCAACATTTGCTTGTTAAAGTCCTAACCCCTAGTACCTCAAAATGTGACCTTATCTGGAAACACAGTAGTTGCAGATTTAGTTAAAATGACATCATACTGGAGTAAGGTGGGTCCCTAATCCAATTAACCCTGGTATCCATATAAAAAGGGGAAATTTGAACAACAGACACTCAGACAGGGAGAACATCATGTGAAAACTGGAGTTATCTTGACAAGTCAAGGAACTACCAGAAGTTAGGAGAGTCGTCTAGAGCCTTCAGAAGAAATAGGGCCCTGACAATACCTTGATCTCAGACTTCTAGCCTTCAGAACTGTACAACGAATTTCTAGAGGATTTTTGTTTTTGTTTTTTAGAGACAAGGTCTTACTCTGTTGCCTGAATGCAGTGGCACGATTACAGCTCACTGCAGTCTTGAATTCCTGGGCTCAAGTGATCCTCTCACCGCCATCAGTAGCTAGGATTATAGGTGTGAGCCATCATGCTTGACAACTTTCTGTTGCTTAAACCACTCAGTCTGTTATGGCAGCCTTAGCAAACTAATACATCAAGGATAAACAAAACACAAATCACTTAAGGATGGAGACAACATCTGAAGCAGGATCAGGGTGAACAAGGAAAAGATGGCAGATTGACACCAATTCCTAATTTATCTTTCTCAGGACCTGACACAAAATAGGTACTCAAGAAATTTATACATTTTATTTTTATTAAGCACTTTCCAAATAAAGCTTACCTAAGTACAGTAGTCACCCCCACCCCCTTATGTCTGGTGGTTATGTTCCAAGACCCTCAGTGGATGCCTGAAACCTCAGATAGTATCAAACTGTAAATGCACTATGTTTTTTCCTATACATAAGTACCTATGATAAAGTTTCACTTATAAATTAAGCACAGTAAGAGATTAACAATAACTTAATAATAAAAATAGAACAGGCTGGGCACTGTGGCTCATGCCTGTAATCCCAGCACTTTGGGAGGCTGAGGTGGGCAGATCACCTGGGGTCAGGAGTTCGAGACCAGACTGGCCAACATGCCAAAACCCTATCTCTACTAAAAATACAAAAATTAGCTGGGTGTGGTGGCAGGCACCTGTAATCCCAGCTACTCGGGAGGCTGAGGCAGGAGAATTGCTTGAACCCTGGAGGCCGAGGTTGCAGTGAACTGAAATTGTGCCATTATACTCCTGGTTGGGAAATAGGAGCAAAACTCTGTCTCAAAAAAATAATAATAATAAAATAAAATAGAACAATTTTAAGAGAATAATAAAAGTTATGTATGGTCTCCCTCTCAAAGCATCTTAGTGTACTGAACTCATCCTTCTCCTTCTTGTGATGTGAGATGATAAAATACCTACATGATGAGATGAAGTGAGGTAAATGACGTAAGTATTGTGACATAAATAAAAAATTCCAGAAATAACTCATAAGTTTTAAATTGTGCACCATTCTGAGGAGCACAGTCCACTCTGTCCCTGCCCAGACTGCCATTAGCCAGTTGCTGTCTGGGTTGTCAGACTGTTGCAGTGTGACAGTGCTTGTGTTCATATAACTATCATTTTATGTAATAGTACCCCCCAAATGCAAGAGTAGTGAGGTAATATTTTGGGGCCATGGTTGACAAAATCTTGGAAAGTGAAACCAAGGATAAGGGGGACTGCTACATTAAGAGCAAAATCTTACAACATAATTTATTACTTTAAGAGGTTGAAATTAGCCATCAGGTTCCCTGAAAGGCAAATGGAATGCATAAGTTATGCCACTATTCATAGAGAAGGTAATAAGTAAATGTGAAATCCCATACAAAGCAAAAATACAACGAGTGTGGGCACACTGTAGCTTTAAGAAGAGTGTTGACTGTTTCAGGTCACAAAGGCACGATTTAGAGTACAGCAAGTGTGACCATGTATCCAACAGGCCATGCAGTCATGTGCCTACCCAGAGTGGGCAATTCATACTCTCCCACTGGAAGGATGAAACCCATTGTATTAAAAGAGCTTAAAAGGTACGTACCCTGATAGTTTCATTTGTAATAAAAGTAAACATTGCTGTCAGTTATTATCAGCGAGACAAAACAAGAGCGCAGTGTCAAATGTCAGTCTTTTTCCCCTTAAGAAAGATATAAAAATCACACTAATAGACATTTTAGTTCTTGTTTCATCCTACAATTGAATTCTCAGTGGTGGGGTCGGGGGAGACATGTAAGAAATCTGTGAGGAAAAAAAGGGCAGGGGAATAAGTCTCCTTGCCTCAAGATTTTAGAATAAAAAGTTGTAAACCTTCTATTGCAGATGAAGGCCCCCAAAATTTATTTTTCCTGCTTCCATAAGCATAAATAAAGATAAAAACGGGAAGAGGCATTGACAAAGAGCGCCTAGAATGTCTACAAATTAAGGTGAGTGATCAAACACAAAGTTAGGCCTAGACAGCTTAAGTGTCCTCCACAAATCAGGATAAGCGTAACAGGACATTAACCTGGAAGCCTTTACCAAACTCTAATTTGGATATAATTTTACCTCACTAAATCCCGCACCTTCAATCAAAAAACCTTTACTGCCTGCCCTTTAGAGTCCACGAAGTTGCTGCCAGATCCCAGCTTAAATCACGTTTCGCTTCCACAGATCTCTTTCCTGGGCAAGGTGGTGGGGTGGATAATGAAATTTGGCACCTGGTCTAAAAGGCCCCAGGAGGTTAGGATAGGAACTACCACTTCTCAGGCCTGTTTTGTTTTTCCGGAAGAGGAAAAGACCAGTAGAGAACTGACTCAGCGTCTCCAACAAAAGGAGAGCTGCACGCAGACAAAACAAACCCGGGGGGTGAAAACTGGAAGTAAACTGGTGTTTGTGGCACCACTGATAGTATTATACCTTCTCTGACTTCTCCAATTGTTTTTTTCCCCAAGTGACTCAATCTTCTCACCCAAACCAGGTCAAATGAGGGGTTAGTTGTTCGACTTCTTCTGAGAGTGCCTCTCTTCTTTCTCACACTCTGCAAGCCTCCTCCCCGCACACGCCACTTCCCCCCCGACCCCAAAGTTAAGGGCTCATGCCCAGCTAGATCCTAATGTCCACGGCGAGCAGCTGCAGTCTAGGGGGGTTGCCTAGAAGTAGGTCTGACGCTGAGCAATCTAATCTCTCACGTCTGATCTCTCAGGCTATTGTGCCTCGAGGGGAAGTCAGAACAGGTGAGGGCGGCTGGAGGGAACCAGTTCCGGGACAGGCAACGCACTGGACGAAGTGAGGGTGCGGGGCAAGGAACGGAGGGAGGGACAAAGGAGCGATAAATAACGAGGGCGCCCCCCGAGCGCCGCCTATCTCCTCAGATCACCTTGCGCTGACCTAGTTGCACCGAGAAGTAAGGAACCCGAGTCGAAGAGGGAGGAGGGCGGGGCGGGATGTGGGCGGGGCCGCGGGTGGGGGCGGGGCCTAGAGCGGGATCTTTATGGGGCTCGCCTGCGATTTGCAGATGGATTCGAGACGGAAGCGGGCTGGGAGGCGTTGGCGGCGACGGCGCACGTGGTGACGTGCAAGGGGGTGCGGCGCGAGCGGTCGGCGGCGGCGGCGGAGGCAGTGTCTCCCGGTCACGCGTGGAGGTCGGTCGCTCAGAGCTGCTGAGCGCAGTTTCTGCGCCTGCTGCTTCGGCGCGGCTGTGTCGGCGAGCGAGCGAGTTCCCTCAAGTTCTCGGCGGCGCTCCCCACTCCTCTCAGTCTCCACGGACTGGACCCTTGTCCTACTTGACCGCTCCCCACTTCCGCCGCCTCCTGGCGCTTTCCGTTGGGCTGATTCCCGCCCGCTTCCTCCTGCTTCCCATCGAAGCTCTAGAGATGAATGTTTCCATCTCTTCAGAGATGAACCAGGTAATACGCGCCGGTTCTACGAACGGCAGATGAAGGAGAGGGCGCGGCTATAAATCCGAGATGAGGGGATGGCGCCGGCGGATGGGAAGAGGGTAGGAGACGCGGAAGCGGTGTTCTCGTTAGGGGAGGCAGCCCCAAGCGGCCGCCGCCGCCGCCCTCTGGGACGTGAAGCCCGCGCCGCGCTGGGCCGGCGCTCCAGCGCTGCCATGGTTGCCTAGTCGCGTTGGCGGCCGAGAGCGGGCGCTGGCCGCCTCGGAGAGCGCGGAGGCTCGAACCCCTTTTCTGCACTGGCGCGGGGGAGGCAGGCTGGGAGGAACGAGAGTTTTTTGCTCGAAGGGTTTTGGGGGGCCTGATTAGGGCGC
This sequence comes from Piliocolobus tephrosceles, assembly GCF_002776525.5. Taxonomy (NCBI): domain Eukaryota; kingdom Metazoa; phylum Chordata; class Mammalia; order Primates; family Cercopithecidae; genus Piliocolobus; species Piliocolobus tephrosceles. The sequence goes on along the minus strand of NC_045434.1, from coordinate 41,983,869 downwards.
CGCCGGGAGGGGATGACCAGCCGGAAGGAGGGCGCGGGACTCCCCGTTCTTGCTGTCAGGAACGGACGCCTCTCCTTGGGTTTGCCTGGGATGTGGGATTCTCTTCTGGAAGAGCTCCCGGGACTTGGCGCGTGTGGGAGGGCAGCCAGCCCCGGGCCTGGAGTAGGGTGGCACGGAGTCCCCGATCGCCGTGGGCCGCGGGGTCCTTTGTTCCCGCTCCACGTTGCCCGCTTTTCTTGCCAAGCGCGGGGAGAAGGGGGCGGGAAGAGGGAGGGAGCGGCTGCCCTGACGTGTGGATACTGAGTGACTGCGGGGCTGGCCAATCCCGGGCGGGGGTGTGCGGGCGCTGGGGGCCTCGCTTCGCAGCCTTCGGAGTGGGCGCGGGCCTGACCGCGCGCGGAGGAAGGCCTGGGACGCTTTTTCTTTTTTATGAAAGAAATAAGTGGCAAGATTTGCTCTTTTTCTGTCCCTCCACGCTTTTGGTTAAGTGTCTCTGATTATAAGCTCTTGATGATAGGAAGGTATCAGGCTGAGGGTTGAACCTAGGGTAACTTGAACCACTAGTTGAGAACTACATTTACTTCCCGCCCCCTCAGTCCGTAGTGGACATATCTATTGGTTTGAGGCAGCTGACATTTCAAGAAGAAATCAGATGTCCAAAAGGGCGCATTTTTGTTTCTTAATGTCTGTTGCAGTGATGGAGCGTTAGAACACCTTGGCGTCAAGCTAGTCGTTGATTGTGTTGTGATCTTCTGTCTACTAATAGATGACAACTCTGGAAGCCTAATACCACTCTTAACAGATGAAAAATACAGCACGGACTAGACTGCCACAGGCCATGCCTTCTTTTAATAATTCTAGCACCAGTGATTGATTTAGGAAAAACAAAATACTGATGATTACTTTTAGGCTAAAGCCTGCTGACACTTCTGTCTTAAAGATACTGAAGGAGTAGTTGTATTTGTTAAGTGTGGACGTGAGGTAAACACGGACTTTAGAATTGGATTGAGACTAGTATCATTTAATGCCAGCTGGCAGGCTACTTATCAAGTCCATAATTTGGTAGCCAGAGGTAAACGGAACTTGAGCCACTGACCAAAGAGAGCCCTGGAATGGTTTTCCTGTGTTTTCCTAATAAATGAAATCTCTAGTTAACTGATAGATACTAATTTCTATAGCCAGTAATTTGTAGTTGATTTTCTAGCTTCCCCCCAAGACAAAACATTTCAGGTTTTAGTCTTAGTTTTAAATTAGTCTTTTTGGCTACTTGGTTTTGGAAGGTGGGATTTTGTTTTTCTTGCTTGAAGAATTTGTTAGATGGTAATTAAATGTAGTTTTGCAAATACGTTTTTAAATATGTTTTCCTGTTAAGGAAATATCTTAATAATTGATATTAAGATGAAGTAACTCTAAGTAAGTCATTTCATCCACTTTTTAGCAGTGCGATTGTATAGTCAAATCCTGCAAATGGGAATTCTTAAAGGTTGGGGGTCTTCCCACCATGTCATGTTCTAGTGTGTGTGTGTAAATTGAAGTATTGTAAGAGAGTGATTTCTGGGTTTTTGTTAGAACAACAGAAAAGACACACTTGTAAACTACAAGTTATATATCTTCTAAATGTTTCTGAACCTATACTTAACATCATGCTATTATATTTTTGTTATTAACATGCAGATACCTCAGCATTAGAACGTCTCAAACCAAATTCTTCCTTTCCTTCCCTTCTCCATGTAACAAACTATAAACGACTTTGTGTTATGCTTTTTGGTAACTGATTTTAATAAGGATACCACATATCTTAATTTTGATAATTTATTTTAATAAGGATGCCACATATCTAAGATAAAATATCTTAAGTCCTCACTGCCTTAAAAGAGCACGGGTTCTGGAAACAGAATCTTAACTGCCCTGTTTCCATGCTTTACTCATTCCTCTAGACGATCCCCAACATTTCTGCTAGGATGCCCTATTCTTCCTTGTTTAAATCCTTCATCTGCTTTCCATGCTTAGAATTGTTTAAACCTTGGAATTAGGCTGTCTTACTTCCTCGCCCACTATCACCATATGCATCCTGCAAATCTACAATCTATTGAAACTGAAATAGCTGCCATTTCTGGAATATATTTGCTATCATATCTTTTTTCCTTTCTGTTCAAGCTATTTTCATAGCTTGTTTTATCTTTCTGACTGCCCCGTGAAGTGTTCAAGGTTAGAGAACTGAGTTAACCTTTATCGTGTTATGATACGAGCATTCCATTTCAGTTTGTGCCTTCACGTTTGGTGCAAATATGTTTGTGTTGTAGTGAAAGAATTACAAAACTATGAGCATGGATGGAATGAATGAGTTCAGTTAGTTTTCATATACATGGATGGTGAGTGATGGTGGTTTTAGATGTTACATTGGAAAGCTGTAACTTCTGGTTTTAAAAAGATCTGTTGATTTACTTTGTATTACAAAGTCTTTCCTTTAAAATTGCAGTTGATGGCTACTTGGTGGGAGCTGACTGCCCTCAAACGATTGCCTTTGGCTTTATCTTGCTCTTACTGAGCCAGAGAAAAATGTTAGCAGAGGACATATTGTGCCTTTTTAACAACTTTGATAAGGCCTGTTGAATTGTATTTCAGTTAAGCTAATCTTTCTGGGCTGTGAACTTCTGGGTGTTATTAAAGCAGTTTAATTACTCATTTATGAGTCTTCGATATCCCCTGCAGTGGCCATAGAAGTATGCTGAATTTATCTGAATATATTGCATTTGATCCTTGTTTTAATTTTCAGTGTGTAAGAATAGTGACCTAGGTGTAGATTTAGTTGAAAGTGTATTTTAAATACCAAATAATTCTATGTTTTATATTCTTATATGACTCTGGGATGTTTGGACTTTTGGTTTGGATTTTCAAAGAAAACAATTTTCCCCATTTTTTAAATTCCAGTAGTTATCATGCTTGAGTTTTATAGACCAAACAAGATCCCCTGTCAGTTTGGGGAGTTTAAAACTCTTGATTTGCCCTAGCTCACTTTAATGAAAGTAAATGTGAACTTTCAAAAACATGGTTTACAACAGGAATTGATCTGATCCCCTCCAAAATTGATCTGATCCTTGAGGTGGGTGGGAAGTAGGAATATAGTGTATGAGGACAATAAATAAATAAAATAAGTTTGCATTAACTTAAATGTCATCTAGATTTGGGCTGGCTTTTAAAATCAGGTAGCTTTGTACTCTGATCAGTAGGTATTAAAGAGATGAAGTTCATATTATGACCTTGATGTAGTAAAAATCAGGTACTAATAATCTGTCATGGAATTAGAGTAAAAAATAAATAAAAATCAAGTACTAAATATAGGATTCATTTTACTATAAACTCATAATAATATTGTACAAATTTGTCTGATGCAAATCACCCCAAAAATTCTCCAGTGTTTTCTCCAAGGGCTGCGGTAATTTTAACCATTTTTTTTCAAAATAAATTTTAGGTAGAACATTCAATTTGTCAAATATAGTTAATGGATACCATTTTTGTTTTTGGTTAGATCAAGTTTACAAGTAAAAAATGAATAAAACTGGTCAAAGTTTAAAATAGTACCTTCATATTATAATGTTTTTGGCTTTTCAGAGGATGCATTTTAATATAACAATTTGCATGGGGACTCCTTCCTCTTACTCTTATTTTAAGAGCAGTTTATGAAACTGAAGTTAGGAGTTGCCAACTATGCCTGTGAGTTGACCATGTCAGTATGTATCATATATATATGAAAATTTTCTTAGTTTGAGCCAGGTCTTGGCTGAAAATGTTTGAAGGTTTCTTTAGGATAGTGTGTTCTCTCTGTGTACAAAGAATTGTGTATATTTGGAAAACATTTGCTAGAACTAGTTTCTTGAGAAAAGCCAAATTAACTAACCTAGATAAAAGGTAGAGCAGAGGAAATCAATATTACCTAATGCTGTGATACAGTTTTGATGCAGGGGTAAGCATTCATAACAATCCCAACCTGAACTGGCATTCTTGGGTTTCCTTGAAATGAAACCTGTTACAGAGAAACTTGTTAGGACACATGTTGAACTAAACATAGTAGGTTTGTTGAATTTGAACTGGACCAGCCTGCAGTGGAGTCCTGTGGTAAGTGATTAGTCACTTTGACGTAATTGTTAGATTTAGAATTGTTGTATTGATGTATAAGACAGATAATATATCCATAAAAATGAATATATTTGCACATATTTCAGGTAAGTTATTACTTAGTTCTGGTTTCCAGAATTAATAGTGGTGTAATAGCAGTTCAGGTGATTAAAAAATAAGTACCCTCTGAATTTGACACTAGTAATTGATGATGTGAAAACAAGGGAGGGAGAATAGGTAGGAGGACTGATTACCTTGAAGATTAGGTTTGAACCAGAATGATTCCATTGGTAGTTTATTACGGTATATGAGAAAAATGATCATACAAAGCACAGGCATCAGTATTCTCCCTTCTGTTTAGTTTGTTCTAACAAATTACTCATCTTTATGTTCAAGTTTTTAGGCTAGTCCTGGTAGAGAGGAGATGGGATGGATACAAAAGATGAACAAGACAGAAGCTTTGCCCATGAGTCAAGGAAGATAAACAAGTATATATAAATACAGCATGAAATAGACCAGCTGGAAGATCATAAATACCTCTCAGAGAGGGTTCTATATGTGGAACATGAGGAGAAACTGCTTCCCAACTGGGAGCATTTGGCAGAGGCTCCATGGCTGTAAAATTTCCTCTGGCATAGGCTGGGTTAAGGGCCTTCCAGGTAGAGAGAAGACCTTGAACAAAGTTAACAGAGTCTGGGAAGTGCAGAGTTCATTTTCGGGAACAGTAACATAGTATATATGCTTGGGAATAATGCCTAAGGTTGCTTGCTGGCTCAAAACAGATCGCATGTTGGCATATTAGTTGGAAATTAATAGTAAAGAATATTAGAGTTAAACAGTATTGACATTTGTTCTGTAAGTCTTGTGCTTTTATATTTCTCATAAACACATCATTAGTCCCCAGTCTTTGGGAAAGGACCGGCTTTTTTTTTTTTTAGATCACTTGGGTTGTTACAACTTAAATGAAAAATGTTTATGTGGAATTGCTTTTGTGTTCTTTTTTTATGTAATGGGAATATTTTTGCCATTTAGCCCAAATCTCTTGAAGATCAGGACTTGTTTTACATGATCTGCTCTACCTAGATCAATGAGTCTTTGATCATTCTGAATAACTTAAATTTATCATTGTTATAGATTATGATGCACCATTATCACAGAAGAAATTCGTGTCTATAGCTTTTAAGGACTTGATTACATCATTTTCAAGCCTGATAGTTTTGGAATCACCATTAGAGCTTAAGACACATCTGCCTTCACTTCAACCACCTGTCTTCATACCCTGACGAAGTGCGCCTTTTAACACTCCTTTGTCCTTGGATTACTTAAGAGTTCCCAGAAATACATTTGCCACCAAGAGAGTAGGTAAGTGAATGTTCTCTGCCTAGTCCAGTATTAAGACACATTGATTTTCTGAAGACGATATGTCGAGTACAGTAAACCTTTCATACTTTTTTTTTAAAGGCAGAGAAGTCAGTAATCATTTGAGTATAAAAAACATTTTCATATTTTTCTTTTCTATATTTTGACTTCAAAGTAAAATTTCTTACTGCCTTTTTTTTTTTTTTTAGAGAGATAGGGTCTCACTCTGTTGCCCAGGCTGGAGTGCAGTGGTGGGATCATAGCTCATTGCAGCCTGGAACTGCTGGGCTCAAGTGATTCTCCTGACTCAGCTTTCCTAGTAACTGAGACTACAGGTGTGCGCCACCACCATGACTGGCTAATTTTTACATTTTCTGTAGAGAGAAGGTTTCACTGTGTTTCCCAGCCTGGTCTCAAACCCCTGGGCTCAAGCAATCTTCTTGCCTTGGCCTCCCTATTACTGTTCTTTATTTTATTTTTTGAGATGGAGTCTCTCTGTTGCCCACGCTGGAGTGCAGTGGCACGATCTCAGCTCACTGCAACATTTGCCTCCTGGGTTCAAGCGATTCTCCTGCCTCAGCCCCCACAAGTAACTGGGATTACAGGCACCCACCACCACTCCTGGCTAAATTTTGTATTTTTAGTAGAGACAGGATTTCACCATGTTGGCCAGGCTGGTCTTGAACTCCTGACCTCAAATGATCCACCGTTTCGGCCTCCCAAAGTGCTGGGATTACAGGTGTGAGCCATAGCGCCTGGCCTATTACTGTTTTTTAATTATGCATTTTGTGTAGTCATTAGTCAGTTGTTTATAGGTAATGGTAAAATGCAAAAAAGTTTTAAGTTCCCATTTATATTTATATAATCTGATGAGATAAATGATTTAGAATATATGAAAGGAACAGAATATAAGTTCATTTTTAATCACTTATGTTTCAAAACATTTATAAAAATCATTTTGTAGATACAGTGACAAGACTAATCAGACTTTTTAAGTTTGTGTATATGGCAAGGGAGGAAGAAATTAGGCAATTTTCTGTATATAACTCTTGACTGTATATAATTTTGAAGACTAGGAGCAAATTGGGGGCCCTTTAAGGAAACTGAAAAGGGGTAGGATTAGGATAAATAACAGTTTTTCTCATTTGTGGGTAAAGGAATGACAGGAGCCCAAATCCAAGGAAACCTATATGTACTGGCTATTTCACCCTTTCAGGCTTTTAGGTTACTTGTTAATATGGGTTTGGGCGGGATGGAGTTTCATTTCCTTCCCTTCAGAATCAATTTGCTTAATAGGCATGGGAACCCAGCCAAAATTGTTGAGATAGCTGCTACTGTTTGAATCTTTTGAAAGTCTTATGACCAAAGTATTAGGGAACAAAGACTTGGACATTCAGCACAGGTGTTGTTTCAGCTAAGTTTTTGTGTGATGAAATTTTTATGTATCGTTTATAGGATGGAATTTAAGAATAAAGAGACTGTATTACTCTTTAGCATTATATTTTTAAAACCATTATTTGCAAGTAAAATAACTTGGCTTTCTTTCCATTTAGCCAAATTTATACGGAAAAATGATTCCCAATGGATATTTGATGTTTGAGGATGAAAATTTTATTGAGTCTTCTGTTGCCAAATTAAATGCCCTGAGGAAAAGTGGCCAGTTCTGTGATGTTCGACTTCAGGTATTTAAAACTTAATTCAAAATTTATAGAATTTTTTATTACTAAAAGCCATAATTTCTTAGATTTGCTTATTTTCTTTTACATAGGCATTTAATGAAATGATTTTTTAAAAGAATACTGAGAAATGTAAGATAAAGGAATCTGATGTCGTAATTAGCTAGAGAAGCACATAATCCACACTACTTATAATTATAATTCTTCATAATTTCAGGTCTGTGGCCATGAAATGTTAGCACACAGAGCAGTGCTAGCTTGCTGCAGTCCCTATTTATTTGAAATCTTTAATAGTGATAGTGATCCTCATGGAATTTCTCATGTTAAATTTGATGATCTCAATCCAGAAGCTGTTGAAGTCTTGTTGAATTATGCCTACACTGCTCAGTAAGTACATTTGAAGTAAACCATATAATTAGGGAATATCTTCAGAAAATTCCAAGTCTTGCTACATATATTTAAATTAAGTGTGTTTTAAGGCTTTGGTATCATAAATAACTTTTTTTTTAATAGGTTGAAAGCAGATAAGGAATTGGTAAAAGATGTTTATTCTGCAGCAAAAAAGCTGAAGATGGATCGAGTAAAGCAGGTAGAGTATCAGAAGTAAATAAAATCACTTATGGAGTCTTATTTTGTGTGATCGCAATGCTGAATTTGTCATGAAACATCTTGTTAGTCTCAAGGAATTCAAAATGTCCCTTTTTTCCCTCAGAATAGTCAATATGTTATTTTAACTGTTTGGCTATCACACTTCTCAGATAACTTGGGCTAAAGTCTTACCCTTTCAGCAGTCTTCTCTGGTAGGGTGGCTATGTCAGCCTTTGATAGCATGAATTAAAATAAATGTTTTTCTTAAGAGTTAATCACATAACTTATGTCCTCAATGCTGTGTTCTCCTAAACTTCCTGTGCTCTCTAAAAGTATTCCTTCTAGAATTCAAATCCCCTAATGTATAGGGGTCAGTAAACTTAAGGCCTACCGGCCAGCTGCCTATTTTTATAAAGTTTTATTCCAACACAACCATGTGTGTTCATTTACATATGGTCTAGGCTGCTTTCCAGCTACAATGATGGAATTGAGCAGTTGTGACAAACAGTATGGCCTACAAGCCTAAAATGCTTTTACTATCTGGCCCTTTAAGAAAAAGTTTGATTTGCTAGCCCTTCTTCTAATATCACTCCTTTGCTCAAAAATCCTTCCTTAATTTACAGCACTTATCCCCGAATTTAGTATTCTAGATTTTCCCTAATATAGTTGCTGTTTTTCCAAAACTATTTCCTAGTTATCTTTTCTCCAACCAAATTAAATTGTTTGCAGCATCTTCTCTACTTCTGTATGCATTCAATATCAACATCATCTCTCCTGTAGAGCCCAGTTCAGATATTGTTTCATGAAGCCTTACCAAATTATTCTACTTGAAAATACTTATGTGAACTTACATAGCATTTCAATTTGTTGCATCTCTCCTTAAACTAAAACTTACATATCTGTATAGCATAATTTGATGTTTATCATTTGTATACATGTTATTACCACTGTTACATTTGTTGTATTAAGACAGTGATTTTTGCTTCATCTTTGTATCTTCATATAGTGTTTACCACACTGAACATTAAATATTTGTTGAATAAAAGATATGTAAGTGTTGGCACTCATATATTTCTTTTCCAAGGTTTGTGGTGATTATTTACTATCAAGAATGGATGTTACCAGCTGCATCTCTTACCGAAATTTTGCAAGTTGTATGGGAGACTCCCGTTTGTTGAATAAAGTTGATGCTTATATTCAGGAGCATTTGTTACAAATTTCGGAAGAGGAGGAGTTTCTTAAGCTTCCAAGGCTAAAGGTAAGGAGTGAACTCTATAAACAGATGTATACTATCTAGTTCCAGGCACGGAATCTTGGTCTGTGTTTCAAGCAAGTGAGTAATGATTATGAAATGATACATCGAAATTACTGTTATTCTTAGCAGCGTAATGAGTTTCTACCTACCAGTTTACTTTGTTTTTGATAAACTGGTTCCTTACAAATTAGAGTAAATGTATGGAATGAATTGTGCATCTATGACAACTTTGTTACGAAATTGGGAATTAAGCTGAGAACTAGAAGCCCAACAATGATCCGTGTCATTGTTTTTTCCAATTCTAGTTGGAGGTAATGCTTGAAGATAATGTTTGCTTGCCCAGCAATGGCAAATTGTATACAAAGGTAATCAACTGGGTGCAGCGTAGCATCTGGGAGAATGGAGACAGTCTGGAAGAGCTGATGGAAGAGGTTAGTTTTAAAGTAAATGGGATTCAACCACTTTTAAAAATTATTTTGCTATAACATGAAGGATTCCCTTTCACTTTTATTTTATAACCATGACCCTAAAGAATTTAAATTTTGCTATAGGTACCCCTAAGCTGAGAAACAGGGGGGGTGTCCAGGTGAGCTGAATGAACTGTTCAGTTTGGTCTTCTGCTTTTCTTTTTTTATTTCTTTGCTTATTATGTGCTGTTAACTTTCTTTAAAGTAGCTTGTAATTTGCTTTAGAAATGGGAAGTGGTACTGAAATTTTCTGTAGATTCTTAATTTTTCTTCACAGGTTTTTGCTTTAAATTTGACAAGTAGGTAAAAGCTTCTAATGGTTGTTCCTCCCCATTGATTTATCTCCCCATAGGTTTATTAACAAAACTAGGATACCCAAGACTGAAGAAACAAGAAGAAACCTCAAGTGTATTGACACGTAAAGAAGCAGCAGTCCTGCCCCAGTTCTCCTAAGAAAAATCCGCTGTGGGCAGAGAACGATGATGATTTAATGGTGTTTACTCCTTTACAGGATTCTTGTCTTTAAAGCTGTGTGTTTTTCAATGGTGTTGTTCATACATATAGTCACTCACTTAACTTGGGCTACTTTTAAAAAAAATACACAAAATAAACAAAATTGATAGAGAAATGGTGGGAATTGAAAACACGCAGGTGGAGCAGTGTGTAACCTTGAGTTTCTCTCTCCACTTAAACCTTTCAGAGTTCCTTTGAGAGCTTACCAAATCTGTTAGGCCTGCAGAAACACTGTCATCATTATGTTCTAAAAGGGCTAACAGATTATCTTTAAATTCTATGATTCCCACTTGAAAGTCAGATGCATTTGCTATATATTTGCATCTGTCAATGGAGATAACTCTACAGCTTGCCTGAAATTTTGCATTTGTTTTCTCTTTGTTTTTCTTGACATTGCTTACAGGAAGGAAATATGTTTATGCAAACCAGACCACTTATCTGCAAAGGTGTAAACTATATTCAGTATTTTATTGTAAATATGTATATTATTTAAGAGTATATATTGTACTAGTGCTTTTTTTCTTACTGTTATATGATAGAAGCTATGAAAAAAATGAAGATTTCTTTCAAGCCAATCAAGCCAACGACTCTTCAGCCAGTATTGGAAGATTTTGTATTTGATTTTGGTTTTTCGTTTTTGTTTTTTTTAAATTTTTACCACCATGACATGTATTTTTCTTTACCTCCGGATCCTGCCAGAGTAATATGTCAAGAAGTTCAAGAAGCACACTGGAGGTTACCTTGAGGCGTTTGTGTAATCTGCATACTAGTGGAGTAGCCATGGTGACCGTAGCCACATGGGTGTTCTGTTGCTGTTTTGCAGGTTCAAACCTTGTACTACTCAGCTGATCACAAGCTGCTTGATGGGAACCTACTAGATGGACAGGCTGAGGTGTTTGGCAGTGATGATGACCACATTCAGTTTGTGCAGGTACACATTGCACAGTCTGAGGTAACCTCAGGTTAAAATTTGACTAGAGAATTTGATAGCATACTTAAATTTTCCTTTAATAAAGGAAAGTAGACCAATTTCATTGGTAAAACTGGACAGAAACATTTTTGGGAGAAAACAAGCATATCTTAGAGTTAGTATTTTTGCCACATGAAAAGATATTAACGAATTAGGAAACCCTATTGAAATTTTTTTCTCATAAAGCAGGAATTACAAATAGTAAAGACCAATAAGATGGAACAATATAGAAATTATTTGGGAAGATTATGAAAAGTGGTTGTTTGTGGCAGGCATGACTGATAAACTCAGTTTTTTTTAAAAAAGGGGCAGGGGGACTTAAATTGTTGATGGCTATGAAAGAAATTTTGGATGTTACCTTAACTACTGAGCTGTCTTACTGGAAATTAGAAATGGTATAGTTAAGATGGACTATACAATGTAATAAGTTTAAAAGTGGTTGATGATCATATGTTACAACCTGATCTAGATGTTTCTTAACCAAAATGAATTAAAATATAGTAGAGTTCCACTGTGCCGATTGAGTTACTTTGCATTTTATAAAATCCAATTTCATTTTTCCCCTATGGGTAAACACATAATTATTCAGACACATTATCAACAATTACTAGAGAACAAACTTCTCAGGTCTAAACTTTTTAAGTTTATGGACAAATACAGAAAAGTACACAAGTCATAATTGCCACACAGTGAACCTACCAGTGTAAGCACTACCCAAGTCAAGAAGAGAAGGTTTCTAGCATCCTGTCAGCCTTTCTCTTGCCTCTTTTTATTTGGCCTTTAGCTCAAATTACGTTTTTGAGGGACAAGCTATAAAGTAGTTGACTCAACCCAGACTGAGGAATGCTTTTCTTTAAAAATCAGAGGGTAAGTGGTAGACTTAGTAGTAGCCTATATGGTTACAAATTATCAGGTGTTAGCTCTCTGGTGTCCTGTGGCAATAGTGGGTGACTATCTTTATTTTCTAAAAGTTTTGGAATTTGAATTAGTTGAGAACTTATGTTTGTACATTTTGAATATATTGAGGATATTTTCCCCCTTAACTCTAAACATTTCGAGTTAACATTTTAAAAGTACGTTTTTAACATGCAGAGAGGTTGAGTGCTCAATAAATGGCAGGCCATAGTGTTCGGTATGGCAACACAAAAATGTGTCTAAGAGACAGTTTCTGCTTGTAGGACCTTCTAAGAGTGGGCAAAACAATACAGGCTTATAAGAGGTAGCTATGAAAGGCCTAAAGGGGAGGACACAATGAGACAGGAGAGAAGCCAGGGATATTTCACACAAGAGGTAACTTTTGAGCATTCTTAGGATTTAGAGGAGTCTGCATAGCAGATAAAGGGAGAAATGTCAGATAGCCAAGAGTATCTGCAAGGATGATACTCTTGGAACTGCAGGTCATAAGACTGGGAAAGTAGGTAAATCCTTCCTGAATGGGGCTTATACTTTATCCTATAGGCACTGGGAAGCCTTAGGTAAGACTACAGTGATATGAAAGTTATGCATTCACAACTTTAGTAATAGTGAAAAACTGGGGAACAGTCTATTAGGTGGCAGTCTCTGGGCTGGGATCCCAACTGATTTCTGGTTTTTTATTTTCTAAAATTGTTGCGTTGGACCCTTCCTGTTTTTATAACCAGATGCAGAAGATCAATAAAAGTTTGAGCCCAGTTTATAGACTATTGCCAGTAGTAGTTCAGGTTTTAAAAAAACGATGAGGGCTTAATCTAGGGGTATGAAGGAGAAAGGATAGATTTTTTTATGTATGTCTATAAGTAGACATTTATATTAACAAAGGTTGACTTACCAGGCCTTAGTGATTTTTTTTTTTTTTTTTTTTTTTTGAGACGGAGTCTAGCTCTGTGGCCGAGGCTGGAGTGCTGTGGCCGGATCTCAGCTCACTGCAAGCTCCGCCTCCCGGGTTCATGCCATTCTCCTGCCTCAGCCTCCCGGGTAGCTGGGACTACAGGCGCCACCACCTCGTCCGGCTAGTTTTTTGTATTTTTTAGTAGAGACGGGGTTTCACCGTGTTAGCCAGGATGGTCTCGATCTCCTGACCTCGTGATCTGCCCGTCTCGGCCTCCCAAAGTGCTGGGATTACAGGCTTGAGCCACCGCGCATTGTTTAGCAAGATGAGGGAAAAGGAAGAATTTGAGAGTAAGTGGGATTCTGACATGTGTGACTCATTAGAATGTGATGCCATGAATAGAGATCATGAATTGAAGAGGATGAGAGGGACCCATGTTAGACTTCAAGAAAAGAAAAAGAACATAGAGAAGAAGCCATTAGAAGTTACGGGACAATAAGAATCTAATCATGTTGTAAAAGCTGCCTAAGTAGGAGAAGAAAATTTGAAGGAGGACTAAACTGTACACTGTCAAATCCTCTGGGAGGTCATGTAAAATAAGGTTTAGGGATATATCCTTTACATATAAAGGATTTAACCAGCATTTCTATATTATGTTTGTTATTAGGCATTGTTATGAGGCATTGCTATAGGGCCTTTCTCTTCCACAGTCATTTTCTCTTAATTATAGTTTGTATATTAGAAGAATTTTCTTAACCCAATACAGCCTCAATGTAAGCATCATCCATTTGTGATATTTGGATCCCTTCTTCCCATAGGTTGGGATGAGGTTTTATGTACTTTGTAATTCGTAATAATAGATAAGGTTAGATAAGTCTAACCTTATTTTTTATTCTTAATATTCACAGTATAAAAGTGATATGAACAGATGCATTCACAACTTTAGTAACAGTGAAAAACTGGAAAACAGCCTGTCATAGTGTAAATCTGTTTCATACTATGACGTAACTTGTCATAGTATAAAAAGGGTGGGGTTTATCTTCAAAAGTCCTAGTCTTTCTTTTAGCTGTATTGCCTTGGGCAATGTGTATCTTCTTGAGTTTCAATATTTTTATCTATAAAATGAGTAGATAATATCACCCTCACTGGACTAAAAAAGATGATGTAAATAAAGTATCTAGTAATACCTAGGTACATAATAAACATCTAAGTGGAATTTAATGATAACCATTGATAATGATATATTCCCTGCCTTTTCTCAAAATAGCCTATGTATGTTGTAACCACACTCAGGCCTAACTTTTGATATAGCTTTTTCTTACAGCTTCAAGTAGCTACCAAAATCTTTTTCTCTATTACTTGTTATGTGGCTTTTTGCTTCCACTAGCAACAGAAATTTCCATTAGAAATTTTACCTATCCTTGTGGTCTGGCCGTCTGGACCAGCAAAAGTGGGATGAGCAAAACTAGGCCAGGAGCTGAAGGTGCTACCTGTTCATTTGGCAGTTCCTCTCAGAGTAGTCTTTACTCTTCCAATTCCAAAAGATCATATCCTTTGGAAGTGGCAAAGGCTAAAGTAATTGGAAGGAAACCATGAAGGAAAACTCATACATGAGAACACATGTGTAAAGTAGTTCTCTTACAGTCATTTGGATATTGGCAGCTTTGTTCATTTCTCCCTCTTTCGTGTTCCTGTATATTCTACTTTTGTGAATATTTGGTTGTTTTTAGTAATGTTTCATTTCTGATTACTGTTTGTGTTTTGATGTAATTTTGTCTAGAAAACCACTCTATAATAACTAAAGAAATATTCTTTTAAGTGTTTCTTGTAATTGCCACTTTTTTCCTGTAAAGTACTTTCAGAGAAACTGGATGAATCTGTCTGCTTATACGTTTTGCTGGCATTGTATGAAGGATACCTGTACATATGATTTAGTTAGGTTTGACAGTTTCATGAAAATAGTGGGTTAAATGTATTCTCTGTTAATTCATACTATTTTAAATTTACAACATTCTTTTAGAAGATTCTCTACTTAATATAAAAATCTGTGAGCTTATATCAATTATAGATTGATTTTTTTCTTTCTTCTATTGAGGTCTTGATTTGCAACATGTTTTTCAAATTGTTAAAATTGAGCTTTTTCTTACCTAGGCTAATTGTGTAGGTGTAGTTGTCTCATCATTAAGTGGAGGTGGAAGTATGCCAGTAATTTGTGTCATTTGGAAAGTGCTGGCTTGAGTTAAAGTTAGTGTCCTATAAATGTCATATATAGGTGAAGGATACTCAGTGTTGTGGAATAGCTCAGGAACAAAGGTACATCAGATGTGGTCTTTGGCTAGGTTTCTGTAGCTACCTTTTGATTTTGCAGAAAAAGCCACCACGTGAGAATGGCCATAAGCAGATAAGTAGCAGTTCAACTGGATGTCTCTCTTCTCCAAATGCTACAGTACAAAGCCCTAAGCATGAGTGGAAAATCGTTGCTTCAGAAAAGACTTCAAGTAAGTATATGACACTTGCCAGATTGTTTTCAGCATTGTTTTCAGCTTACCTATGTTTAAGAAGGAGTGTTGCCAATTTAATACCTTTTACATTGACTACTCGAGGAAAAAAACTCAGAAGCAATTAAATTTGGAAAATGAGAGCAGATTGTTCTATTCTGGGATGTGGAGACTGTGGAGTCCAATTCAGGATCATATACACCAACCAAAAGTAATAATTACATCTTAAACCTGGAATTCTTGTGCTTACAGATAACACTTACTTGTGCCTGGCTGTGCTGGATGGTATATTCTGTGTCATTTTTCTTCATGGGAGAAACAGCCCACAGAGCTCACCAACAAGTACTCCAAAACTAAGTAAGAGTTTAAGCTTTGAGATGCAACAAGATGAGCTAATCGAAAAGCCCATGTCTCCTATGCAGTACGCACGATCTGGTCTAGGAACAGCAGAGATGAATGGCAAACTCATAGCTGCAGGTAAGAACAGAAGGATGAGTGACATAACAGAAGCAGTCAACTGGCTAAGCATGTAGATGGGCATTTTTGTGACATGCAAACTTTCAAAAAGAGGGTTTAATATGCTATCTTTCATGGCAATCCAACAAGACAGGGAAATAACAATACTATTGAATATGGTTAACCTTCAGTTCAATGTCTGTCTCTAATTTTAAAAAAAATTATGTCGTGGCTCAATTTTTCTAATTTTCAAGCCAAGACTTAAGCAGTTTACTTATACTGATAATGTTATTTTTTTAGCTATTACAAGCACTTAACTTAAAAGATCAACTAAGGCATCCTTAAAAAGTTTTAATATTTTTTCTCATTGTGCAGATTTCTTAAACTTACAGGACTAGAAACGATGGCCCAGTTTAATACTTTAAACATAAGTCTATATGGTTTTATTTTTTTACCAGGTGGCTATAACAGAGAGGAATGTCTTCGAACAGTCGAATGCTATGATCCACATACAGATCATTGGTCCTTTCTTGCTCCCATGAGAACACCAAGAGCCCGATTTCAAATGGCTGTACTCATGGTAAGCGCATTATGTTGCAGGAGCAACCTATATTTAGCTTTTTCCTCATAACTTCAGGATGTTGGAAATTCTCATCTCTCACTTTTGGCATAGGGCCAGCTGTATGTGGTAGGTGGATCAAATGGCCATTCAGATGACCTGAGTTGTGGAGAGATGTATGATTCAAACATAGATGACTGGATTCCTGTTCCAGAATTGAGAACTAACCGTTGTAATGCAGGTAATAATAATTTTCTCCTGAGATATCCAGTATTTAAATGTGATAATTAAATTATCAATATATAACTTTATTTTATACTTACATAGGAGTGTGTGCTCTGGATGGAAAATTATACATCGTTGGTGGCTCTGATCCATATGGTCAAAAAGGACTGAAAAATTGTGATGTATTTGATCCTGTAACAAAGTTGTGGACGAGCTGTGCTCCTCTTAACATTCGTAAGTTGATTTTTTTCCTTTTTCTTTTTCTTTTTTTTTTTTTTTAAGACCTTTAAATTAACAGTATGTGTAGTACACACTTAAAGTCTGGGAGATGTAGCAATAATCTTGACTTGACTTTTCTTGTAGGGAGACACCAGTCTGCAGTCTGTGAGCTTGGTGGTTATTTGTACATAATCGGAGGTGCAGAATCTTGGAATTGTCTGAACACAGTAGAACGATACAATCCTGAAAATAACACCTGGACTTTAATTGCACCCATGAATGTGGCTAGACGAGGAGCTGGAGTGGCTGTTCTTAATGGTGAGTGTTGGGATTTGGAGAAGTGAAGAGTAGATAGTGGCAAGACTTTGTTCTAAAACTCTGAGAGAAAAGGTCAATGATAACTATAGTTGTACAGTTAAAAATTCAGAAGCAGTCATCTCTGGTGATGCAATGGAGATTAGGGTGATTCGTCCTTTAGAAATACATTTGCTAATCAAAGACTTATAATACTTGATATATAACTTAAATTAATTAGCCAGTCTTTTGATGGGTGCACTGAGTGAATTTCCAAGTCATTTTCTTCTATAAAACATATCCATAATGCATCATCTTGGATTTTGAGTTTTCCAGAGAGCCAGAATTTAAAGAATCTGATCTGCAAAACAAAGTAAATGCAAATCCCTAGTCTTTTCCAACTGTCTACTCCATACCTAATTGGAAATATAACCTTTAGACTATTTTAACAAGTTTCCAAAGTATTAAACTTTTTAAATGTAGACATAGCTTTCTTTCCACATCCATTTTATTGACTTTTATTTAATGTCTATTATATAATCATAATTTAAAAGTTAGCATTGTTTTTGGTACCAGGCTGAATTTTAGTAGGCTTACGGCTCAACTGGTGAAAGCTTAAGGGTAGACACAGCCTACTGGCCTAGAGCTTTGTCAGTGTGGTTTACAGATACATAGAATGCAAGCTGGTTAAGTGATAGTCAAATGAAAAAATAATGAATTTGAGAATCAGTAATAAAATTTTTTCTAAGCTACAGAGTATTTATTGCTAACATTTTATCTATTTGAAAATAGTCATAATAACTCTGTTTCCAGAAGAAATTTCTGTACCACAATCATTCTATTTTTCTTTTTAATTGAGACATAGTCTCACTGTGTTGCCCAGGCTGGTCTTGAACCCCTGGGCTCATGCAGTCCTCCCACCTTGGGCTCTCACAGTATTGGGATTATAGGCATGAGCTACCGCACCTGGCCCCAAAATCATTTTATACAGTTGGAAAGCCCTAAAATATTTTTCTGCTTTCCTATAATCTCTTCTGAGTCTTAATTCTGTACATTGGGCTGATATAAAGTCCAGTGCACAGAACTATTCTGGTTTGCTACTTAGTAGCTGCATCTGTAGGATAATTGACCAGCTTCTTCCTGCTTTTCTTCTTCTTTGAAATAATAGTAGTAACTACCACAGAGTTTTTGTGAAAATTGTACTTTATTTAGATGCTGCTACTGCTTCCTCTCCCTTCCCCTTTTAAGTTGCCTAAGTTCCATGTGGAAATGGTTTTTTTATTGATTTGATTCCCAGCTCTTAGAGAGTATTTGCCATATTAGTAGCATTTAATAAATTCTTTTTGACAGAATGAACAGGCAATTCTATTTTAAAAACCACTGATTTTTAAGCAAAAGACAGATTTAGGGGAGTTTTACCTTATTATACTTTAGTCTCTGGATTTACCCCATGTCATTTCTCTTTTAGGAAAACTGTTTGTATGTGGTGGCTTTGATGGTTCTCATGCCATCAGTTGTGTGGAAATGTATGATCCAACTAGAAATGAATGGAAGATGATGGGAAATATGACTTCACCAAGGAGCAATGCTGGGATTGCAACTGTAGGGAACACCATTTATGCAGTGGGAGGATTCGATGGCAATGAATTTCTGAATACGGTGGAAGTCTACAACCTTGAGTCAAATGAATGGAGCCCCTATACGAAGATTTTCCAGTTTTAACAAATTTAAGACCCTCTCAAACTAACAGGCTTAGTGATGTAATTGTGTTTAGTAGAGGTACACTTGTGAATAAGGAGGGTGGGTGGGTATAGATGTTGCTAACAGCAACACAAAGCTTTTGCATATTGCATATTATTAAACATGCTGTACATACTTTTTGTGTTTATTTGGAAAGGAATGCAAAGATGAAGGTCTGTTTTGTGTATTTTTAAGACTTTGGTTATTTTACTTTTTGGAAAAGAATAAACCGAGAATTGATTGGGCACATCATTTCAAGAAGTCCCCTCTCCTCCACATTTGTTTTGCCAATTTGCACATTAAATGACTCTTCCCTCAAATGTGTATTATGGGGTAAGAGGGACAGGGTTTAAAAATGTAGACAGTTGGGTTTTTTAAGGGCCCTTTTTCAATAACTGGAACACTCTATAACAAAGGATACTTATTTAAATAGATGACATTGACTATTTTTGTTTTTATTAAAAGGAAGCTGACATGCCTACCAATATTTAATCTTTTATGATTGCCTTTTTATAACTTTTTATATTCTCAGCAGAGTGCTTTACCTATTGAAGTAAAATGTGGCAGGTTGGAGTTATTGAAGCAGAGTGGCAGTCTTCAAGTTTGCAGAGTAGGGGTCTTTTAAATTCTCTGAGTGCAAACTTCAGAGCTCTTGCCTCAGCTGCAGTTTTTTTCCTTCAAGAATGCAGTACTAACAAACATTTATTTGAGTGGAGTTACTGAACAGTAACATAGCTGTGATTTTTGGTATTTGAAACACTGGTTTTAAATATTTTGACTTGTTGAGGGTTTTATATAGCAAGACATATAGCAGTAAAAAATGGTGTTTTATCTTCTATATAATCCCTGTTTTTATTAACAATCCTAAATAGCAGCCCTCAATTGTGAAAAAAATTATTTTAAACTATATTAGGTTGTGAATGCAGGTTTTATCAGAACTATGTTTTTGTTCAGTTTATCTGTTCATATGGATAAATATTGGTTCGGATGACTTGGTCTGTAATGTGTAGTGCTACACACCTAACTTATGGTGCCAAAATAGCATGTCCTAATGCTTGCTGCTGATGCAAACACATTAAAGGTACTTTGCAGGAAATCCTTGCACCATGGGATTAATATCCAATTGCTGCTTGTATACTCATTCATTACTAAAAGTTTTGAGAAATTTTTTTCCAGTAATGAGCTTAAGAAATTTGGGGGAAATAACTCACCCGGCATCTTACATCTGAAATAAGGAATGATATAAGGTTTTTTTTTCTCACAGAAGATGAGGCACAAAGGAACCTAATGGGCCAACTGGGATGAGATGACTATTCAGTGATGACTATTCTGAGATGACTATTCAGTGGCTAACTTGGGTTAGGAAGAAAATAATTAGGTATTTTCTCTAAATGTTCACTGGTACTCTGCCACTTTATTTCTCTCATCTGTTACACAAAGAACCACCAGGAAAGGAAATCAGTTTGGTTGGTAACTCTGTAATTCCTAACTATTACTGGTTTGGTTCTGGACTAAAACTACATTGACAGATTGAATTTGCCTAATATGATGACTGTTTTTAATATGGATCTGTATGTGTTCTATTCAGCACAAGGAAATAAAATTTTAGTTGAGGATTCAGCCTAAAAGCCTTGAGATCACTTCTCATTTCATAAGTGACATGCTTAATGCAAATAATATATGCAAATACTTTGGGTCAAAGTTTTCCTGCATTACTTTGCATGCCAAAGAGGTAGTTTGGTGGCCAAAAAGTATCTTTTTTAAGAAGCTGTTGTAGCCAGTCTTCGTGAAGATGAGAAGTTTCCGTAAATGAAAAAAAGAAAAAGCAGTACTCAATGGCCATTTGTTACTGTTAATCCATATCTTAAAGGTACATCCTTTCTTCAGAGAGGGAGAAAATGGCATAGCCTCAGCACAATTAAAAAAAAAAAAAAAAAACTTTTTAACCAGTAGGAATTTTTGAATAGTTTCAAAATAATATGGTAATACCATGGTAATACTACACTTCTGGTCAATTTTAATAAAACACTCTAAATCTCCTAAAAGTAGCAAAACTATAAAATATCTAAAATTAACTAAATATTATTGGTTATACTCAGGCATGGATCTTTTATTATGAACTTTAAATGTAGGGTTCTGATTTTTGGCTTCTAGTGTGTCATGTACTTTACCACTGCTCAGCGTGTTTTCAAATTCCCAATATATAATCATATTTTAGGGAAAATCCAGGATTTGGGTATGTGATATATCACTAGAATCCTTGCTTAATTAACAAATTAGGTGTGTACCTTATTACCTCTCCTCACCTCAGAATTCTTAAAATTGAAGAAGGCAAAGGAGGAGCCCCAGTAGGACATTTCTGTAACTGCAGCGTTGCCTTCAGAGGAGTGAATGATTCACGCGAAACTCAGTTGCGGTCGTAATTTACACGCAGCTGCTTTTTGTTGCAAAGATCTGAAGAGTCAGCAAGTGAGACAAAATACAAGGTTAATTAGGTGTAAGGGAGAAAGAAAAACACTCATATATGAATCCTTAAATCCTTGGTAACGCTGAGCTACAAATTTGGTCCTATAAACAGGTTTTATTAAGTTAAATTAGTGTCTCCAGGTTAAAAAGGAGTAATTGCTATGAATTGCAGATATCCTTCATAATAAAACTGCAAGTGTCTCGAGTATTAATGACATTTTGAACAACAAATAGAGTTTATAAAGAGGAACATACAAACTCATGTGAATGTCCTGGGTTCTTCAACCTATGAGCACCAATAATCTTGGCCAATAAAATACTCAACTTTATTAATAGCTCCACATCTTACTGGGGATTGAACAAAGGTGAGAAGCAAAACTCAAATCATTATGCTGGATCTGTGTGTAATGCCTTTAACAGGCATATATGAATAGAGGCTACACATTTGCTCGGGATGACCAAAGGGAGTAACATAATTTTAGCCAGAAAAAAAGACACACAGAAAGACCTAACTTGGAGTAATGAAACTACTGAGATGAACTGAAATATCCAGCAAGGTAATAAGATGAGATCTGTTAAAACAATTTTTAAATGGGTAAAATATTTGAAAACACTTTGCAAAAGAAGTGAATGCCACTAAGAACACAGAAAGATACTATCATAAATCAGTCATTAAGAAAACGTAAATTAAAACCAAAATGGCATACACTTAGTGAAACTGAATATACCAAATTCTGCTTAGGTTGCAGAGCAACTTGAACTCTTATACATTGCTGGAGGAACTGCAAAGGTGCACAGGCAGTTTTAAAAACGATCTATCCACTTTCTAATTTGTGACAAAGCAATCCCATTCATATTACCCAAGTGAAGGAAAATATTCACACAAACCTGTATGTGAAGATAGCAGCCTTATTCATAAACACCAAAAACTGAATTCAATGAAGTAGCCTTCCACCTGGTGAATGAATAAATTTGTACATCCATGGCAATGCAATACTTCTTGGGAATAAAAGAATGAACTACTGATATTATGGGTAAGTCTCAAGCATCATGCCAAATGAAAAGCCAGACTCAAAAGCCTCCATTAGCTGGGCATGGTGGCAGGTACCTGTAATCCCAGCTACTCAGGAGGCTGAGGTGAGACGATTGCCTGAGCCCAGGAGTTCAAGGCTGTAGTATGCTATAATATCTGTGAACAGCCACTGCACTCAAGCCTTGGGCAACATAGCAAGACCCTGTCTCTTAAAACAAAAAAAAACAGTCCCCATTTATATAGCATTCAGGAATGGAAAAACTACAGGGATGGCAAACACATCAATGGCCTCCTGAGACGGGGATGGGAGTTAATTACAAAGGGAAATGAGGGAATATTTAGGGGTGGTGTGACTTTAGTATCTTGACTTGATGATTACATGTTTGACAGAACTCACAGAACTCTACACTTACGAAGGAAAAAAAGTTTTGTTTTTCTAGCTTAACCAAAGTGGTACTAAACCTTTAAAATATCAAGCTTAGAAGAAGGGCTAGAACATGTCCATATTTTACCTCATTAGAAATAAAGAACAGGATGTTGAAAATGGTTTGTGCTTCAAGAAGACTGAACCAAGCTAGTAGCTCAGACCTGGGTGTCCACCACCTCACCTTCCAGGTTTATAATTGGTAATTCTGCTCAAGAATCTGTCCTCAGGGTTTTCAACATCCAGAATTAATTTGAGACAAACTACACCTAGTTCATAAACAAAGCTAGATCAGAATTAAGAAGGATTCCTGTCACAGGCCAAAACTAGTCTACAAACCCTCAGGGGGGCCAATTCTTGCTTTTAACAACAGCCAAAGATATTAAAGAATTCCGTGAATATAGAGATGGATTTTTTAAAATACAAGTATATGTAATTAATACTAAAACCCTCAGGAAAGCCAATACCTCGAGGTACTCTGGCTCCAGAAGAACCCATTTCTGTGGGGCATATTCCAAGATCTAAAAGAGGTATATCTGTTTGACTTTACTGAGTGGCTTTTCACCTGACAGACCAGACAAACTTAGAAGCTTTCAAGTCAAACTTTGGTAGGCAAAGGTAAAGTATGTCTTTTTTTTTAAAGTAGGTGAGCCTGCAGGTCAATTTGTCAAAAATATTAACTAACCACAACTATGAGACACTAGACACAGTCTAGTTCCAGCCTTCATGGAGCTCAGTTCTATTCACTGGAGTGACTTTTATTAACAAAATACCCAATAAATAGGAGTGTGACTGGCCTGTCCAATCTCGAAGTCAGAAAAGGGCCATGGATAGTATTATATCCTGAGAGGCTGGATGTAGTCACCACCCTTTGAGGAAAGAGGAAAATTCATCCCAACCTGTCATACTAGCTAAGGGAGCAAAAAGTCAAGAATATGAACAACGTGACCTAGGCTCTGAAAGCTGACCAAGACACCATCTAAATAAACCTGGATTGATAATGAAAGGACTTTTGCTCCCCCTTAAAATGATGTTCAAAATATCAAGGACATAGAGCTTCAGATCTTTCTTGTGTCACCTGGTCTTTCATGTGACAAAGATCCACAATATGAAAGTGGGATTAACCCATCTGTGAAGTTCTAATCTGTGCGGTCACAACTGCCCATTACAGGTCTTAACAAGAGGACCCTGTGGGCACACAACAGACTTCAATTCTTTAGCCAGCTGTTCCTTGGCTCAGAATATGGAGAGAGCTGGAGACCCGCCAAACCAGAGGATGTTCCCTGGTCTTCCCAGGAGAGAAATAAACTATCTTTTGTAAAAGTAAGTTTCAAAGGCCAAGTGTGGTGGCTCATGCCTGTAATCCCAGCACTTTGGGAGGCGAAAGTAGGTGGATAACTTGAGGTCAGGAGTTCGAGACCAGCTTGGCAAACATGGTGAGATCCCGTGTCTACTAAAAATACAGAAAAAATTAGCCAGGAGTAATGGTGCATGCCTGTAATCCCAGCTATTTGGGAAGCTGAGGTATGAGAATTGCTTGAACTCGAGAGGCAGAGGTTGCAATGAGCCGAGATCAAGCCACTACACTCCAGCCTGGGTGACAGAGTGAGACTCTGCCTCAAAAAAAAAAAAAAAAAAGTAAGTTGCAAACCATTAATGTAAAGGAACTCTCAACATGATTAGGACAACAAATAGAAAAGTAATAAAGTTTAAGATTATGAAAAGAAAACAAGACCTGACATTTCAAATGGAAGAAAAGCTAAAACAAACATTTTAAAACAAATGATTTTAAATAAAAAAGACTAGAAAATTAAAAAAGGACACCTTCACATCTCAATAACATTGAAAAAGTTTTTAAATAAAGACTGAAATAGACATAAGGGTAAATATGTGATAGGACTGAAAAGAAATTTTATGGAAAGGATTAACTTATATCAAAGAGATAACAAAAAAAAAAAGAGGAGGAGGTACCAGAACAAGGAAAAACAAAAATCCATCAATAACAACTAGAAGTTGAGGGATAAAGATTTGAAAAAAAGTTCTTTTTGTGGGAGTGCACAGGCAACAGATGAATGTATATTTGGCTTCTCAGGGAAGAAAAGGAAAGAGGCAGAGAGCAGAGATGCCCTCTTAAAGTTTCTCCATTTGCCCAGAAGCTCATATCTCTGACGGCACTTGGAGCCCCATCTGTGCAGCTGGTGGTGTGGTTTCCTAATCTGGCAAACCCAAAGCTTAACACGTCCTACACCAACTAGTGAATATCCTGAACAATTCTCTTTTATTGGAGAGAGTCACTTTTATAATCATACCTTATATACATATCAGAAACAATTTAGAAGTAAAAAGCCAAATCTTACCAAAAATATTTATTGCTTTGAAAAATAAACATTTATAATAGAATACCAAATTCAATTTAATCTAATGTGTTAACAAAAGCATAATACATTCCAGTAAACAAGGATTTCCAACTTATCACATAACTAAAAAGTCAACTTAACAGTTGGTTTTAGCTAGAGGCAAACATCAGTCACTGCCACCAAATTCTATTACATAAATCTATTATGCTTCACATTTAAGGAGAAACTCAGCAGAGGGGTCGCCCTGCTCTTCCTCACTAGAAGTGCACTGAAAAGTGACAAGCCCACAGAAGGAAAGGCTGTATAAGGAAGTAGGAGCTTAAGTCAAATTTCTACTTTCATTACCTTGAGGGAGGTGAAGGAGGGTGTTATTTTCCCCAGGTCAACATGGATGACAGTTTGATCACAAAAAACGGCCCACAGTAAGATTTCATTTGTGGAATACAGTGAGCATGATCATGTCCTAATGATTTCTTAGGGTTTGGCAGTGTCTCTGGTCACATGCCCATACCTAGGGTTGAGAGAAATGCTAATACTGTACTCTGGGTCTTCCTCAGATGCCACAGTGGCTCTGCCCTAGGATGACTAAAAATACGTCTCTCCTTTCCTTAGAGATACTGGCTCACTATCAAGAGTAGAGGTAGGGAGGCATTGCGAACTCCAGAAGAGAGTCTACGGAGTTTATTCCATAGTGGACACATTAGGCTTTTTAGAGCTTCAACAAGATTGTCAGTAATAGGCGATCACTTTTTCGTACCTATGAAACATTTCTTAAAATTCTCTTGGGTTTGGCCCAAAAGACTGACCAGATTGAAAACTACTTTGTTATTCTTAAGGACAAATGCAATTCCTTTAAAGTTTACAAATCAGTACTTATATCCTATAGTTCAGCATGTCTTCACACCATCCCCTGTTTTTGGCCTCCATATAAACAGATGCATTGCACTGCTGCATGGTATATTCCATCTCAACCAGCTGGTGGCATCCAATGGTTAACTTTTCCCTAGGAGAAAAAGAAATGTTAAATCATTGCAAGACAGCTAGTCAGAGAAATAAAAATTCTTTTTCATTTTCTTTTATTTTACACTTTTAATTGACAAATAAAAGTTATATATTTATTATGTATAACATGATAGTCTGAACTAGGTATATATTATGGAATGGCTCAATCAAGCTAAATAACATACGCATTATTCCACACACTTATTTTTGTTGTGAGGACGTGTAAAATCTACATTTTAAAACTTACTATTTAAAAAAAAAAAAAAACCCTTTTTTTTTTTTAGAGATGGAGTCTCAGCATCTTGCCCAGGCTGGTCTCCAACTCCTGGGCTCAAGAGATCCTCCCACCATGGCCTCCCAAAGTGCTAGGATTACATGTGTGAGCCACCATGCCCAGCCTTTATTATTAGTTTTAAAAGCCAGCGTCTCACTCCTGTTGTCCAGGCTGGAGTACGGTGGTGCAATCACAGCTCACCACAGCCTCAACTTCCTAGGCTCAAGTGATCCTCTAACCTTAGCCTCCCAAGTAGCTGGGACCACTGGTACACACAACCACACTTAATTTTGTTTTGTTTTGTTTCTTTTGGTAGAGACAGGGTCTCACTATGTTGCCCTGGCTGGTCTCCTTCCTGGGCTCAAGCAATTCTCCCACGTTGGCCTCCAAAAGTGTTGGGATTGCAGGCATGAGCCAGTGCATCTGAAAGTAGCCAAAGTCTACTTTCTTAGTGATTTTCAAAATACAATACATTGTCATCAACTAAAGTCGCCATGTTGTACAATAGATCTCTGAACTTATTTATCCTATCTAACTGAAATTTTGTGTCCTTTCACCACCATCTCCCCAAAGTCCCCCATCCTCATAGCCCCTGGTAACCACCATTTTATTCTCTACTCATACTTTTTTAGATTCCACATATCAGTGAGAACATGTGGGTATTTGTCTTTCTGTGCTTGGTTTATTTAACTTATGTCTTTTAGGTTCATCCATGTTGTTCCAAATGACAGATTTTCTTCTTTGTTTAAGAGTGAATAGTATTCCACTGTGTATATATCCCACATTCTCTCTATCCATTCGTTCACTGATGGACATTTAGGTAGATTCCATATCTTGGCTATTGTGAATAGTGCTGCAATGAACATTGGAGTGCAGGTATCTTTTTGACATAATGACTTCATTTCCTTTGGATATATTAAAAATTCTATTCCGACTGCGTGGCTTACCCCTTGGATTAAAACATCTTAACATAAGCCATTTCCTACTAAGAGAGGTCCTTCAAAGAATAAGGTAGAACTAGATTGTTCAACCCAGCCCATTATATAAAAGGCTATGCTTAGGCATCCAGCTTTGCCTGTTGGTTGCAGGTCCACCACGGAAGAAGCCCTTATTCCTGAATTCTAGGAATCATACCAAGGTTGTCTTCCTGTTGGCTATGTAAGAATTTGTGCAACTAAGTGCTTTTATCTTCCAATGTTGTTTGTGCTAATAAATCATAATTGATGGTATTTTACCTCAAACATCAAAGAATGTATTTCAAATGCCAGTACAGTCCATTGTATTAAGAATTTTTATTTTTCTCTTATTAGGCTTGAGAGTAAAGTAGAGGCAGACTGGAGGATATTAAGAGGATGTACCTCCTGAAAGGAATAGATACTTGAGAGGGGTAAGGAAGTTGACAGAGTTTCAATTCTTAGAAAAGATTGCTGAGACAAGTTACCTAGCAGTTACCAAAGGAATGTTAGTAACCCTAAACCAAGGGTGGGGAAGCAGAGAGTGCTTAATATGTGCCATATCTACTTCACAATTGTACTTCAGGCAAAGCCAGCCAGGCTCTCGAAAGCTAACATGAGCCTACAAATTGTGGGATCCCAAACTGTAGGACACCAATCCATTATATCTAGCATCTAGAATTCAAAGTGTCAAAGAATTCAATCCTGTAAATAACTCTTTTCATCTACTGGGAGATGGTCTATATGAGTTCACAAAGAGCACCAAACATCTAGTATAGTATCTGGCATGTTAGGTATTCAAAATTGGCAGTCATTTTTATTGTAACAGTTAGACTGTCATTACTTTCTTGGCTTCTGAGATAGTTCTGCCATATTCATGGCGTTGAGAGAACCACTAGCTACCTCTCCCACTGCCCCTCCCACATGACAGATCGCTTGATGGAGGGTACAAAGGAAGAAGAACTCAGGCGACGATCAGAAATCGGGACAGGACAAGAAGGAGTAGTGACACCACCAAAGTAAATAATGATAGAGTAAATGTACCATATTTGGAATAATCTCACTTCTTGACAATATGTGGTTTCTCTGAGACCGATTAAAGCCTGACTTTTGGGTGGCTCGCATCTGTAATCCTAGCAACTCAGAAGGGTGAGGCAGGAGGATCACTGAAGACCAGGAGTTTGAGAGCAGCCTAAGCAATACAGTATGACCTGCTCCCTAAAAATAATAATAATAATAATAATAATAATTTAAATCTGACTTACGTCTTTGTGTAACCCTAATCTCATTTTCTACATTTAAAGCTTAAAAATAGTGCTATGGCGCTGCCAATTCTTCACAACTACTCAAAAAAATGATTTTGAAACACTCTTAAGAGATTCAAAATAGCAGAGATATGTTTTCTTATAAACTTAAAAATGAAACAAACTAAAAGGATAGGCCCCTATTCCTTTCCTTATTTATTCCACATGTGAAAAAAATATCTTTCAGTAACTAGACTTTTGAATCTATTTCTGTATCTTATCTTTTTCTTCCCCTCACCCCTTGTAATTACGAGGTGAGCTCTATCTTCTCTTTTCCTCCTAGTGGTATTTGTTTCTTAATTCACGTGAGTCAGTATTCTGACAATGGATTATCACCTACAGATTTTGCTGTAGCAAGTTCTGTCATCACTGGCTGAGAAAAGTATTGGCTGTTTTTCATAGTGTCTGCTTGGCCTATACTTTTTATTAGATCATGATGATAGGCATTCTTAAGTTCCTTTTCCTGGTGGTTAATCTGTAGAATGACAGAATATTGGCTGCAGGGGCACCTTAACAAACCTCTGCTTGTCATTTTGCAGATCTCCAGTGAATCATCTCACCTCAGCTTTTCCCTCCTGGTGATGGGGCACTCACTATTGTGAGAGGCAGTTCACTGATAGATAGTTCTTGCTTTATATTGGGCCTATTAAAACCATCTAGCTGACCTGAGTCTGCCTAAATTAAAATAAAAACTCTCCCTTCTTCCTCTGATAGTACAAATATTTTATGTCCCTATTTCTCTTTTTCCAAGTGAAACGATTCCAATTCCTGATCCTTTCGAGAAGAGAGCTCAAAACTGGAGGTTGCTCCTAGTTCTGCGATCCATGAGATTCTGCAAAACAACAGCCACTATTTCTCTAGATTTTCCTATTAATGGTATCAAATTTGCTTTGACCAAATCTCAGATCAAAATAACTAGAAATTTTATCAAATCAATTTAAAAATAATTCCACACAGTTTTGTGATTCCCTTCCCATAACCAATTTGGTCAAAATGGCATGGTACTAGTGAATTTACATGATCTAATTCCAATGTCTGATGCAATTTTTCCAAAATCCAAGAATGAGGTCTATAATAGATACATGTCTTACAACCCTCTGAAGTTTTCTACACATTTGCAACGTGTATCACAAATAAAAGAAAAATGGAATACAATGTAATATATAAAATATAAATATAAAAGCAGTATATAATAGCTAACATCAATGGTAAAAGAATGAATGCTTTCCTCCTCAGATCAAGAACACTACAAGGAAGGCTTCTTTCACTGTTCAACTTTGTACCATTTTGTACAACTTTGTACAACTTTGTACTATAAGTTCTAGCCACAGAACTTAGGCATGAATAAGAAATAAGAGATCCAAATTGGAAACAAAGAAACAGAATAATTTCTATTTGTAGATCCTAAAGAAGTCACAAAATAACTATTAGATCTAATAAATTAATTCAGCAAAGTTGCAATGTAAAAGATCAACACAAAAAATCAATTGTATTCCTATACATTAGCAATGAACAAGTAGAAAAGGAAATATAACAATTCCACTTACGATAGCATAAAAAGTAATAAAATACTTGGGAATCAATTTAATCAAAGAGGTACAAGACTTGTACACTGGCCAGATGCGGTGGCTCATGCCTGTAATCCCAGCACTTTGGGAGGCTGAGGAGGGCAGATTATAAGATCAGGAGTTCAAGACTGGCCTGGCCAACATGGTGAAACCCCGTCTCTACTAACAACATACAAAAATTAGTCGGGTCTGGTGGTGTGTGCCTGTAATCCGACCTACTCAGGAGGCTGAGGCAGGAAAATTGCTTGAACCCAGGAGGCAGAGGTTGCAGTGATCCAAGATTGTGCCACTACACTCCAGCCTGGGTGACAGAGTGAGACCATCTCAAAAGAAAAAAAACCAAAGAAACAAAATAAACAAAAAACACTGCTAAAAGAAATTAAAGAATATCTAAATAAGAGAAAAGGCATCCTATGTTAATGGACTGTAATACTTAGTAAGATGGTAATACTCCCCAAACTGATCTACATTGTCAATGCAATTTCTATCAAAATCCCAACAACCTTTTTTGTAGAAACAGAAAAGCTGATCCTAAAATTCAGATAGAATTGCAAGGCATCCCAAATAACAAAATCTTGAAAAAGGAAAATGTTAGAGGACTTAAAACACTTGTCAATTTCAAAACTCACTACAAAGGAACTGTTACCAAAATAGTTTGGTATGAGCAGATAGACAGACATTCAATGGATCAGAACTGAAAGTTCTGAAATAAACCCTCACATATATGGTCAACTGATTTTCATCAAGGATGCCAAGACCATCCAACGGAGAAAGAATGGTCTCTTCAACAATAATGCTACTAGGAAAACTTGATATCCACATGCATGTGTATGGATGGATGAATGCATGAGTGAAGCTGGACCCCTTATCTTACATCATATACAAAAATTAACTCAAAATGGATCAATGGCCTAAATGTAAGAGCTAAAACTATAAAAATGTTAGAAGAAAACACTGGGATAAATCTTCATAACCTTAGGTTTGGCAGTGAATTCTTAAGTAGTCTTAAAAGCATGGGCAATGCAAGAAAAAATACACAAATAATCAAAATTTAAAACTTCAGTGCACCAAAGGATACTACCAAAAAGTGAAGACAACATACAGAGTGGGAGAAAATATGTGCAAATTATGTAACTGATAAGGGTCTACTATCAAGAATATATAACATGTTGAGCTGCCAGGTGTTGATGTGGTTAATAAGGACAAGGCAAACTAAAAGTAACATTCAAGTCTTTATTCACTTCTTGCCACAGTATAAGCAAGGAGCAAAATGAGAGGTGCTAGTTCTCCAGCGTTTCATTACTTCCCTAGGAAAGGGTCAGATAAATATGCACTGCAGGGTTGTTGGGGTGGGGCACACTGTCACACTGTTGAGAAGCCCTGAAGAAGCCTGCTTCCTCTCTGCATCTTTATGAACCCAGGGGCCCACGGGGAGCAGAGGAGGAAGGGCTAGAAGTGGAAAAATACTGAGTCAGATCAGAGAGAAATACCTTAGTCAAAGCCTCCCAAAGGAAGCCTCAGTGGAGGTACCTGGGAAGTGCCTCAGCCCACTCCCCCATCTCCTCATAAGAAGGCCTCCAAACAGTCACCTGAGCTAGGAACGCAGCTGTGTGTGAGTGTGGCTGCAGGGAGTCTCAGTCACTGCCAGTAAGTACCTCCAGAAAATAGCATACACTGGCATGGAAAAAAAAAAAAAAGAAACTTAACTGAGGAATGCAAGCCCATTTAAACTATCAGGTCCAGAGAGGCACTGGAATGAAAGAGCAGTCACATCACTCCGCCTTGAGCTAAATAATTATCTCTTGAAGCCACTTGCTATGTGGGCTCTAGGCTAACTGACAAGAAGAAGCCATAACTGCCATATGCTGGACACCCTAACTCATACCCTCTAATTCCACAATGTATAGCCAACCACTGAACAATGATATCCCTGTCAACTACTGAGAACTTCTGTCAAATAACTTTGTATCAGCCCACTCCTTGTTCTCCTTGCCTTTAAAAATTTGCTCGTAACAAGAGCTGAGGGTACACTCCTCAAGGCAACTTAAACACATATCAGGGGTAGCTGTCTTCACTCTGGCTCAAGTAAACTCTTTAAATTCTATTTTGTGCCTCAACTCTTCCTTTTAGGTCAACATTTGGTCTATGGGTAGCTTGCCTGTCACTACTTTTCCTTAGGTATGAGGAAAACAGTTTCCCCCATTGAGTTTGTCAGATAAAGCCTTGTAATTGTCTATAGTGGGCTCAAACATCACATGTAAGATTTTGGCCTGGGGCCAAATTCCTCATAAAGAATTCTAATAACAGAAAGAAAACCAACCCACTGAAAATGAGCAAAGGGCTTGAACAGACATTTCTCCAAAGAAGATATACAAATGGCCAAATAGCACAGGAAAAGAAGTTCAGCTCCTTCCCTAATTAGTATTAGAGAAATACAAATTGAAATCACAATGAGATACAATTTCATACTCATCAGGATGGCAATAACTAACCAAAACCAAAAAAAGGGAAAATAACAAGTGTTGTCCAAGATGAAGAGAAATTGGAACTGTTGTATTTTGTTAGTGGAAATGCAAAATAGTGTAGCTTCTGAGAATTCAAATCTCACCCAGGAATTCTACTCCCAGGTATATGATTTAAAATGGAAAAGAATTATAAGAATTCCAATATTTATACACAAAGAGCAATACTATTTATAATAGTCAAAAAGTGGAAAGAACCCAAATGTCCATCAAGAAATGAATGAATAAACAAAATGTGGTGTGTGTATATGTGTGTGTGTGATGGAATCTTATTCAGCCACGAAAAGGAATGAAATATTGATATATGCTAAAATGTGAATGAACCTCAAAAACATTATGCTAAGTGAAAAAAGAGAGATACAAAGGTCACATGTTACATGTTGGAGATGGGGTACATCTGATTGCCTGGTGTCAGAAGTGTGTTGTGATGAGTTTCAGAGCAAGAAAAACAGTTTGGTTTGGTATCCATCTCATACAGTCAGGTACTTTGAGGCTGATGTCACAAACTAGTTTATCACCTCATAAAGTGAAAAAAAAAAAAAAGAAAACCTCAGAAATTTACCTAACAAACATGTCAAAACACTTTATCAAGAACTTACAAGACAGAAAAAAAGTGAATTAAATGCTGTACCTAACTAATTTCTCATAAAGATAGAAGATACCACACAAGAGATTTGTTTGATAATCTCCTTAATTTACCATCTTGGATTTGAAGCAAACTTCTCATCTGCTCAGGGTGAGCAGTGCTCAGACACTCCACTGGCAAGAGCAAAAGCTACTTCAAAGAGTCTAAAAACTGGAGAAGAGAAAACACCAGTTGAATTGCAGATATAAGCACCAAGGTTCTTCTGTATCTTATGGAATTCACTTTTCATCAAAGCTACTTTAATATAAAACCTTAATTCCTTGCTTTATTAGAACCCATCAAACAGTTTTATGTTCTTGAGCTACTTAATTATATCCATATGCCAGGAGGGTGGCACATCCAACTCTATGGGGACAGAGGCCCCTATGTTTGGGACTTTCCTGAACCTTACTCTGTGTATCTCCTCTTCATCTACCTGTTCAATTGTATCCTTTAATTTATCCTTCATAATAAATGGGTAAATGTAAGTAAAATGTTTCCCTGAGTGCTATGAGCCACTCTAGCAAATTAATTGAACCTGAAGAGGGAGTCATGGGAACCCCCAATTTATAGCCACTTGGTCGACCTGGAGATTGTGGGGTTTCCTACTATACTCTCATATGCTCCACTCAACAATTCTGACCCCAGGTGTGTGTGGGGTTTTCTCCACACGGCAAGCAATTCTCCAGTGAACACCAACTCGGTGTACTATAATTCAATTCAATTTTGACACTATCTGGAGTCAGAGTCAACTCCCACAGGTTGCAGGCTCGTCAAACAAGACTGCCCCCCACTTCAGACAACAACTACAAGTAACAGTGTCACCTATACTTCTGACCAACTGGCTTATAAATCAGGAGGGTCCCACAACAACTCCCTCCTCAGATTCAGTTTGCTAAGACAGCTTACAGAACTCAAAGAAATATTTATGTTTTACTCATTTTTTTAATAAAATACTTGATATTACCAAGTATATGTTGGAAGGGGCTGGAGCTTCCATGACTTCTCTGTGTGTGGCACCCCCCAAGCAACTGCATGAGTCCAACAACCTGGAAGCTCTCTGAACCTGGTAGTTCAGGAAGTTTTTTTTTTTTTTTTTTTTAACCAAACCATTTAATTTTCTTTGAAGGTAAACAAAATATAAAGCTGGATCCCAAGCCCTAAGAATGCCAGAACTACATGTAGATCCAAAATGTGGTGTGATTTTCTCAACAGAGTTCAAAAGGGTCAGAATTCAAAAGCGTTAAAAGGCAGAGAACGGGTGGAATTCATGCACTCCATTCAGGAATTTTGTAAATTACCAGAAATAGACCCCAAGAGTCTTTTAAGGTGGGGGAAAATTCAACTCTTGGTTTTACAGGTAAAGAATGAAGAGTACCAAAAATGTTATGTTCACTTCTCTTAATTTTTCTCACACAATCTGAAGCTGGAGCTATTATATCCTCAACTCATAGCAGCTGAAACTGCAGCATTAGGTACAAGATCAGTCCCTCTATCCATTTGCTTCCATGTAATGCCAAAGCAAGGGTGGCCAGAAGCAGAGGGCTGTCAATAGAACAGCTTTTCAAAAAGCACTAAAAGCAAGCAAGAACCTTCTAGCAGCACACTGATTTACTTTATAAGGTTAATTTACAAATTTTAAAAGCTACATTTTCACTTTTTTTCCTTTTTCTCTTCTTCCTTTATATCACTCTTTATGTTTTCTTTATCTTTATCTTTCTCTCTGTCATCTTTTCTATCCTTTTTGCTCTCTCCTTTTCCTGTCCTTCTTTCTTCTCTGCATCCTGGTTGGCAATCATGTTGTTGATAAGGCTGTGCAGGGCAGCCAAAAACAGACAGCAAGGCCACGTATATCACCTCCATTTGGTTGTCAGTCTTCAGGTGAAAGGCCTTGACAAACTCATCAGGGCTGACATCTGGCAGCAGGCTGAAGACATCCTACAGCAGGTAGATGATCTGATGGTCTATGGGTAGCTTGCCTGTCACTACTTTTACCTGGTAGCTCCTGAGATCCAGAAGCTTGGAGTTCAGTCCCTTCAAGCCATGCGGGGACCTGGTTTATAATCTGCTGAGAAAGAGTGCCCACGGTAGTGTCTTTGATGTCTCATAACAAGCATTTGACTCTGACTTCCTCAGTTTCCTCTGCTCTGGTTTCACTGGTCACAAGCTCAAATGTTTTTATGGTTGTAGTTCTATCCACATGAACTTCTTCCGCTGAAATATATGCTTCTGTTGGCAGGCTCAGGTCCTTGGGTTTCACATCAATAATGACCAAAACAACAGTTAGGGCAGTATCGTTTCATTACTTCATTGATGGCAATGGCATTCTTGTAAAGTTTATGGCCTGTGTGGTGCCACTCAAATATTCTTTCTCTGGCATTTACCTTCTTAAACATTCCATACATGTTTTCCAAATAATCTTGGTCTAAAAATCAGACAGAATCATCTTTGTCATCTTCATAAAAAAGGACTTAGTCATTATCATAAAAAGGGACTGCAAAACTCTTGGACACATCAAGTATTTTCTTTTGCCATGACCTCGTAGCTTGCTTCTGGTTTCCAGCCTCGCCAAATCAGTTGAATTGATCCACCACACTGAGCAGCAACAGGGGGTAGACCACCACCTTCTGCACCGCCAGCTCTGGCATCACAGCACACCCCATCCCTCAAGCCCTGGCTCCCTGCCACTCACAAACACCGACAGCGGCAAGGACTCCTGCAGCTCCTCCAGTCCCAGCTTCTCTTATTCCAGTTTGGCAGCTGCTGCCAGTTCAGGAACTTTCATGGAGGAGGCTTCATCCAATAGGCATGATGGATTTATTAACTCAACTTCGAGCCCTGCTCCCCTTCCCAGAGGATAGCGGGTAGAGCCGAATGTGTTAAGCTTCTAATCATGGCTTGGTCCTTCTGGTGACCAGCTCCATCCAGGAGCCCACCAAGAGTTGCCTCATTAGAGCAAACAATGCTCCTATCACTTAGGAAATTCCAAGAGATTTAGGAGCTCTGTGTCAGGAGCCCAGGTTAAAGACCAAAGATTAGAACAAAAGATTCTCCCAGAAATCCTATCTGGTTTTAGGTTTTAGGTCTTTAAGGGTTTTAGGACCTCTGTCTCAGGAACCAGTCAGCGACTGTCATTAGTCCATTTTCATACTGCTACAAAGAACTGCCCCAAACTGGGTAATTTATAAAGGAAAGAGTTTTAGCTGACTCTCAGTTCATTCAGCATGGCTGGGGAGGCCTCAGGCAGAAGGGGAAGCAAGGCACCTTCTTCACAAGGCAGCAGGAATGAGAAGTGCTAAGTGAAGTGGGAAGAGTCTCTTATAAAACCATCAGATTTCATGAGAACTCACTCACTATCATGAGAACGGCATGGGGGAAACTGCGCTCATGATTCAATTACCTTCACCTGGCCTCTCCCTCAAACTGTAGGAATTGTAGGGATTACAGGCATTACAATTCAAGATGAGATTTGGGTGGAGATACAAAACCTAACCATATCAGGGTATAGATAAATTTCTCATTATTTCACATCTCCTTATTGCAAATAAGTATGGTGTGGCACATCAACAGTTTCCTTGTTTACAACTAATGCTTTAAAAAAAACAAAAACAAAGATTATCAAATTCAGACAATTTAAATAGTTGTCTTAAACATTAAGTAACTGTCCTTCACATTCCCAAAGGGAGTCATCTATGTTAAAGTTAAATCATTCTTCTGTTTTCATCTCTGAGTTACAGGAAAATGGTGTCACCTTTCATCTGCCACAACTGGCCCCATATCTAGTATGAACCAGTGAAACCAAAAAACCCTCTCTCTTTTGGCAGCTTATTTGAAAAAATTTTAAGCTGTGGAGCACCCCAGAGACGAACATGGAAGATACTGGCAAATATACAGGCAAATAATTTCACAAAAAAACCCAGAAGTTCTAAATGCTATTAACTGAAAGCTTGCTGAGCAGCAATTACCATTTTTTAATGCCTTCAAGATGTTAAATATATTTGATTTCTCTTTAAAATCATCCTTCTGCACATAAAAGAGGGTTTGCTGATTAACTTCATAGTTTAAATCCCTGACACAGTAAATGGAAAGAAAACAAAGAAAAAAAAAATACTACAACTACTTTAACTATGAACATTTGACCTGACTCCTGAACTTCTCCCCAGTAAAAACCCTGCTAACTACTCCAAAAGTATGCTAAAATCAAAATAATTCTAGATGTCTACTAGGATCATGCTTCAAGAGATTGTGGCCTCCATGTATCTACAATAAGCTTTTTACACTAAAAAATATGGCTAAGGTTGGAAGATGTTATGTTTTTGACCCATCTCACACAATACTTTGTGGATTATATGTAAAAATCTATATGAGTACAACCAATTCACTGATAATCTGAAGATTAGGGCAAGAAATCATTTTCTCCCCCAACTATAACAGATTTGTATATGCCAAATGGCTTCTGATTTTCTTGAAAAACTTATTTTGATCTAATGAGTTGGTGAACTTTCATAGTTGTGTTGAAACATTTATGTATGACTATCAATCCTACATCTGATATCCTCCAACAAATTTATCAGTCTGGAGCTTTAATAGAAGCATTTTGCTAGTTAACTTTGTCGCTAGGCCTGCTCATAATATTTTGTAGCCACACAGGTACATATGTAAGTTATAAATAGCAAATGAACTGTGGTTTAGTGATACTTATTATTAAGTTCCTATCTTTTTAAAAATGTGTCCCAAATGAGGTTAAATGTTATGCTCCTAATCTGATTTTTCCCATAAGCCTTGTGGTTTTTATTGCATGACTATACAATGCAGTGGCGACATTTACAAATGCACGTGTCGTGTTATAATAGAACTCACTGAAAACCAACTACGGCCCCATGTATCAACATGGATGAATCCTGATGTTAAGCTAAAATGGCATATGTAGTGGTGGAGGGTATTGGAAGGCAACAGTGAAGGAGTTAAAACAGTTTTAGCTCCTTATAAATTTGCCTGGGCCTAGAATTAGAAGGATATCTTAGACTGTCCAGGCTGCCATAACAAAAAGATTGGACAGCTTATAAACAAGATAAATTTCTCACAGATCTGGAAGCTGGGAAGTTCAAGATCAAAGCACTAGCAGATTTGGTGTCTGGTGAGGGTCCTCTTCCTCACAGATGGTGCCTTCTATGTGTTCTCACATGGCAGAAGGGAAGGAATTAGCTAATGCTCTGAAATCTCTTTTATAAAGGCACTAATCCAATTCTCAAAGGCCCCATCTTCTGATACTACCACACTGGGGATTAGATTTCAATGTATGAGTTTGGAGGGTACACATTTAGCCTACAGCAAAGGCTTCACAACTATACCCTGTGTATATAAGAATTGGATTTGTGTCTGGGCATGGTGGCTCATGCCTGTAATCAATCCCTGTACTTTGGGAAGCCGGGACAGGAGGATGGTTTGAGTCCAGGAGTTCGAGACCACCCTGGGCAACATAGTGAGACCCTGTCTCATTAAAAAATTAAAAAAAGAAGATTTAAAAAAAGAATTGGATTTATAATACTTGCCCTTTTTGTTATGTACGAGTGCTATAAAACAAATTATTTTGGGGAAAAAAGTATATAGTGTGATATATTTAAGTTCAAAAATCAGCAAAATAAATCAACATATTTTTGTTATAATACTCAGTAAGACTATTAAAAAAAAGATGAGAACTATAAAGATACAATCCCTCGAGAGAGAATAGAAGGGAGATTACAGCTAGAAATGGGTAAAATTCAAGTTTGTCAGTTGAATGGTAGGCAGATGGGTATTTTTTATATCAGTTGTTCTTCAAAACATGGTCTGGGGACCACAGGGAATCTAAGACTCTTTCAGAGGGTATGTGAGGTCAAAGAAGTCAAAGCTATTTCCATAAAAAGACTAAGATGTGGCTGGGCGCGGTGGCTCATGCCTGTAATCCCAGCACTTTGGGAGGCTGAGGTGGGCGAATCAACTGAGCTCAGGAGTTCAAGACCAGCCTGGCCAACATGGTTAAACCCTGTCTCTACTAAAAATATAAAAAATTAGCTGGGCGGTGGTGGGTGCCTGTAATCCCAGCTACTCAGGAGGCTGAGGCAGGAGAATCGCTTGAACCTGGGAGGCGGAGGATGCAGTGAGCTGAGATCGCACCATTGCACTCCAGCCTGGGCGACAAGAGCAAAACTCCATCTCAAAGAAAAAAATAAACAAACAAACAAACAAATAAAGACTAAGATGTGATTTGTCTTTTGCACTCTTGTTCTCGCAAAAGTGAACAGTAGTTTTCCAGCAATCCAGCCATGCTTATCACAACAGATTGAAGGCAAAAGCAGTTATAAGAATCCCGCTGCCGGCCGGGCGCGGTGGCTCAAGCCTGTAATCCCAGCACTTTGGGAGGCCTAGACGGGCGGATCACGAGGTCAGGAGATGGAGACCATCCTGGCTAACACTGTGCAACCCCGTCTCTACTAAAAAATACAAAAAAAAAAAAAACTAGCCGGGCGACGTGGCGGGCGCCTGTAGTCCCAGCTACTCCGGAGGCTGAGGCGGGAGAATGGCGTAAACCCGGGAGGCGGAGCTTACAGTGAGCTGAGATCCGGCCACTGCACTCCA
Source organism: Piliocolobus tephrosceles (assembly GCF_002776525.5). Lineage (NCBI taxonomy): Eukaryota > Metazoa > Chordata > Mammalia > Primates > Cercopithecidae > Piliocolobus > Piliocolobus tephrosceles. The sequence continues at coordinate 41,943,981 of NC_045434.1, read as the reverse complement.
GCCCGGGAGACAGAGCGAGACTCCATCTCAAAAAAAAAAAAAAAAAAAAAAAAAAGGTTCCCGCTGCCTTCTATTAAGTCAGTCATTAAAAGATTTGCAAAAATGTACAACAATGTTACTTTTAATATTTTCATAATATGTTATTTATCTTAACATGTGGTTGTTTTTTAATGAATTAATAAACATTTTAAAATTCTCAGTTCTAAGTTTTAATTCAGCAAATATAGCTAGATAATGAACCATACAAAGAAAAGCTCTTTGGGATCCTCTATAATTTTAAAAAATGTAACAGAATCTTGAGGCCAAAAAATTTGAGAACCACTTTAAACCTTACAGCTGATAAACACACAACACATGACCTTTTTGTACGTAGGAAATATTTCATATTAGTAAAGTTAAAAAAAAACATAGTGTAGTGAAAAGACAATGAAAAAACATCACCACCACCACCACCAAGTGCTGCTATACATGGAAAAGCTTGTTACAATGGTTTCTATCTATGTATAGATATGGCTTACCTATATTCAGTCTGAGAGACACAATCATAAAGTTCCTGGGCAGTAAATTTGACATTTTTATTTACCTGAAAGGAACCAAGATATAGTTATTAAAAATTATATTAAATAAAATGAGTGATGACAGCAAAATTAGAGTAGCCCATATTCTGAGAGGAAAGTTCAAATTTCTAGTTACTGCATAAAAAGGATTAAATGGTAACAATAGGAAGTGCAATGACCATAATGCTAACATGGAACTGTGTGCAAATATATGAATCTCACTGTAACAACTTAATCTGTTAGTAGAACCAGCAGAGGTGAGATGGACCTAGACATAGTAGAGATCAAATGGACAGAAAAACACAAATAAGATTATAAACAGCAGACAGTTCTATCTGGTTTAGGAAAAAGTCTTATTTATAGACATTTTCTAAAGAAATATATTTTTCAGATTATTGAGGTCTACATGTTTAAACTTACAGGTTTAAGTTAATAAATATCTATAATTCAGAGATATAATTTATAATACCACAAATATAAAAATATTTCATCATATAAAAACTAGCTGTGGCACACATATGGAAGACACAGTGAAGGAATCTTTAATTTCTTGAAACTTACTATAGATTTAGACAATATTCCTATTTATCTACAAGGGAGAATCTGAAAACGTGCAGAGAAAAATTATTTTGATCAGATAACAAATAGCATATTGCCTAAATTTTCAGAAATTTAGAATTAGTAAAAGGAAACAATAAGGCTAATTTCCATTCAATTTACTTAAAAAAATATTTCTAAGTGTTGCTAGCTGGCATGCATTTTTTGGTGAGGAAGAATGATACCACCCTGATTTAATTACTACTAATTTAAAGATTCATATCATAAAAGTCTTCTATATGATTAAATGTATTGCTTATTGGTAAAAACTCCATGACTTTCTTCAATGTTTTCATAGAAAGTTTACCATATTTGTACAGAAAATGTTTCATTCACTGAAAGTTTAAAAATATGCAGTTTTTTGGCCAGATGTAACAGCTCACGCCTGTAATCCCAGCACTTTGGAAGGTCAAGGTGTGAGGATCATTTGAACCCAGGAGTTTGAGACTAGCCTGAGCAACATATGAGACCCTGTCTCTATTTAAAAAAAAATTATATATTTATATACACACACACATATATATGGTTTTCAAATATTTAAATGAATATAATATGGATATTTTGCTTAACGTTAGCATATATTTATATATTTACTAGTATTTAATTATATAATATTTGATATCATATTTAAAGATTATATGAAATTGGTATACAATTTACCACAATTTTTATTAAAAGAATCTTCTAGAAATGTTATAAAATATTCATTTAAACTATCAACCAGTCCACTTCTTCCTTCTTTACATGTTCTGCCTTCTCCTAAGGGCCGCTGGTATTTTCACCATAGCCACACATTCCGGGACCTACAATGTATCAGAATACAGGCCACCAAATGTCAACACATTGCAGATATTTGGTTAGAGGATGAAGGGAATGATCCATTTTCTATCAACTGTTGAGAAAAATCAGCTGAAAAACTGATTTTGAATCTGTTAAATATGAATACAAAATAATTTATATTAAGCTTTTAATAGATTTTTTTTAAAAAATCTAGATTTATCTTTAGTTGTAAAAGCAACCATCCACATACATTTAGACATTTATCCAAGAACACAGCTGGAAGTATAAAGGTGACATAATTCCAGGTTACAGTAGATAATTTACAAAGTAGGTAGTTACTTTACTAATAAAGAAAAACTGAAGCACAGTCTCATGATGGTCTGCTTCACCATATTAATTAATTTTGACTACGAAGACATTTTCACTTACCCATATTGAGACATTTGAAATTACAACTGTTAAATATCACCTCCATGGTTAAATGAACAATTTTAATTTCCAGGGGAAAAAATAGCTAAAAGATGCCACTGTCAGCAAACATTAGAGTTGTGACTATAAAGTGAATTGTGAAATGGGTATCATTACTTTTTAATTGTGCTACTTACAATAAAAGCCAGATGTTAGAAATGGCTTATTTTTAATTTAAAAATTCAAGAAAAGGCAAAGGAGAAGTATAAAAATAGTCAAATTCCTTAAAAGATTTAGACAGTCCTACCATTGTTTTTTATATTAGACAAATATATCCAATGTAGTAACTGATGTAGGAAAAGTAATTCTTTTAAGAGAAATGATTTTAAAAATCTGTGAATCAGTCAGGCACAAGGGTGTGTGCCTGTAGTCCCAGCTACCTGGGATGCTGAGGTAGGAAGACTGCTTGAGCCTAGGAGTTCAAGGATCTAGTGTGTCATGACTGTGCCTGTGAACAGCCACTGCACCCCAGCCTGGGCAACACACTAAGACCCTGTCTCTAATATATATTATATATATATCTGATATATATATATATGATTCTTAGATCTACATATTCTTTTTTAATTTTTAAATTTCTTTGTTTATATCACAAGATATCATCAAGCAACAGATCCATATATTCTTATAATTAATAAGTTAGGTACTTTCTTCTAATACTCTTGGCAATAGAAAGTACTAAATTATAAAGAACTATGCCCCAGAATTTTCCAGCGTATGTAATTTTAAAATCCTATTGTTCATATATATTTTAGAGCTGGAGTCTTGCTGTGTCACCCAGTCTGGAGTGTAGTGGCATGATCATGGCTCACTGCAGCCTTGAACACCTGGCCTCAAGTGATCCTCCCACCTCCAGCCTCCTGAGATGCTGGGATTACAGCCACCATGCCCAGTTCCACACATATATTTTTGTTAGACTTAATGTTTTGATTTGAAATTCAGAAAGTAAGATGAAATAATTATATGAATCATCTCAAAAGAGGAAGTTCTCTTAATAATCATATAATGTGGTGATAAAGAATTAAGGCTCTTATTTATTTATTTACTTATTTATTTGAGACAGAGTCTCACACTGTTGCCGGGGCTGGAGTGCAGTGGCTCAATCTTGGCTCTCTGTAACCTCTGCCTCCTGGGTTCAAGCCGTTCTCCTGCCTCAGTCTCCTGAGTAGCTGAGATTACAGGCATCCACCACCATGCCTGGCTAATTTTTTTGTATTTTTAGTAGAGACAAGAGTTTCACTATGTTGGCCAGGCTGGTCTTGAACTCCTGACCTCATGATCTGCCTGCCTCGGCCTCCCAAAGTGCTGGGATTCCAGGCATGAGCCACTGTGCCCGGCGTATTTTAACTTTTTTGAGACAAGAGTCTCACTGTGTCAGCCAGGCTGTAGTGCAGTGGTGCAATCTCGGCTCACGGCAACCTCCACCTCCCAGGTCCAAGCAATTCTCCAGCAATTCAGAAAATAAGATGAAATAATTATATGAATCATCTCAAAAGAGGAAGTTCTCTTAATAATCATATAATGTGGTAATAAATAATTAAGGCTCTTATTTATTTATTTATTTATTTATTTATTTGAGACAGAGTCTCATACTGTCACCCGGGCTGGAGTGCAGCGGCACGATCTTGGCTCTCTGTAACCTCCGCCTTCTGGGTTCAAGCAATTCTCCTGCCTCTCAGCCTTATGAGTAGCTGGGATTGCAGGCCCTCGCCACCACTCCTAGCTTTAAATTTTTGTATTTTTAGTAAAGATGGGGTTTCATCATGTTGGCCAGCCTGGTCTCAAACTCCTGACCTCAAGTGATCCACCTGCCTCGGCCTTCAAAAGTGCTGAAATTATAGATGTGAGCCACGGCTCCCGGCTGAATTAAGGCTGACTCCTACAAAGCCCATATAAACACCATTGGTTGCTTAAATAAAACTAGTTAACCATCACCCTCCCCCCTTTTTTTTTGAGACAGGGTCTTGCTCTGTCAACCAGGCTGGAGTGCAGTGGTATGAACATGGCTCACTGCAGCCTTGACCTCCTGGACTCAGACAACCTTCTCGCCTCAGCCTCCCAAGGAGCTGGGACCACAGGTGCATGCCACCATGCCGGCTAATTTTGTTTGTTTTTTAGAGAGATGGGGTCTCACTGTGTTGCCAAGACTGGTCATGAACTCCTGGGTTCAAGCGATCCACTGACCTCAGCCTCCCAAAGTGCTAGGATTACAGGCGTGAACCACCGAGCCTGGTCAAGACTAGTTAACACTTATCAAACACTCACTCTGTGCCTGGTACTGTTTGGAGCACTTTACATATTTTACATTACTGAATCTTTGCAGAATACAAATCATTTACCTACTATTGTTACTCTCATTTTACAGATGAAAAAATTGAGACAAGGAGAATTAAATAACTCTTCCTAGTTAATAAGTAGAAGAACCAACATTTAAGCACAGGTAGTTTGACCTCAGAGTGTGTGTTCTTAATCACTGGCTTCTTAATGGAAGATGTGGCACACAAAAAGTTACAAAGAGCTAACTAGGAAGAAAAGTGAAGAAATATACTTAAAGGAGTTTGACTTCATAAGAAATGTGAGACCTGAATATATGCCACATTCCTTCATTTAGAATGTTTTAAAAATTAAACACATACACACACAAAATTGAAAGTAATAATGTTACAGGAAACATGAACAAAGAGCATTAAGCAACTAGAAATTGACAATCAATAGAATACCCGCTTCGGTTCAGTAATGATGAGGAGAGCATGCAGGTTAATTTACAAAATACACTGAAGCCTCATTTAGTTCTACCTCCAGGGTTTATGTTGCCACTATAAAGGAAACTAAATTATAGCTTTCCTTTCCAGTAATAAGTATTTCTCAACCAGGAGTTCTTCCTTTCTGAGGTATTCTGGGTATGTAAGTTGGATGGAGAGATGGAATACTTTTGGTTGTCACAACTGGGATAGCTACAGGCATTTAGTACCTGATGTACAGGGATGTTAAACATCCTGCATTTTAAACATCCACACAACGAAGAATTGACCTGTCCAAAATGCCCGTAGCACCCCTGATGAGAAACAATTTCGCATTGGAGAAAGCGTGTTATTTTAGGACTCTCATATTTTTACTTAGGGAATGAAAGAAAAAAATTGAATACGTCACTGGCAGGGAGGAGGGGAGGAAATGAACAGTTGTAGGTCACAGGATAGGAAGTTGCAGATATGTATGAAGCCTACAGATCATACAACACGAGCTCTGTAGTTAATAAGATTGTATTATATTCAAAAGTTTTGCTAAAAGAGTACATTTTAGGTGCTCTTGTCACACACACAAAAAGGGGTAACTGTGAGATAACTGATATGTTTACTTACCTACAGAAACCATTTCACTATATATAACATATCAAAACATCATGCTATACACCTTAAATATAGGTTTTTAAAAGGGAGAAAAAATATGTCACTGACAAACTTTTATGGCATTCAATAATTTAAAGCAAACATCAATTAAATGGCATACCATTATGTTTTAGAACTCCTACTATGTTTATTTACATTAAAACTTGTTTAAAGTAGAAATGTGATAAATATTTAAAAATATTTCCCATACCTCATACTTGATTAGGAAGTTATAGAGGGTCTCAACATCTTGATAATTACTGTTTGGGGCCAAAATCCTAAAAAATAAAATAAAAACAAAGGGGGGGGGGGAATAAATGATTTCAGAAAAAACCAAGACCTTGAACTTTCTCCCAACACATACCTATACCATGAGAGATAACTTACCGTTTGATAAGCTTAAAGGTTTATAGTATTTTTAAAAATCAATTAAAAATTATAAAACCAGAAACTTAATTCAACACAGGTCAACTTATTAAAATGTTTTTGCTTATTTAAATTCATACTTATAACATCAATTAATCAACAACTATAAGCATTCTTACACGTGAAGTTATAGCTCACATTTTAAGTTACAATAATACAGATTTCTCAAACAATAGAAACGTGAAGTGCATTTATACAGTCCTTGCATAGATAGAAATGTGAAGTGCATTTATACAGGCTATGCATAGATAGAAATGTGAAGTGCATTTATACTTCACATCTGTTAAGCTCCAGACAAAGCTTGAGTACTTCCCACAGAAATGTTCAACCAGTCCAGACAGACAACTGATGAAATCAGCCACTTAAAAGATATCCTAATAAAAGATTTTGATTAAATTCAAATAACATTGCTTGAACTATCAGCCTACAGCTCCACGAAAAATCAATAGATTATATAAATTGTTGAAAATAACACTTATTTACAAAAAAATAACAAATGACAGAAACAGAAATAAAACAACTTTTTAAATTTATTTTGTTGAGACCAGGTCTCACTCTGTCGCCCAGGCTGGAGGGCAGTGGTGTAATCATGGCTCAGTGCAGCTTCAATCCCCTGGGCTCAAGCGATCCTTCCACCTCAGACTCCCAAGTAGCTGGGACTACAGGCAAGCGCCACCAAGTTGGGCTAATATTTTTAAAAAATCATTTTTGTAGAGATGAGGTCTCCCTATGTTGCCCAGGCTGGTCTCGCATGTCTGGGCTCAAGGGATCCTCCCACTTCAGGCTCCCAAAGTTCTGGGATTATAGGTGTGAGCCATAGCACCAGGCCATAAAAACAAAGAAGGGAAGAACATATTTTTCCTTCTAGTGGTAAAGTATTAGTTCTCATTTTCTTATACTAAATATTTTTTCCATCCTTTCAGCATGAATACTGTTTTTCTTTTCAGAAAAAAAAAAAAAGGAAGTAAACCAGCTTGTCATTTTGGTACAGTGTAGTGCCTGTGAGTACTGTCTGCCTCAGCTGTGTGAGCTTTGTCTAGCTGTGTGACCTCTCGGGAGTTACTCAACTTCTATGTGATTCATCTTCTTATGTGTTAAATTAGGATAACCATCCCTACTTCATAGGGCTAGTGCAAGAATTAAATGAGTTACTAGAAGAAAAGTCATTACAACAGCATATGGAATACAGCAAGTACTATATAGTATATGTCAATTATAACAGTGACAGTAACAACTATCATCATCATCTAATACAGATGCTCCTTGACTTATAATGGGGCTATACCCAGATAAACCCATCGTCAATTGAAAACATCCTAAGTAGGAGTGCATTTTGACTTGTAATATTTTCAGTTTATGACGAGTTTATCAGAAGATAACCCTAACCCCATGGTAAGTCAAGGATGGTACTAAATGCTTTGCACCATCATAGAATTGAAAAATCCTAAAACATACCATTATAAATTGGAAACCATCTGTAGTTTCAAGCCATAAAGTACATAAACATTGATATAACCAATGAGAAATCAAGCCACCTTGGTTAATTTTTAAATTCCTCATGGCTTTTAACACTGTCTCTGGGTCTTTATGTCCTTGCCAATACTTGATTCTGTCAGACTCGATAATTAACTGTTCTCAATAATCTTAATTATATCCTTAGACTATTTGGCCTTTATTATACTTGTGGGAGAGCTTTTATAAAATGTTTTTCGGGACATAGTCAAATTTTTAAAGGTCCCTTGGAGGGGGCATATATACAGAACATCTTTAAGAATATACAACAACCTCCACAAGAATACTATTTCATAGAAAAAGTTTTTCTTCCAACAAGTAATTTTAAAATACACACACACACAAAAAATCTTTCAACCTCCCCAAAAAGCCCTGAGGAATACCACATAAGGAGAAGGGTCCATACATAATTTGCTTGGGTAATACATATGGAGAAGGATCCATACATAATTTGCTTAAAACATGAAGACAAAGTTCTCTAGATAAGTTAAACCAATCCTTTAGAAAGGCATTGGGAAACAAACTAGTGTGTTCTAACTTGATAACCAAGTGAAAACAAACTATCAGTCATGTGGAATAATTTATACCTATTTTTTTGTATGGCTTTAGAAATAATCTGAACTGTCCATAAAAGAGGGTGAGAAAATTAGATAAAACAAGATGTTCTATATTAAGAGGCTAGTAAGTTTAACATACTATATTAGACTCCAGAGAATGAGACAAACTCTAGTGAATAACGTCCAACCCTCACAGTGTATTTGATGAGTAAATAAAAATGTAAAATATGTACTCAAGATGCCCAGATCAGAACAAGGGACTCTTTATTTTCTTATTCAACAACTCTTTGAGACCTGGGCCCCTGGATACAACGCTGAATGATCCAGAGTAGCCCAAAGCCTCACAGTTCTAAAGAGCACATGAAAGAAACAAATCCTGACCAGGCACAGGGAGATAATAAAGGAAGAAAAATATCTCATTCTTGTCCATTTGGTCATCTCTTCCAACTCTTCAATGGCTACTTGTAAATAGATTAAGAAACACAGGAATTTTAAGTTTCTAAGAAAGAAGTAATTTGTTCTAAATGTAAATAGTTATTTCACAAAATATCACAGAATTGTATTCTAATGAAAAAAGGCTTATTGGGATCTCATCGTCATTCAGATATATTACTTTTATAATCAGATAAAAACTATATATGTTACTTTTTAAAACAAGGATATATATTATAGTATATGTGATAAAATTCGTTATTTTGAAAGATGGTTGGAGGTAAACCGAGCCCAGAATGGACTAAACAACTTTATTAAAATGCAGTCAACTTGGGGTTGAATTTAGACTTCATTACATCCTATGAACTCTGAATATGAGAGAATGGAATGTGGCCTGGCACAAAAAATTGCAAACTTTTACTCACTAGAAATACAGCTTGTTGAAAATACATAGAAAATAAAATAGAGAAAATGCCTTAGTAATTCCCCACACAAAAATTCTTGAGAGGTCAGCCTTCTCTAAAGTTTTCTCATTCTTTTTTTCTTATACCAGTATGAAGACAAAAGGCTTTTTGAATGAAAGTACTAAAATCACCCTTCAATGGCAACTCTTTAAAAAAAGAATGGTGGAATCAAGAAATTAGCCCTTGGGGAAAATATTTCTTAGACAATGGCCATTTTTTAAATTTATAAATATATTCACATGTGTCATTTAAAAAGAAATTCATAACAATCACATTAAGTATATATTAAACGCATATTTGCTCAAATGCATATGAAGCTATGAAATATTTTAAAAATAAGACATGGTCCATTATCCTCAAGTGGTTTATAATCTTAAAATTTCACTCTTAAATTCTGGAATGAGTTTTTGGAAACAGATGTTGAAGCAGGATGTAATCCGCAGCTCACAGCTGGATATGCTCTGGTTTCCTTTACGATAGCATCAATAACAACACATAATGAGTTACTGAACACATAAGTCTGACCCTGCTTTACATACACCATCTCCTTGAATTTAATTATGTAGCCCAGCTTTAACACCCTAAATTTGGTTTTGTGACCTTGATGAAGTTGCCTGCTTTTCTGTATCTCGGCTCCTTACCTGTGAAATGGGGATAAAGTAGTGTTCACCTCATAAAGCTACCGTACGAATTAAGTAATGCATCTACAGTGTTTAGCACAACACAGCGCACACAGTACATACTCAATAAATATTAGCTGTTATAATATAATAACCACTTTTCAGATGTAGAAACCAAGGTCCAACATTTTAAGATACTTGCCCAAGATTACACAGTGAGTGGTGGTAAATATTCAAATCTCCTTGGGTTTGATTCTGGGACTCATACTTTTCCCACCAATAAAAGGACAACCAACACCATTTTCTTGCCTTTAAATTATTTCACAAAATCAAATGAAATAAAGTCCATTTAAAATAGTTAAAGTATTGCTTTTATATGTAAGCAAAAAAAAAAAAAGGCTGTCTTTTATCAAATGCTTCTGGCAAATTATTTCATGTATGTTCAAACACTGATGTAGTTGTTTTACCTTTATCAGAGCCACAAAGCAAGTTGGTTAACAGAACTGACACTCACTAGAGGTCCTGACTCAGTCACATAGGCACTCTGAATATTCTATTTATCCATGAACAATTAGCATTAATGTTAATATGAATTAAACGAATTTCATTTCTATACAACTCAATATCAGATAAAAATCAATATATCTCTTTAAGAAAAAAAAAAGACCATGCCACTCAAGGTTTAAAAAAAATTTTCCCCCAAATGCCAGTCAAGGGAAGCAGTGGGAGTGGAGAAGAAATCTGTAACTGGTTGTGATAAACCGCCACTCAAGTTTTTACAGACAAAAGAGAATAATCTGACTAAAATTCTTAAATGATGCATTAAAATGGACTAAATTTTCCATCTGAATTTTAAAAATTCAAATAAAACATCTCCTATTTAGAAAAAATAAAGTTGCAGACTCAGGAACAAGGAAAGAAATCTAAAATATTCCAGTTTAATATTTAATTCTAGAAATTCAAAAAAGTGAAATATATTCTTGGATATTTATAAATAACGACTTACAACCCACAGAACTGAATAAATTGTGGTCCCTTCTGGCAAGACAATGATTTACATTAATATAATATTTAAAATAGTTTTAGAGTGTGTGAAAAAAAATGAAGTTTTAAAAGGAATTGCAAGAAGTGGAAATGTTTACTATTTTAAAAACTCACTTTTATATTCTCTATAGCTAATAAATGAATCAAAGTTTAAATATTATGAAGCACTTACATTGTTATTGAGGATAACAAAATCATTTATTGAGCATCCACTAAGTCCACTAAGTGCAAAGGACTGAATAAATGCTATCTCCTTTAATCTCTATAATTTAATAAAGCAACTCTTTCAACTCCATGTTAGGAAACAAACACAGAAAAGGCTAATTATTACCTAGGTAACAAAGCCAGTGAATGGATGGAACCAGAATTCAACTTCAGACCACTTTGAGGCTCAAAGTTCTGTTCTTCTCATTTTAATACAGTGACATGCCTGAACAGTATTATCAAATTGGATTCTGCTGATGATGAATTTAAGTTATGTTGCTGATAAACTCAGTGAAAATTTCTCAAATCCACAATGAGGAAACACTAAGGAAAAAAGTCTTGGATCTCAGAGCACTTTCAGGGGGGATTATTTATTTCAAGTAAAACTAAAATTATACATTTTCTATAGTTAATCTGGAAAATCAGCTATGCAAATGAGAGCTAGCCATCAGTCCTAGATTTTGAAAAAGAAAGCCATATATAGTTAAAATGGTCAAAGAACAATTAAACAATTTAAGCAAAATTAATTGTTGAAATTTTATGTTTCTATTTTTCCTTCAGAGATAAAAATTTGGAAGCTTATTATACTAATTACATATAGATTGACTATACTAATTACATATAAGTATTAAACATAAAAACCTTTGACAAAAGTTTGGACAAAGTTCAGAATTAAAATTTGATCTATTCAGAATACCAGAAATCTTTAATTTTTTAAGTTGGTGGTGGGAATAGGAAGAGTTTATAAGTAATTTTAATGACTATATTTCAAATTAACTTAAAAAGCAATTCTAGAGTAGGAAAATATCATTTGATAGTTAAAAGAACAGATTACATGTCTTAATGTTTGTTAGACATAAACATACATACAATTAGAATATACTAATAAACACTACAGCTTTCTGTTAATTTTGCAGAAGAGTTAAAACACAACATACACCATAAAAACTTCAACTAATCCTGCCTTTTATCTTGGGTCACCAGCCTATTCCTCTCCTGCATTTTCTTCATTAGCATTGAAACATAATAATATAATGGTTGTGATCACAGTCTCTCTGGAGCCAGCCAGCCAGAGTTAAAATCAGAGGTTTACTGCTTTCCAGCTAAGTGATATCAGATAACTTATTTTACCTCACTATGCTTCATTTCTCATTTGTAAAACAGGGACAACAATAGTACTTATGTCACAGGGCTATTAAGATGATTAAATGAGTTAACATAAGTAACACACTTGGAACAATACTTGGCCAATAAAATATTAGCTACTACTATTATTATTCTATCTCTTATCTTTGAAAACACCACAAATTATCACATAGCTTGTCAACTAAGAACCAAATGAACATTCAATTCAAGCTGTTTGGGGACTTGTTCTCTTCTCGTAAGGCATCTCCAGCAGTGAATTTTTATATCATTCTTATGAATAGTAATGGGCTTCTCTCCTTAGTCCTGATGTTGACAATAAACATCAATAGGAGAAATCAAGAAAAGTGAAAGGCAAAAGATGTCACTATATACTTAACCACATTTTTAATCCCTATCGATTATTGTAAAAAAGGTTTAAAAAAAAAAAAAAGAGCAACCAAGTGTGAACAAAACTATGATTGTTATCAGTGTTATCAGCAGAGAACCCAGCCTGTGAAATATTTTATGGACAGGAGGGAACACAGGAACTATGCCCTACCCACTGGCTACCAACCAGGTGAGGAGAGACTGTTTCACATTACCAGAATCCAGGAGCACACCCAGAGGTAAAAGGTGATACTCTGATAATTAGCTGCAGCCATATTACTGAACTTTGCTGAGTTGTGATGGTGGCTGTTGTTATGGGCTGAAGTGTGTTCCTCCAATATCGATATGTTGAAGCCCTAACCTCCAGTACCCCAGGATGTGGATGTATTTGGAGATAAAGGGTTTTACAGCGGTAATTTAGAGTAAAGGAAGCTATTGGCATGGGCCCTAATACAATCTTCTGCCAGGGTAAAAGATGTAAAATTCTAGTCCTAGTTTCATCTTTATGTGACTTTGGGTCAATCTATGGGAACTGAAATCAATGCCACAATTTATTGTTAGAAAAGTCATGAGAAGTGGACTGGAAATATTTGGAAATCTCTGACTGATGAAAAGACAGCTTGTGTTATCAAAAATCCATCTCATTAATTAGGTTTAGTGTTCAGTTGAAACCATCTTCAAAAAATCTTAAAACTATCTACAAAACAGCATATTATTATCTTAGCTAATGAGTCCATGTAGATAGGTGTTTTCAAGCCTCTTCTGTGATATACTGGGCAAGCGAAGGATGGATTCTCATTCATGACTAAAGAGACATTTTTGGCAAAGTGATCTGAGATGAGCTGGTAGAGTTAGGCCAGGGGATCACGGGGTCCTAACATCATTATTAAGGAAATTCTGAAAAACACCAGCCACAATGCACCCCAAGAGTTCATCACAACACTCTGAGTTTCTTCAAATCCAGCAGTTTTTTGTTATTGTCGTTACTGGGTATTGGCTGTTGTTATGGGCTGAACTGTGTTCCCCAAAAATGTGTATGCTGAAGCCCTAACCTCCAACACCCCAGAATGTGGATCTATGAGGAGATAAGGGCTTTGGAAAGGTAATTTAGAGTAAATGAAGCCATTGGCATGAGCCCTAATACAATCTGAATGGTGTCCTAACAAGAAGGGAAAATTTGGGCCCGGCACCGTGGCTCAGGCATGAGCTACACACCTGTAGTCCCAGCCACTCAGGAGGCTGAGATAGGAGAATCACCTGAGCTTGGGGAGGTTGAGCTGCAGTGAGCTGAGATCAGGCCACTGCACTCCAGCCTGGGCACAGAGAGTGAGACCCTGTCTCAAAAAAAAAAGAAAGAGGAAATTTGGATAAAGTGACACCAAGGATACATGTGCACAGAACAATCATGTGAATAGTCAGCCAAGCACAAGCCAAGGAGAGAGGCCTCAGAGGAAACCAACCCTGCTAGCACCTTAATCCTGGACTTCGGTTTCTAGAACTATAAGAAAATAAACATCTGTTGTTTAAGCCATTCAGTCTGTGGTATTTTGTTATGGTGGCTCTAGCTAACTAATATACAGCTGCTATCCACAGATACTGGTGGCCCAGCTTTGGGGAGCCACGTACCTCATGATTAGAAGCAAGATGGAGCATGTCCCAGAATATAAGAATGATGTGGAATTCACTGAGTAGTCAGTTGTTAAATACTTTCTTTGCTTTGCTTTCTAGCATTATGCTTCCTTGGATGATAATCTTAGTACTTAGGATGCTGGTACTGCTGGAGGCCAGTTCTATGATCAGGATTAACCATGTACTAAAGGGAGCCAGAAACAAGTATGACAAATGGGTTCATTTCTTTTCTACTTAGTGAGGCTCCAGTGAGATTCAAACAGGTCCTCACTAAGTCCTGTGCCCTCTATGAAACCAGATACTGCCAGCTAAATCTATACAATACTCACGATGATCCTAATACTCTATGAATGTTCTTCTCTAATTGATTAATCCTACCTCATTATCAGGTACCTACTATTTTTCCACTGTAATACGACAAATGGGATCACTCTAGTTAATAAGGAAGGAGCAACTGAAGATAAGAGCTGAGAGTAAAAGAAACAAAAAATCGTATCCTTCCACCATTTATTCATACTGCCATTAAGATCTCAATATACCCAATCAGGGCTCAGACACAAGCTTATTACTGCCTCATTACAAGCATACCTCACTAGATGCACAGACTGTTGACAATACATCAACAACATTAAAGAAATGTTCTATTTAGAAGAACCTCGAGGAAAAAAAATTTGAAGCATAAGAAAAATCCTTTTATTATACACATTTAATTGATCAACTTTGAAAGTGTACAGTTTTATATATTAGACTTTTCATAAAAACAGGACAAACCAAATCACAACATACTACCCCATACCCATAATGATGACTACTAGTTAAAAAAAAAAAAAGCATAAAATCACAGGCGTTAGTTAGGATGTGGAGTACTGTTGTTGGAAATTAAAATGTACAGCCAGCTGTGATGGAAAATAATATGGCAGTTTCTCACAATATTAAAAATAGGATTACCACATGGTCCAGTGTACTTCTGGCTATACACATAAAAAATTAAAAGCAAGGATTCAAATAGGTATTTGTTTATCCATGTTCAGAGCAGTATTATTCACAATAGTCAAGGGGTGGAAGCAAACTAAGGGTCCACTGATGCATGAATGGGGAAAAAATGTGATATACACACATAATGGAATATAGAAAGCTTTAAAAAGGAAGGAAATTCTCACATATACCATAACATGGATGAATATTCAAAACATTACACTAAGTGAAATAAGCCAGTCACAAAAGAACAAATAGTATATGATTTTACTTATATTAGGTACCTAGAGTAGTCAAATTCAGGTGGTTGCCAAGGGCTGAAGCGGATGGAAAACTGGGGAGTTAATGTAATGGGTACAGAGTTTCAGTTTTACAAGATGAAAAGAATTCTGTGGATAGACAGTGGTGATGGTAGCACAAGAGCAGGAATGTTCTCAATGCCACTAAACTGTACACTCAAAAGTAGTTAAGAAGATAAACTGTAAGTTAAACGCATTTTACCACAATTAAAAATTTTAAATATTAAATTTTTTTTAAGGAGGGAAAATAAGGAAAATAATTTCTTGATAAAAGAAAATAAGGAGGTTTTTAAGGAACCAAAGACTTTGTAGAATTACTGTGGGGAAAGAGTCAAGAAAAATTTCATGTGTCATTATTACAGAATCACTTTTGCACTAGTATTTATATTATTATGAATGATTTTATCTTTTCATGTATAATCTAAGAAACATTTATACTACTGACTTGACCCTTTGTTTTTCCAAAGAAGTCTAATATCATAAACACAACCCTTTTACTTGACCTTGCGATCTCCTCTAGCTACAATTACGTTCTTTTGCTATTTCTACTTCCTCACTTCCAAGTCACTCCTTGGCCTACTATCTAACATTTGCCCCAACATTCTCATGACACTGCCACCACCAAATTCACCAATGACTTTTGTGTTTTTCAATCTAATGGACGCTTTTAAAACATATCTTATTTGGCCTCTCAGTAGTAGCACGATGCTGTTAAAGATTCATTTTCTTTTGGAACTTATTCATTCCTTGACATTTGTGAAGCTAATCTCATGAACTTTTCCTTCTACTCCTCCTCTTCAATCCTCATTAATAGTTCTATAGTATTAAAAAAGATTAATTTACCTACACTGCACAGCCATTGACCAGTAAAATAAAAGCATGAGTACTCTAGCACCATTTAAAGATAAATGTCTTGAGTTCTCTCATCCTGTACCTACCCTTATCCTTTGTTCTCCAATCCTTTCCAGTGTCTTCTAGACTCCGTCCTGGTTTTTACCTCAAATTTCTGGCATCACACATTTGCCCCTTGGGCTAAAGGATGATTTCCCATATCTTTAGCATCTCTTTGGTACTACCTAAGCCATCATGTTCACTCATTCTCTAAAATAAATAACCATTGTTTTCCTTTCCCATCCTAAGCTTAAAAACAACTAGTACGCTTTGTAAGTTCCACAGCATTTCTAAAGTACTCACCCATGCCTCTTGCTGTATAACAGATTAGATTAATACCCACTCTAAGAGATGGCTTGCAGATGTACTGCTGATAGAACCTTAGTGACTATCCACTTCTAATCAAGGTCATCAGGGTATCTCTTTAGGGAAATATGAATGTAAAGTAAGTACTATAAAGAATCTTGAAATCTGTCCAATTATGTTTTAGATAACTTTACTAAGCTGACATAATTGACAAGAAGTAAGTGGTCTACATAGAAAAACGGATTCAAGAACAAAAATTTCCCTATATAGGAAAAAGGCTGCCCTATTTGGCAAATAAAGCTTTATAGTAGAAAAGAGAGTACTTTAGCTTGAGGTCAATGTCCCCAGGAGTCAGCAAGAAAACTTTGATAGTAATCTAGTTTGCAGTGTAAACTTCCCTCTAGAAGTCACTCAATTTATAAATATTTTGGTTCAGTTGGCAGTTACTGTTCTCAACATAAAAGTAAGTGGGCATTCTGACGTATCAGCCTCATTCTGTTCAAATCTGACTATTGTGAATCTAAGTTCTCAGTAAACTGGTAAAATACAATTCCTAAACTTGCAAATCTGGGGACTAAACTCTGTACCTATGACTCTGCAATTATGGTATGAAGATTCAAATGACCACGTAGTTTCTTCCTCTCTATTTATTCCTGCACGTATTGATTGCTGATTGTATGTTAACTACTGTGTGAGATGGGAATATATCAAAAAGCAAAATATTTCCTTCCATTAAAGAGCTTCCAGGGTAGTCTGTCTTTAAAACAGGTAACATAAACAAGAGAAAGGCAGCACATGAAATTGATTAATATTGGTTGACTTTGAGGAGGAGAACAGGGAGCTGAAGTAAAAAGGGTGAAAAGAAAAACTTGCACCTTTTATTTTAAAATAACATAAAGGTATTATGTACATTTTAAGTGATCAAAAACTTTCTAATTGGGTAGAGATTTAGTGAATCAGAAAATAAGCCTGAGGAAATTATTCAGAAAGAAACATCAATGAATAAAAGAGATGAAAAAAAAAAAAACAGTCAAGAAATACGGCTGATAGAATGCGGACAGCCAGGAATAGGAATTCCATATAAGAGAATTAAGGAGTATGGGAGAGGCAATATTTGGAAAGATGAAGAGTGAGAATTTCCAGAACTGAAGATGTGTCTTCAGACTGAAAAAAGCATATCACATCTCAAGAGAGATAAACAAAACAAAATCCATACCCAGATATAGTGTGATAGGATTGTAAACATAAAAGATATAGAGAAACATCTTGAAAGCATTCAGGAGAAAAGATGGCATTAGCTACCAAAAAAAGCAATATGCTGACAGCAGACTTCCCATTTCCAAGATGACAGAAGATAATAAAATTATATTTTCAAACTACTCAGGGAAAATAATAGTCAATCTAGAATCCATACCCAGCAAAATTATCAATCAAGAATGAAAGCAAAATAAAAACACGTCAGTCAGAATAAGAATATTTACCATTAACAGATCTTCACTGAAAGAACTACTAAAATTTTGCTTCATTGAATAAGAAGCTGAATCCCAGAAGACGAGTAAAATGAAGGAAGCAAGGGAAATTTTTTAAAAAACTAATAAAGCATGATAAATAAGCATGACAAAGCTAAACACAACAAAAACTATTTTATATAGTAACAAATAATTTGGGGTGGTGATTTAAAACAACATGGAACATTATATAATGCTAGAAAATAAAGACAGGAAAGATGAGAGGAGGGAGATCAGAACTCAAAGTGTTCTAAGATGCTTGCTATATTCAGGATCTGAACAATACTGACACCTTAGACTTTATAAATCAAGTACACATTTATTAAGTTAAAAGTAACAATAATAATGAAACAAACAAAAGGTACAACCTCCAAACTAGTAGAGGGATAAAAAGGAGAATTAGAAAAACTAACAACAGTATATCTTGACCAATCTAATAAAAGGCAAAAAGAACAAAGAAAAAGTATGATAAAGAGGAAAGACAGGCTGATTCAAGTGTAGTGGTGTTTACAACTAATTGACCACAACCAGTTACAACAGATTTCTTTGTTCTTTCTCCACTCCCACTGCTTCACTTGACTAGACTTTAAAAAAATTAAAATAAAATAAAACCAAGAGGAAAGATTTTTAAAATAGTAGAAATTAGTCCAAATACAATATACCAATAATCACAATAAAAATATATAAATTGTTTTACTTATCAAACAAAAAACAAATTGTCAGATTGGATAGATAAAATCTAGCTAAAGAAAATAATGACTCCAAATGGTTGACGATAAAGGAAAGAAAAAATACTAATAACAACAAAAAGCTGGTCTAGCAGTATTAATATACGACAAAACAAACTTTAAGGCAGAAAGTCTCACTAGTAGTAAAGAAGATCAATTCACCAGAAAGATTTAACCTCAAAATATGCAAAGCAAAAATTGACAGCATTACAATAAGAAACTGAAAATCCCACAATTACAGGAGATTTTTAACATAAATCTGATCAAATAAATCATAAAACTGATCAAACAGACAACACTCAGCAAGCATATAATAATATGGACAACACAAAATCAGTTTTTTTCTTTAGGCTAAAGTGAAGCAGTGGGAGTGGAGAAGGAACAAAGAAATCTGTAACTGTCTGTGATCAATTAGTTGTAAACACCACTGCACTCAGACCAGCCTGAACAAACTTAATCTAATGGACACATTTAGAATTGATGTAGTTTTATAAAAAATAAAAGGAAAAAACAGAAAGCAGTTAGGTGGCACCAGTTCAGGTTGTTGTGGGTTTATTTATTTACTTTTTTTAGGTTTTCTTGGAGTCTGATATTTGCATCTTGCAAATTCAAACCACATATGCTCTTAAATAAAAAACTTTTCCATGCACACCACCATTAGGAAGAGCATCATTAAATCACTAACTTCTAAAGCCATAAAAGGATGCTTTTTTAGTTTCAAGAATTTAGATTTACTAGAGATAGCCTATATTTAAGTATATCAACCATGTCAAACAAAGAAAAATATTTCCAGGCCGGGCATGGTGGCTCATGCCTGTAATCCTAGCACTTTGGGAGGCCCAGGAGGGCAGATAACCTGAGGTCAGGAGTTTGAGACCCGCCTGGCCAACATGGCGAAACCCCATTTCTACTAAAAATACAAAAGTTAGCTGGGCGTGGTGGTACATGCCCCTGTAGTCCCAGCTACTTGGGATTTTGAGAAAGAATAATCACTTGAACCCGGGAGGTGGAGGTTGCAGTAAGCCGAGATTGCACCACTGCACTCCAGCATGGGCAACAGGGTGAGACTCCATCTCAAAAAATTAAATTAAATTAAATTTAAATTTAATAAAATAAATTATGAGTTTTAGACTTTTGGAGTCTAAGCTGAAAATTCACAACTGAACCAAGTAATGGGCACAAAGGAGTTGGGATGACCTCACAAAGGGAGAGCGGAGTATAGAGAGGAAGAGGAGTGGTAGGCTACATCTGGTGATACATGTAGGAAATGTTCCAAAATTTTCTTCACTTAGCAGTGTAAGAACTATTTAATATTTACCATTAACAGGAATGGCAGGAAAACATGGTCTAAAGATGAAGACAATAGCTTTACCGTAAAACCTTTTGTTGAGACTCAGAAAGAGCTAAAGTGCCTCTTAGAATCATTCAGATACACAAAAGGCCTTTTAAGTGTCTTAAGATTGTGTGCCTCTCACATTCTTATGGTGACAGCTACTAGGGAGGCTGAGGCGGGAAGATCACTTCAGCCTAAGAGTTATGCAGTGAGCTATGATGGCATCACTGCAACCCAGCCTGGATGACAGAGTGAGACACCAGTCTTTAAAAATAAATAAAACAAAATCATTGCCCATACGAGTTCAAAGGGAGCCCAAGATGAGAGGGTGGTTTATCTCAAAGAGATTTGTGGTTGTGACTTTTGTCTAACACGGTGAATATCAATAAAGATTCACAGAAAACAAACAGCTTTACAGGATTGTTCTGGTAAAAGTACTACCACTTGGAATAAAAGAGACAGAAATAATACAGAATGAAAAAGGTCTTTGGAATCCCTACCTTTTACGGGAAGGACGCAGCTTGAGGAGGCTCCTCAACTGCAGCTTCCTTTTCTTACGGAAAAGTAAATCAGAAGCCAAAACCAAGAGCCCAGAGAGCAGAGACAACAGCAGAGGTGAATAACTGCCAGGCAGTCAGGCTGAGCCCTTATAAAGTACATGCAACATGTGCATGGCTGGATTTTAGAATTGCTAGTGATTTCCTGTGCCCCTTTTGGAATACGAATGTTGAGAGTATTTATAAACTACGGGGTAGGTGGTGGGGTATTAGTGTGTCTCTTTAGTTCATAGTACTTCCCATCTAGAGGAATGGTATTCAAGGAGCTCTGCTGAAGGAGCCACACCTAAGGAGCCTCACCTCAACCACACCTGGACCTGATTCAAATAATGAGATTCTGGACTTTAACCTAATCCTATAAAGGGATAAGACTTGGGGATGCACAGGTCTTGTAAGTTGGAGGGATGTAAACTGCTGTGACCTCAGGGGAGACTGTATTTTCCAAGACAGCCACACAAGATCTCTCATCCCACATGTTCTTACAGTAACACTGGCATCCCTATTAACAGGCAGGCCCCTCAACCTAGGCAGGTCTGTGACTGTAGGGGAAATGACACTATATGATTTCTGAGGCAACACCAAAACAGGCAACATAGCTTCCACCTCATATTGTGGGACACTTGGAAATCAGCCTGCAGCCTGTGACGAAGCTCAGGCTACATGAAGATGCCACATATTGGCGTTTCGCTTGAGAGGCAGCATCAGCCAGCTTCAGAGGTATCTACAGACACTATCTGAATGCAGCTACACAACAAATCTCAAGTGAGAATTTCCAAGATGAGTCTAGTCAACTCCCCAAACATTACGAAAAACAAATAATTGGTTGTTACTGTTTTAAGCCAATAAGTTTTGGGGTGATTTGTTATACAGCAATAGATACCAGAACATGAGAGTAGAGGTAAGGGAAATCAGTCATTAGCTAGATAAGCCATATGGTATGTCATTTCTTTTACAGCTAATCTTTTGATTGGTTTAGCACAAAAAAACTGCTGAACCGCTTTTGTCTTTATATATATATTTTTTTGCTTAGTCATACCTTCACTAGCTTTTTAGTGAAGGATCCTTTTAGTGAAAGTTCTACTGCATGTAGTTAAATGAAGGATATTTTCCATATCTCAGTATGAAGAGAGGAGGGAGATCAGTATCTCCATTGATGTAGACAGATATGACAGTGACAGCAGGAACCATCACCCCAGAACCAATGAAAGACACAGGCCAGAGGTGGAGTGCAGAAATCCAAAAGGAATACATAGGGTATGTAAACAATGGTTCCTCCCCAGGTGAATCATTCCAGCACAGAGGTTTCTAAGTTGAATAATTAACATATTAAATTTCTGAACATGGACTTCTATTTAGAATGACTTTCAATATAAAGCTGAAAATGTATGATATGAAAAATATGTTGGCCTGGATCATAAAATCCTATCCCTGCAACTTCCCTGAAAATCCATGTATTTATGAAAAAATTAATTATTGGTTAATTGTATTGAATGTAAGTTGAGTTTTGTTTTGTGTGAGAACGTTGTTGTTTGCATGTTAGTCCCTAAGATTAAACATGTAAGGAAAGAGTACAATTACAGTTTAATTGGTGGAAACACACTGAACTAAAGATGCCCTCCGCTTCTATATGGAATATATTACAGGGTCATATCCACTTCTCTTAATTGTTCACAACTGTTTCCAAGCAATCTGAAGGAACTGTTGAGTTTTTGAAAATAACCATAGTAATCATGTACTATGATCCTGTATTGCAGAGGGAATCCTAACAAAGCACCATGAATGCAGAGAGTTTCAAAACGCAAAAAAGCCTGAAATAACTATTAATTTAGGCAAAGGAAGAAGAGACCCGAAAGAAAGCGCTGTCACCAACTCATACTGTAATAGCAAATAAACAAATAGTCTGCTTTTTAGGAAGAAAAAAAAACACTTCTAGAAGCAAATTAAATGAAATTTAGTTCCATGACTCAAATATTCTATTTTTATTTTGTAGCAGAGTTTGTTGAAACCTAAATGAAAGCTTACCCAGAAATCTCATTTATTTCTAAAACAAACAAAGGAGAGCCATCCATACTGAAGCAGAGTGCAGGTCTGGAGAACAATGCACTCAGCCTTCTTTATGCTTTCCCCTATGTCACCCTGAGAATCCAGACAGACCTCTACTGAGCCAAACTGAAAATTTCCATGTATTAAGTTTCAGTACAACAAAATTTCCCTTATAATTGAGGTAGCTTCATCTTTATGATACATAAATACGAATCTCACTGAGAAATTAAATAGCTAAACAACTTTTTTCCTAAACAACTTTCAACGCAAAAAATGAAAGAGCAGAAATAGGTCTAGAGAAAGCCTAAAGCATCAACAGTTCATTTGTCCAGTTACACATCCCACTATTTAACCTCCAGTATTTCCAACTGCTCTAGCTCTACTTTCCTAACATTCTATCTTCCCCTTTCTTCTATCCTCTCTGAACTTATGCCTTTAGTTTAGTCCATATGTCAGACAGCCCCAGGTCACACATATTGAAGTATCCAGAAGATAAGGTGGGAGTTCTGCATTAGGGAGGAATGGAGAGGTGTGGGCTGATTTATTGGCTTTCAATGTTCTTCAAGGCACTGCATTTTACGTATGTCTGGTTAGATGATTTACAGATTATATTACTTATCCAATTAACCTTCATCAAATGGGTAACAGTTTCAAGGATTCCAACAAGAAACCTAAGGACTGAAGGTAATAACGATAAGGAAATCACACGGAATCAACAAGAAAAGAGCTGATGCTACTATTTTTAGTTTGAGCATTTACCAGTCACAACAGAATGTAAAGAAAAATGATCTTAGATGATCTTTTAAAAATTAGCCCCTGGTCAGGCATGGTGGCTCACACCTGTAATGCTAACACTTGAAGAAGCTGAGGTAGAAGATCACTTGAGGCCAGGAATTCAAGACCAGCCTGGAGGACATAGTGAGATCCCATCTACCAAAAATTTAAAATATTAGCCAGGCATGGTGGAGTGCATCTGTAGTCCTTCCTACTCAGGAGGCTGAGGCAGGAGACTCACCTGAACCCATGAGTTCCAGGCTGCAGTGAGCTATGATCACACAACTGCACCACAGCCTGCATGACAAAGTGAGACCCCATCTATTTAAAAAAAAAAAAAAAAAGCTCTCCAAAATATTAACATAAGATATACAAATTAAAGGATATGACCAGGTGCAGTGGTTCATGCCTCTAATCCTAACACTTTGAGAGAGTGAGGAGGGTGGATAGCTTGAGCCCAGGAGTTTGAGACCAGCCTGGGCAACATGGCAAGACCCGGTCTCTACAAAAAATACAAAAGTTAGCTGGGCATGGTAGGGTAGGCCTGCAGTCCTAGCTACTTGGGAGGCTGAGGTGGGAGAATCACGTGAGTCATGAAGTGGAGGTCGCAGTGAGCCGTGATGATGCCACTGGACTGCAGCCTGAGGAACAGAGTAAGACTCTAAGAAAAGAAAAAATAAAAATTTAAAGGATGTGATACTAATCAGGATAGATCTGTCCCTCTGGCCATTTCTCCAACTACACTGGCATTTTAGGCCTGTAGAGATTAGCATTAACTCAGAGTCAGTATGTAGTAATCCCCTAAAAGGTCTAAGTACAGTTAGGCACTACACAATGACATTTTGGTCAACAACGGACCACATATATGACAGTGGTCCCATAGATTATAATGTAAGACTGGGCATGGTGGCTCACACCTGTAATCCCAGCACTTTGAGAGGCCAAGGTGGGCAGATCACCTGAGGTCAGGAATTCAAGACCAGTCTGGCTAACATGGTGAAACCCCGTCTCTACAAAAATACAAAAGTTAGCCGGGCATGCTGGTGGATGCCTGTAATCCCAGCTACTTGGGAGGCTGAGGAGGGAGAATCACTTGAACCTGGGAGGCAGAGGTTGCAGTGAGCCGAGATCCTGCCACTGTGCTCCAGCCTGGACAACAGAGTGAGACTCTGTCTCAAAAAAAAAAAAAAAAAAAAAAAAAGATTATAATGTAAGATTATCAGCAAGAGTAGAAAAAAAATTATACTGGAACCGAAAAATTCCTATCACTTAGTAACTTCCTACTAGCACAACTCATTACTCATGTGATTGTGGTGATGCTGGCATAAATAAACCTACCACAGTGCCAGTTCTCTAAAAGTATAGCACATACAATTAAGTACAGCACATCATACTTAATAATAATAAATAACTACATTACTGGTTTTTTCTGTATTTACTATACTATACTTTGTATCATTATTTTAGGGTATATTTCTTCTTATTATTAAAAAAGCTAACTAAAAAGAGACTCGGGTAGGTTCTTCGAGAAGTATTCCAGAAGAAGGCATTGTTATCATAGGAGACAGCTCCATGTGTGTTACTGTCTCTGAAGACCTTCCAGTGGGACAAAACATGGCAGTGGAAGACAGTGACACTGATGATCCGGACCCTGTGTAGGCCTAGGGTAATGTGTATGTTTTGTGTATTAGTTTTTAACAAAAAAGCTTAAAAAGTAAAAAGTACATAAAAATTTTTATAAAAAGAAAAAAGCTACAGAGAAAGGATATCAAGAAAGAAATTATTTTATACAGCTGTACAATGTGTGTGTTTGTTTGTTTTCTAAGAAGCATAAATTTGAAAGGGGTGGTCCTTTTTTAATTGTATTTTTAAATTTAAAAAAATTGTTTTTAGAGACAGGGTCTCACTCTGTTGCCCAAGCTGGAATGCAGTTATGCAATCATAGCTCACTGTAACCTTGAACGCTTGGAGGGGCTCAAGCAATCCTCCTGCCTCAGCCACCCAAGTAGCTGAGACTATAGGCACACACCACCATGCCCAGCTAATTTTACTTTTTTGCAGAGACAGTGTCTCACTATGTTACCTAGACTAGTCTCGAACTCCTGGCTTCAAGCAATGCTCCTGCCTTGGCCTCCCAAAGTGCTGGGATAACAGGTATCGGCCACCATGCCTGGCCATTGTTTGTGTTCTAAGTTAAGTGGTTATTGGAAAAGAGTCAAAAAGTATAAAAAAAAAGTTTATAAAATTAAAAAGTTATAATAACCTAAGGTTTATTACTGAAGAAACAAAACATTTTTTAATTGAGTGGAGTCTAAGTGTACAGTGCTTATAGTCTATAGTAATGTAATATCCAAGGCCTTCCCATTCACTCACCACTCACCCACTGACTCACCCAGAGCACTTCCACTTCTGCAAGCTCCACTGTGGTAAGTGTCCTATACAGGTATACCATTTTTTATCTTTTATACCATATTTTTAACCATACCTTTTCTATGTTTATATATGTTCAGGTACACAAATACTTACCATTGTGTTACAATTGCCTATAGTATGCACAGTAGCATGCCATACAGGTTTGCAATCCAGGAGCAATAGGCCATTTACCATATAGCCTAAGTGCGTAGTGGGCTATTCCATCTAGATTTGTATAAGTACACTATATGAAGTTCACACAAGAACATGTATCCCCATCATTAAGAGATGTATGACTAGCTGGGAGCGGTGGCTCGTATCTGTTATTCCAGCACTTTAGGAGGCTGAGGTGGGAAGACTGCATGAAGACAGGAGTTCAAGACCAGTCTGGCCAACATAGTGATACCCCATCTCTATTTTTTTTAAAGAAAAAAAATTATATATATTAAAAAAGAGAGAGAGATGTATGAGTGTATTTCCCTTTCTCTAGAATATAGGTAGCATGGTCAATGGATGAAAGTCCATTAAAGAAGGCTGATCAATACACTCTATACTATTTTACACTCCAGTAGTATACAAAACTGCTGACATTTTCAATCAATATTATCAGTAAGATTTATATAAAATCTGTGTAAGTCACTATCTTTAATAATAAACATAATTTTGATTATTTTATTTGTCTTAGTTCAACAATTTGGCTGGGGAAAATATATAGCTACATGCTGTCAAAAATAATACATTAATTACATATTTAAACAGTAATAAACTAGCTTAATGTTAGCAAAAAAAAAAGGTGACAATTTAAACTTATAGTTCCAGTTGCCTTATTGTTAAGAGTAAGTGTATCTATTGATTCTAAAAAGGTTTAATATGCCTTTTTAACAGGGATTGGCGCATCAAAATGTTTAATAATTCCAGAGTAGACAGTTAAGTATTTACTGAGTACTCTCTATGTGGAAAACACTGTCCTGAGTTAGAATCAACCTTTTCATATTATTGGAAAACACCCTTGAGGATATTGTATCACCTCTCACTAGTGGCAGCTGGTTGGCCTACTGTGGTGCTAAAAGTTCTTTAGAGGCACAAGTGTATATTTCCCAAAATAGATAAAATTAATCCTAGGCCAGACATGGTGGCTCACACCTGTAATCCCAGCAGTTTGGGAGGCTGAGGAAGGTTTATTGCTTGAGTCCAGGAGATTGAGACCAGCCTGGGCAACATGAAGAAACCCTGTCCCCACAAAAAGTGCAAAAAATAAGCTGCGTGTGCTGGCACATGCTTGTAGTCCCAAGTACTCCACAGGCTGAGGT
>NC_045434.1:41890164-41916257 GCF_002776525.5 Piliocolobus tephrosceles | reverse complement strand
GCCCGTCTCGGCCTCCCAAAGTGCTGGGATTACAGGCTTGAGCCACCGCACCCGGCCCTTTACCCCTTTTATATAACTGCTTTGTAAGAAGGAATTAGAACTGATCATCTGGCTCTACCCCATATCCTTACTATATACTTGTTATTTAAGTTAAAATTATTATGATAGCCCTTATTCAGAACCTTCAATTGATTTCTCCCTAATTTCATTTCTTTTACTGGTGTTTAACATCGCTGACTTATTAGGTCATTTATTCCACCTGGTGGTTTTAGCGTTTCTTAAAACAAGACTTAATAGCAAGGAATTTTAATTAAAAATCAGAAAAATAAGTCATTAGGTAGAATTAGTCAGGTATAAAACAAGAAGTAAATTTAAATAAAAGAATAGATTATGAATAAAAACTCCATAAACAAGTTAAAATATGTTATCTTCAAGAAGTAATCATCATATTATATTCAATTGCTTAATTTGGATGTGATTTGAGAATTTATGATGGGATACATTTAACTCTGTCATCTAAAACTGAATTATACTGGCCAAGGGAACACTAACACCTAAGTCCACTCTAGGGGCAGTGGGAATAACTATGACATTTCTCCACTGATATTTAAGGTAAATAAAAGGTCTTTATTTCCAATTCTTGAATGACAAATGCTGGGACACACAGACAAGAGTTTTAGATATGTAAAATGAAATCCAGTTATTCTAAAAATTAAGTCATAGTGACCTATTATCTTCAGTAACATACAGAGCCAGGTTTAAAAAAATCAGGTGGTTACTGAAAAATTCAGTCCGACTGATACATGAGTGCCACATATTTTATCAGCTACTTTAATAAAAATTTTGTTACACATTACATATAAAATTTGATATACACATTAACTGCGTTTGTCAAACTGCAATATAATACCACAAAAGCTATTAATAACTGTCTATATTTTACATATATGACATTATATAAGTCTATAATACCTTATAAAAAGAACTGTCTGCTTATATTCCTTGAGTCTAACTCTTCTTAGATCCTATCTTTCCTCCTATCTTTCCTAGATCCTATCTTTCCTATCTACTAGCCCTAATTTACATAGTTGATATAGAGAGTAAACTATAAGTAATAATCTATCCTTGATAAAGTAATCAAGCATAACAATGTAACCCGAAGAGACATTTGGGTGAATTACTGGAGGCTCCATCATCTGCTCTAGACATAAATGCCTTTTTAATCTCCTTAATCTCTCTCTCTCCCAGTCTTTCTCCTTCCTCCTGATTGATTTTCTTATTCTTTAACCTTTCATAGCTTGCTCATCTCTCTTCTATACCTCTTTTAAAACCTCTACATTAACTATTCATCTAATGTCATAATGTAGTACAATTAGCATTCAGCCTTAAAAGAAGTCGCCTTCTATCACAAAGACTATAAAACACTCATTCAGTAATCACTTACTGACCATCTACTACGTGTCATTACCTGTACAAGGCTCTAGATACAGAAAAGTAAGACGGTTTCTGTGCTAGAGGCATTCAAAGTATTAGGGAGCTGATTATAAAATAAATTATAAAAAATAAAATTATTTTTTACAAAATGGTGGCATGAAGGATGAAGCAACAAAGTATTTTCATTTTTAAACAATAAATTGTATTATTTTTTCTTACTCTACAAAGCAACTGATATACTTGTTGGTGAAAGGACAAGGAGTGTGTTGAAAGTCTGAGAAGGTAATGCAGTGACATCTGAGGAGCCGTGAAACCCTAGTGGAAGGGTGGGAGGTGAAGCCTAATTATCTAAAGGTGAAAAGGCCAAGCCTCAAAGAAAGTAGATCAGACACAAATATGAATAAACCCCTCCACTCTAGATAATGATGGCTGAATATTTTGCACACTGCAATGAGTTCAGAGTTTTAAAAATCACTTCTAAACTTCAAAGGATGAAGTTTTTAAGGTCTTTATTTTCTACACATTAGTATGCCTCTGACAGAACCTTTAGTTTCAACAACTAGTTTAAAGAAGTAGCCTAAAGTGTGTTACCTTTGTGTAAACTAAAGGATGACCAATTCTAAATTCTAAATAACCTTTTCTAAAATCTTAACAGGTCAACTATCAACATTTACAGTAAGTTAAAGAGCCTAAGTTAATAACATTTTATCTCAAAAGCAAAAATTAGGATCTTTGAAGCATATTAGTGGATCTGAAAAGCTACTGTGATTTTAAGGTTTCTTTTCCCAGAAATAATCCATAAATATACCATATGTGGTCTGTTCTTATGTTAAAATGGGGTAGGGGATTAATAGGAAAATTAATTTTTATAGGTTTAATAATAAAACAGAAAATATATGTAAATCACACCAAAAAACCCCAACTTCATGACTGCAATTATTTTAGAAAACAGCTGGCTAAAGTATTTCAAACTAAAGCCACAAGAACGTGATAGAGGTTATTAAAACTTTGAAGATGAAACTCAATAAAAATGAATCATTTTCCTTTCCTCATTCGAAACTGAGGTTTTATTTTCCAAAATCCTGTTCTGTGATGAAGTACAAATGCCCATGCAGCATATGACCATGTCCAAACACAACAGTCAGCAGCCATTTATTGCTAAATTTAAATATGTCAACAAAATGACAGCTAGAAAAAAAACTAAGCTATATACACTAGAGATATCTTTTAATATAAAAGCATGTCCTCAAAATGTGCCTATTTTAAAGGAACAGAAATTCCCTCTGCCTCTTTCCCACCCCATATATGATTCAAAATAATAAACCAAGAAACCACTCATTATCTCAAACATTTCAAATAAAGCTACTTGAGTTCATGAAACTCACATATGCAAAGTTTTACATGTTAAACCAAACATATTTGGGCATAAACTAGTATATTTTTGGATTTAAAATACTACCTTTTGTTTTTTAAAAATAATTTCAACCTTATTTTATAAAGATGAAATACAAACATAAAACCTAAGCAAGTTAAAGTTTCTCACCTTTACCCTCCTTCTTCTCAGCTTCTTAATCAGGCAGTTCATTATCTATTTCACAGACACAGAAACATAGCTAAAACACTTGTACTGTTGCTTTGAATATTAGCTTTCAACTTGAAGCTGCACGCATTTACAGTGCGCCTCAGA
Organism: Piliocolobus tephrosceles; assembly: GCF_002776525.5. NCBI lineage: Eukaryota > Metazoa > Chordata > Mammalia > Primates > Cercopithecidae > Piliocolobus > Piliocolobus tephrosceles. The sequence continues at coordinate 41,913,136 of NC_045434.1, read as the reverse complement.
GTTGGATTACATGACCTGTTTAGTTAACTCTGTAAAGATGACAGTTTAAGCAAAAACACATGTAGACAATGTTTTTTGATCAATACACAAAGTAGAACTTTCCCTATTTTTAGAAATTTGCAATACAACTCTCCAATTAATTTTTGTTCCAAATGAAACTTTATCATGTTTATATACTAAGCAAAAGGTTTCTGTGGTCTTAAGAGTTACTTGATCAATCTAGACATAAGTTTACAAAAGTATAAATTAAGACTATGTAGTACTGACCAAAAATAAATCTTAAAACACTTCTGTCTATCTGAAAAAAAAATTATCAACATTGTCCTTGGCTATCTAGTGGTTAGATAAGAAAATTATTAACAAAAGTCCTCAAATTAATACATATAAAAGAAAAGATGAGGAGAGAAGCAATTTCTAAACGAATAGCAAATAAGTTAATTAAAGTTCTTCTCCTACCCAAAAAGAAAGTGTTCAGAAAATACAGGAATTTGCAACATCCTCACCCTTTTTCAAACTTTGCAAAATTAGGTATTTTGCTGTCAAATGTATAACTGTACCAACAACTGCTCCACTAATATTTTCAATCTTAACCACAATCATGTTTAGAGCTTTCTTAAAACTGAAATACACATTTTAAACATTTCAAACTTAACATATCAGCTTTAAGGAAAAAGCAAGATTAGGGCATGTAAACATAGTTAGAAAGTATTTTCACATACATCATTTCATACACTCTTCTAAAGAAGGTACCGGGATTCTCATTTAACAAGGAAAGGAACTGTGACTTAGAGGGTAAATGACATGCCCAAAGTCAGCTACAAGGGGATAAATCTAGAACTAGAACCCAAAGCTGTTAGTGTATCAAATATATTTTAATTCACTTCTTTAACTGAAAGGCCAAGCTAAAGGTCACCTGATTATTGGCCCCATTGTAACAATATATATGATCTACTATTTTTAAAACAGAAGGGAATAGAGCTAACATATAATCCTGGAGCATATATCTCAAAACCAAATGAAAGTAGGTCATTTTAGCAAGCATCAAAAATGCTAATTTTCAGTCACTATAAATTGCGTGCAATTTCAATGTTTACAAAATTTTAAATCAATATTTAGCAAAAATAAATTTTTAAACTGAGCTTCTTTTAACATGATTTTCTTTCTTGAAAGATTTTAAGCACTACATGCACACTTGAAAAAATAATTATTAACTTTTATTAAATTTTAATTTAAATGCCTATTATCTGCAGGGTTAAAAAACAAACAAAAAACTTCACAATCTTATAGTTTCCTATTAAGTGAATGGTGAGATAAGCAAACCAGTTAATTCACAATGCCCCCTACTGGTAGCTCAAGAGAAAAGCATTCTCTAATGTAACAATACAAAAAATTGCATTAGTTTTATTAAATGTGATCTCTCACCACCTGCACACAAATCCCCTGGAAAGCTTAAAAATACAACCTCCTTGCTCTACACAAATACATACAGATATTTTTATTTAAGTTAGATTACCTGAGTTCAGGAATTTGAGGTTACAGTGAGCCATGATCGCTCCACTATACTCCAGCCTGGGAAACAGAGTAACACTCTGTCTAAAAAAAAATTACCCCAGGTCACATGCTAAAAGGTAGTAGAGCTACCAATCTTTTCTTATCCCTAGTGCTAGGTGTCCTTAAGATGGAAGAGAAACAAATTATATTAGCCTTAAAATTCAAGTAATTATTTCTTTTAGATACTGCTTGTGTAAGCAATACATGCTAAACCTTCTTAACCCTGGTTCAGCCCACATCACTTGGGGAGTCTGTAGAAATGTCTGACCAGGTCCCATTCTCAGATTCAGATTTAATAGGATTAAGGTAGGGCCTGAATACTGTTATTATTATTATTATATTATTTATTATACTTTAAGTTCTGGGGTACATGTGCAGAACGGGCAGGTTTCTTACATAGGTATACACGTGCCATGGTGGTCTGCTACACCCATTAACCCATCATCTACATTAGGTATTTCTCCTAATGTTATCCCTCCCCTAGACCCCACCCCACAACAGGCCCCACTGTGTGATGTTCCCCTCCCTGTGTCCATGTATTCTCATTGTTAAATTCCCACTTATGAGTGAGAACATGTGGTGTTTGGTTTTCTGTTCTTGTATTAGTTTGCTGAGAATGATGGTTCCCAGAGTCATCCATCTCCCTGCAAAGGACATGAACTCATCCTTTTTTATGGCTGCATAGTATTCCATGGTGTATATGTGCCACATTTTCTTTATCCAGTCTACCACTGATAGGCATTAGGGTTGGTTTCCAGTCTTTGCTATTGTGAACACTACGGCAGTGTCTTTAGAGTGGAATGATTTATAATCCTTTGGATATATACCCAGGAATGGGACTGCTGGGTCAAATGGTATTTCTAGATGTAGATCCTTGAGAAATCGCCACACCGTCTTCCACAATGGTTGAGCTAATTGCCACCAACAGTGAAAAAGTATTCTATTTCTCCACATCCTCTCCAGCATCTGTTGCTTCCTAACTTTTTAATCATCACCATTCTAACTGGCATGAGATGGTATCTCATTGTGCTTTTGATTTGCATTTCTCTAATGACCAGTGACGATAAGCTTTTTTTCAAGTTTGTTAGCTGCATAAATGTCTTCTTTTGAGAAGTGTCTGTTCATATCCTTCACCTGCTTTTTGATGGGGTTGTTTTATTCTTGTAAATCTGTTTAAGTTCTTTGTATATTCTGGATATTAGCCCTTTGTCAGATGGATAGGTTGCAAAAATTTTCTCCCATTCTGTAGGTTGCCTGTTCACTCTGATAATAGTTTCTTTTGCTGTGCAGAAGCTCTTTAGTTTAATCAGATCCCATTTGTCTATTCTGGCTTTTGTTGCCATTGTTTTTTGGTGTTTTAATTATGAAGTCTTTGCCCATGCCTATGTCCCGAATGGTACTGCCTAGGTTTTCTTCTAAAGTTTTTACGGTTTTAGGTCTTACGTTTAAGTCTTAAATCCATCTTGAGTTAATTTTTGTGTAAGGTGTAAGCAAGGAATCTAGTTTCAGCTTTCTGCATATGGCTAGCCAGTTTTCCCAACACAATTTATTAAATAGGGAATCCTTTTCCCATTGCTTGTTTTTGTCAGGTTTGTCAAAGATCAAATGGTTGTAGATGTGTGGTGTTATTTCTGAGGCCTCTGTTCTGTTCCATTGGTCTATATCTCTGTTTTGGTACCAGTACCATGCTGTTTTTGTTACTGTAGCCTTCTAGTATGGTTTGAAGTCAGGTAGCGTGATGCCTTCAGCTTTGTTAGGATTGTTTAGGTTTTTGTTTTGTTTTGTTTTTTGCTTAGGATTGTCTTGGCTATGCAGGCTCTTTTTTGGTTCCATATGAAATTTAAAGTCGTTTTTTCCAATTCTGTGAAGAAAGTCAATGGTAGCTTGATCGGGATAGCACTGAATCTATAAATTACTTTGGGCAGTATGGCCATTTTGATGATATTGATTCTTCCCATCCATGAGCATGGAATGTTTTTCCATTTGTTTGTGTCCTCTCTTACTTCTTTGAGCAGTGGTTTGTAGTTCTCCTTGAAGAGGTCCTTCACATCCCTTGTAAGTTGGATTCCTAGGTATTTTATTGTCTTTGTAGCAATTGTGAAAGGGAGTTCACTCTTGATTTGGCTCTCCATTATTGTTGTAAAGGAATGCTTGTGATTTTTGCACATTGATTTTGTATCCTGAGACTTTGCTGAAGTTGCTTATCAGCTTAAGGAGGTTTTGGGCTGAGACGATGGGGTTTTCTAAATATACAATCATGTCGTCTATAAACAGAGACAATTTGACCTCTTCTCTTCCTATTTGAATACCCTTTATTTCTTTTTCTTGCCTGATTGCCCTGGCCAGAACTTCCAATACTATGTTGAATAGGAGTGGTAAGAGAGGGCATCCTTGTCTTGTGCCGGGAATGCTTCCAGTTTTTGCCCATTTAGTATGATACTAGCTGTGGGTTTGGCATAAATAGCTCTTATTATTTTGAGATACGTTATATCGATACTGAGTTACATTGAGAGTTTTCAGCATGAAGGGCTGTTGAATGTTGTCAAAGGCCTTTTCTGCATCTATTGAGATAATCATGTGATTTTTGTCATTGGTTCTGTTTATGTGATGGATTACATTGATTTGCATATGATTATATTGATTTGCATATGCATAGCCTTGCATCTCAGGGATGAAGCCGACTTGATCATGGTGGATAAGCTTTTTGATGTGCTGCTGGATTTGGTGTGCCAGTATTTTATTAGGATTTTTGCATTGATATTCATCAGGGATATTGGCCTGAAATTTTCTTTTTTGTTGTGTTTCTGCCAGGTTTTGGTATCAGGATGATGCTGGCCTCATAAAATGCGTTAGGGAGGACTCCCTCTTTTTCTATTGTTTAGAATAGTTTCAGAAGGAATGGTACCAGCTCCTCTTTGTACCTCTGGTAGAATTCAGCTGTGAATCCGTCTGGCCCTGGACTTTTTTTGGTTGGTAGGCTATTAATTGCTGCCTCAATTTCAGAACTTGTTACTGGTCTATTCAGGGATTCAATTTCTTCCTGGTTTAGTCTTGGGAGGGTATATGTGTCCAGAAACTTACCCAATTCTTCTAGATTTTCTAGTTTATTTGCATAGGGGTATTTATAAGTAGTCTCTGATGGTAGTTTGTATTTCTGTGGGATGGGTGGTGATATGCTCTTTATCATTTTTTATTGCATTGTTTTATTCTTCTCTCTTTTCTTATTAGTCTAGCTAGTTGCCTGCTATACAAGAGCTCCTGAAGGAAGCACTAAACAAGGAAAGGAACAACTGGTACCAGCCACTGCAAAAACATACAAATTGTATGTAAAGACCATCGATGCTATGAAGAAACTGTGTCAACTAACAGGCAAAGAAAACCAGCTAGCATCACACTGGCAGGATCAAATTCACACATAACGATATTAACCTTAAATGTAAATGGGCTAAATTCCCCAATTAAAAGACACAGACTGGCTAATAGAATAAAGAATCAAGACCCACTGGTGTGCTGTATTCAGGAGACCCATCTCATTTGCAGAGACACACATAGGCTCAAAATAAAGGGATGGAGGAATATTTGTGAAGCAAATAGAAAGCAAAAAAAAAACAAAGCAGGGGTTAGAATGCTAGTCTCTGATAAAACAGACTTTAAACAAAGATCAAAAAAAGACAAAGAAAGGCATTACATAATGCTAAAGGAATCAATGCGATAAGAAGAGCTAACTATCCTAAATACATATGCATCCAATACAGGAGTACCCAGATTCATAAAGCAAGTTCTTAGAGACCTACAAAGAGACTTAGACTCCCACACAATAATAGTGGGAGACTTTACCACCCCACTGTCAATATTAGACAGATCAATGAGACAGAAAACCAACAAGGATATCCAGGACCTGAACTCAGCTCTGGACCAAGCAGACCTAAGAGACATCTACAGAACTCTCCACCCCAAATCAACAGAATATACATTCTTCTCAGCACCACACTGCACACTGCACTTATTTTAAAATTGACCACATAATTCAAAGTAAAACACTCCTCAGCAAATGCAAAAGAATGGAAATCATAACAAACAGTCTCTCAGACCACAGTGCAATCAAATTAGAATTCAGGATTAAGAAACTCACTCAAAACTGCACAACTACATGGAAACTGAACAACCTGCTCCTGAATGACTACTGGGTAAATAATGAAATGAAGGCAGAAAAAGATATTCTTTGAAACTAATGAGAACAAAGACACAACATACCAGAATCTCTGGGACACATTTAAAGCAGTGTGGAGAGGGAAATTTTAGCACTAAATGCCCACAAGAGAAAGTTGGAAAGATCTAAAATTGACACTCTAACATTACAATTAAAAGAAGTAGAGATGCAAGAGCAAACAAATTCAACAGCTAGCAGAAGACAAGAAATACCTAAGATCAGAGCAGAACTGAAGGAGACAGAGATACGAGAAACCCTTCAAAAACTCAATGAATCCAGGAGTTGGTTTTTTGAAAGATCACTGTTATTTTTTTAAACTCCCAGGTGATTATAGTCTGCCACTAGGGCTGAGAATCACTTGGGCCAGTGATGCTCAGCCTTCAGCTTGAATAGAATCACCTAGAGGACACAGACCTATAGGCCTCATGCCCAGAGTTTCTGACTGAATAAATCTGAGAGGGCCTGCAAATCTGCACTTTTAACAAGTTAGATGTGGTGACGATGCTGGTCTTGTGATTACACTTTGAGAACCACTAAATAAGCATATTGGCTAGAGGTTCTCAACCGTACTGACACATCTGAATTACCTGGGGAAATTTTTTAAATCTTGATTACCAGGCACACCCCAGACTAATTACATATGAATCTCTGGGATGGAGGATCCAGGCATCAATATGTTTTAAAGTTCCTAAAACTAAAAATATTTCCTTACAGCAGAGGTTTACAAAGCCATTAATATGCTAATAATACAAGTGATTTCCCCAGAAGGTGGTATAGTACACACTATTTCCAAAGTTTTTTGAACCAGAAACACTTCTGGCACATAATTAACAGCTCTGAATGTCCGAAATACTGGCCTATCAGATAAAATGGAAACTGCTTTGCATGGCTTGAAACACGATCCTCCAACCTCAATCCAGCCTCATCTTTTGCCAACCCTTCCTCCCGCCACTGCATATATATATATATTCCTATTAAAACACTAATATCTTTTGATTGCAAGATCTGTTTTAAAATGATTGAATTATTTCTACAGCTGTTTGGAGTCAGAGGTCACATCTTATTTCTCTTTGGTCCCCAGTGCCTAGTATGACACCAAGTATAGCAGGTGCTCAAGGAACATCTGCTGATTTACTAAATACAGATTTACAGCCTTACTTTCTGTAGAAAATACACTGTCAAGGATGGCTTTTATGCAATCTAGAGTGAACAAAAGTTTTACATAGCTAAAATCAGAACTGAATAGTTAACCCTTATAGAGCCACTCTTATTTTAACAAGGCTTTAAATTATAAAGGGACTAGTTGCATTTAGAGGTAACATTTAACTTGTATTAGGATCTGCCATACTTTAAATTCATTAATAACTTAAGGGTGGCAGACGGTTTAGATAACTTTTTATTTTGATAATTATTTAGGCCAACTGTGATCCAAAAAGAGGCAAAAATGCCTTCTAGATTAACAAGACAAATATGTCTTGTATACTAACAATAGTTTCCAAAAACCATTAAAGAGAAATGAAAAAAAAAAAAACTTTTGAAAATTCAAGTTTCTCAAACTTGAACATAGCAAAATCAACTCAGTTTTGTTTTTGTTTTAATTTATAAAGAACAGTATTTTTGTGTTATCAACCTGTATATCTAATTCAGGTCAAACAATCTTGGTACATAATAAAACTGCAAAGGTTAGAAGTATCCTCCTTTAGTGCCACAAAAGAAAGCACTTGATTTCATGCTATAAAGTGCCAAGGTCTACTCTATAGCTTTCTGGCACTATATTTTCCATATGCATCACAAATATTTTAAATAATCACATATGTATAAATTTCAAAGCATCATAAGACTATATTGCCTTTTTTTTTTTTGAGATGGAGTTTCACTCTTGTTGCCCAGGCTGGAGTGCAATGGTGTGATCTCGGCTCACTGAAACCTCTGCCTCCCAGCTTCAAGCGATTCTCCTGCCTCAGCCTCCCAAGTAGCTAGGATTACAGGTGTCTGCCACAATGCCCGGCTAAGTTTTTGTATTTTTAGTAAAGCCAGGGTTTCACTATGTTGGCAAGGCTGGTCTCAAACTCCTGACCTCAAGTGATCCACCCGCCTCGGCCTCCCAAAGTGCTGGGATTACAGGTGTGAGCCACCACGCCCAGCAACTGCTGCTTTTCAAACTTATTTCAGTTTGTAGTTCTGTAAAACTATATTGAAAGAAAAAAGTCGCATTAAAAATATTAACATATTTGTTTTCAAGAGCAATGATAATTACCTTAACATATATTTATTCCATAAGTAATTATGGAGTGCCCATTACATGACAGGCCCTGTTCTAGGAGTTATAGTTACACAATAATGAAAAAGTTATTGAAGTTTACAAGCTGGTATATTTTTTCTAGAAAGGGAAAAGGTGGAAACATTCTTGTGATCTCAACTAGAAATAAGGATTATTGGCAGAAGAAGGAGAAACAGTTGAATCTAAAAGCCATTAGTTTATAAAATGTGCTAGGTGACTCCTAGCAACTCTGAAAAAGTTGGTAAGCCTAGGAGAAAGAGAAAAGTAATAAGTAAATAACACTTTAAAATTAATAAAGTGTTTACCTTTGAATTCCTTCAAGAATATCCCTCACAGCTGCCATTAACTTCTGAAGATATATAAAAGCTTCTTCAAATGATGCTATATTTGAAGTAGTTAGAGCTGAATTTGAGCCCAATCTCTGAAATACATCCATGCTAAAATAGAGAAAAAAAGATACTCATAGGTATACATACATATTTAATGTTATTCAAGTATTTCTGTTGCAAATGTATAAAGTAGTATTTATTATCATTAATCTCTCAGAATGCTGATCTATTTAAATTAGAAGTAAAAGTGAAATATGAAAGTCTGGGATAATATTCATGTAAAGAATCTAGTTCAGACACTATACAGGTCTAATCTAAAGTAATACTATGAAAGTTGTGTGATATTGTTTCATTCTAAGAGACCACAAGAGATAGAGGAGAAGTAATGCTATCAATATGCATTCAAGTCAGTACTCAGGATGAGAAGGATGAAGAAAAAAATTAGAGATCAGATTATTCTAGTTGAAACTAGAAGTTTACCCTAGTAATTTCACTTGTAGAAATTTATCATAAATTAATATTAGTTATTACAATTAGTAACACCTTAAATGTATAACAATATAAACAGTTAAATAATCAGTAAGTTGGCCACTTGATAAAATACCAAACTAGGCTGGGCATGATGGCTCACCCATGTAATCTCAACACTTTGAAAGGCCAAGAAGGGAGGATCACTTGAGGCCAGAAGTTTGAGAACTGCCTGGGCAACATCGTTAGACCTTGTCTCTAGAAAAAAATTTAAAAAGTAGCCAGGCGTGGTGGCACTGCCTGTAGTCCCATCCACTTGGGAGGCTAAGGTAGGAGGATCACTTGAACCCAGGAGTTCGAGGCTTCAGAGAGCTGTCATCGTGCCACTGCATTCCAGCCTGGGCAACAAAGTGAGACCCTGTCTCAAAACAAAACAAACACACACACACAAAAAAAAACACCAAACTACTAAAATGATGCTTATGCCACCTATGAAATAGAAAAATAAAAGTAGAGAAAATTTACTTTATAACATAAGGACAACAATATAAAAATCCAAAACACATTGTGCTTGGTTTGAATAGTGTCCCCCCATAATTCCTATATTCACCCAGAACCTCAGAATGTTACCTTATTTGAAACAGGATCTTTGAGATGTAACTAGTTAAGTTAAAATGAGTTCATGCTGGATTAGAACGGGCCCTACTCTATGTGAAGAAAAAGGCAGAGATGGGAGTGATACAGCTACAAGGCAAGGACTTCTGGCAACTACCAGAAGAAAAGAAAAAGACATGAAACAGATCCTCCCTCAGAAACTCCAGAAGAACCAAGCCTGCAGACACTTGGATTTCAAATGTTTGGCCTCCAGGTCTGTGAGCGAATATATTTCTGCTGTTTTGGGCCAGCCAGTTTGTGATATTTTGCTACAGCAGCTGTAGGAAACTAATAATATTCCTTAAAAACAAGGCTGAGTGTGCTTAATAAATTCACAACGTTGACTACAGTAGACTTTAAGCAGCAGCACTCAAAGGAATTTCCTTCCCTACTTTATACTTTCCAAAGTATTCCTTTTATAACTGTCGTAAAACACACTTAACATAAAATTCACCACTTTGAACATTCTGAAGCATGTAATTCAGTGGCATTTAGTACACTCACAATGCTCTGTAACCATCACCACTATCTAGTTACAGAACATTTCGTTACCTGAAAAGGAAACCGAATCCGGGTGGTTACTCCCCAGGATTCTCCTCTTGCTCCGCCAAACCCCTGCAACCACCACTGCGCTTTCTGTCTCCATGGATTTACCTATTCCGGGTATTTGTGTGGTGCATTTGTTATTTTTTTAGATAAAACCAAATTTATTTTAAAATATTTACAACTAAAATTTTTTTCTACATTTAAAGCCTAAAAAGAGAATATGTAATACCCACAGTCTACCAACCAGAGATAAGAATTACTAACATACATGGTTCTTTCTTCATCTTTTTCTGGATATACAAGCAAATTGTGTGTGTGGAGGTATGGTTGTGAGACAGTGGTTGGAGAGGCAGGAGGAGACTGAGAGAGAAAACAGGAAACAACATCTACTAGGAAAGCCATCAGTAAATCAAAGTACTATATACTAGATACCATCATTCCAAAAACTTCCATTATAATTTTTATATAGATTTATACAATTTAGGTAAAAGGATGAGGGCACTAAAAGGCCTTCCTCCAGGGTAGGAATGACAAATGTGGGAGAAATGAGCATGAGATGAGGATGAAAATAACCATACCAGTCATAGGATCGGCAGGTACAATCATCTTTTGCTGTGGGTACTACTATTTTTGCTCCTGTCTCTTGAGATGTATCAGCAAATCTTGTTTTTACCTTTAAAATATATCCAGCATTTGACCAATTCTTAACATCTCTCCCACAACTGCCCTGACCCAAATCATCATTTTCCACCTGGATTATCACAGTAGACACCTAACTGGTATCTTGCCCTCTTCCTGCCTCACCCTCATCACTTCACAGCCTGCTCTCAACAAGGCAGAGCAATCTTTTTTAAAATACAGGCCTGATCTTGTCATTTCTTTGCTTAAAATTGTGCTGTAGCTTTTGCTAAGAGTAAAAGCCCTAAATTCTCACAATGGCTTACTAGCCCCAAACAATCAGCACACTGTCCCTCCCCACTTCATCTCCTCCTACTCTGCCCCTTTGCTCCAGTCACACTGGCCTTCTTTCAGTTCACCCAATGTATTAGACATGTTCTTTCAAGCTCTTTGTAATTTCTGTTCCTCTATCTGAAACGCTTTTCCTGTAAATAACTATATGCTCCCATCCTCACCTACTTCAAGACAGTACAAATGTCATTTTTTAAATGAAGGTTTTCTTGAACACTCTCTAACACTGTAACTACCACTCCTCCTCCCTAAATCCATGTTACTATTCCTCCATTTCTTCTTTCCTCTTAAGGCGTCATGATCAAATGGCCTACTACCAAGTGCCTGAAAGTATGAAAAAAATACAATAAATACACCATTTTCCCTTGATTCTAGACTTTTATAGACACTGTGCAATGTATTAACTATTGGATCCATGGCTAAAATTTAAAGGTCCTTCACTTGAAAATGTATCTTTTTTTTGAGACAGGGTCATACTCAATTGCCCAGGCTGGAGTACGGTGGTGCGATCACAGCTCACTGCAGCCTTGATCTCCTAAGCTCAAGCAATTCTCTCACCTTAGCCTCCCGAGTAGCTGGCACTACAGGCGATGGCTACCACACAAGGCCAACTTTTTTGATTTCTAGTAAAGATGAGGTCTCGCTGGTTGCCCAGGCTGGTCTCAAACTCCTGAGATCAGACGATCCCCTTGCCTCAGCCTCCCAAAGTGCTGGGATTATGGGAGTGAACCACTGCATCTGGTAGAAAATGTATCTTAAGGTTGAAGAAAAACATACTGAGTGTGTGGATATATATTTTAATGTGACATACTGTTTAAAGATGTTTACCACAGGTTCCCAAACTTTTTTGATATCCTTTCTTTTTGAGATAGGGTCTCTCACTCTGTCATCCAGGCTGGAGTGCAATGGCATAATTGCAGCTCACTGCAGCTTCTACCTCCCGGACTCAAGTGATTGTCCCACTTCAGCCTCCTGAGTAGCTGGGACCACAGGTGCATGCCACTATGGTCAGCTAATTTTTAATTTTTTTTGTAGAGACAAAATCTCACCATGTTGCCTAGGCTGGTCTCAAACTCCTCAGTTCAAGCGATCCTCCTACCTCTGCCTCTCAAAGTGCTGGGATTACAGGCATGAGCCATCATGCCTGGCCTCAGGATACACATTTTTAAAAATGTCTCGCCTTTTTCCCCCCGCTAATGCTGCTGGTCCTGCAGGTCTCTGTCAAGCTGCGGACACAGGTCTCTGCACACAGGTCTCTGCACACATATGTTTATTGTGGCACTATTCACAATTGCAAAGACTTGGAACCAACCCAAATGTCCATCAATGATAGACTGGATTAAGAAAATGTGGCACATATACACCATGGAATACTATGCAGCCATAAAAAAGGATGAGTTCGTGTCCTTTGTAGGGACATGGATGCAGCTGGAAACCATCATTCTCAGCAAACTATCGCAAGAACAGAAAACCAAACACCGCATGCTCTCACTCATAGGTGGGAATTGAACAATGAGACCACTTGGACACAGGAAGGGGAACATCACACACCAGGGCCTGTCATGGGGTTGGGGGAGGGGGGAGGGATAGCATTAGGAGATATACCTAATGTAAATGACGAGTTAATGGGTGCAGCAAACCAACATGGCACATGGATACATATGTAACAAACCTGCACGTTGTGCATATGTACCCTAGAACTTAAACAAACCAAAAAAAAAAAAAAAAAGAAGAGGTGAAATTGTCCCAAAATGTCCATTGCTCAGAAGAAAGATCAGACAGCTCAAAAGAAGGCAAGCTTCCTCAGAGCTCAGGAGCAGGCTGCTGAGAGCTAAACCAAACAATTTTCTATAAGGATTTTGGATAAAATACACTTATGGACAGCAAAAAAAAAAAAAGTCTCAGAAGCTTAAATGAGAAACAGCAGGGAAGTTGCTTTTTTGTTTGTTTGTTTGTTTTAACTTGAATCAGGAGTAGTATCTAACACTTATCCAAATTCCTTGTAAGTAGAAAAGACACCAAAAACCTGACCTGATGAGCTACAAATTTGCAACTGATTTTTAAAGAGAGGGTCTTGTTGTGTTGCCCAGGCTGGTCTCAAACATTTGGCCTCAAGTGATCCTCCCACCTCAGTCTCCCAAAGTGCTGGGATTACAGGTATAAGCCACTGTTTCCAGCCTCACTCTAGTAGTTTTATATGACTAATTGTGCACAGGTCCTACCAGACTTCCAAATAAGCATCTTTACATGAAAGGCCCATGAACGATTATGTTGAAAAACTTCTATAATGTGTCTGGCACATAACCAGGCTTGAGAAACAGTAAGGTAGGCCTAAATACATATGTATTAATAAGGCAATATAAGCATTTTTGTCTTGCTGAAATGCTATTAAAGTCTATTATCCAGAAACTATGCAAAACTCTCTAGAATCCAACACAAATTCATGTGCATTATAGATGAACTCTAAGAAAGGACAGCTAAAATATCTTAGATATAGTTTTAATCTATCTTATTTTGAAAGTGGTAATCCCTGTCAGGGATATATGGTAACTTTCTGCTAACCAGAATGTCTGATTAGCCAAAACCTTAAAAATATGTTAAGATTGAAACAAAAAAAACCTTTGCTTTATATGAAAATAAAAATTTGTAAATATTATTGTTAGTTCTCATGCCATTTATTGTTATTTCTTTAGCGTGACAGGTTATAAAGCCAGTAGTTTATGTTTATGTACACTAAAGTACTAGAAGTATTTCTTCCTTTTAAACAAAAGTATTTATTTTCTTTTAACAAAATCTTACAATGAATAACAGTAACACAGTCATGCATCACTTAAGACAATGAGAATACGTTCTGAGAAATGCACTGCTGGGCAATTTCATTGTTATGCAAACATCTTAGAGTGTATTTACATAAACCTAGATGGTATGACTTACTAGACGTCTATGCTGTATGGTATAGCCTATTGCTCCTTAGCTACAAACTGGTACAGGATATTACTATACTGAATACTGCAGGCAGCTGTAACACAATGTTAACTATTTGGGTATTGAAACATATGTAAGCATAGGAAAAGTACAGTACAGTATTATAATTTTATGGGACTACTGTCATACATATTCCACTGTTGGCCAAAATGTTGTAATGAAAGTGCTAAAAAAAAATGACAAAACTTTAGCTACACAAAAAAAAGAGGAGTGAATATGCAAATCAGAGATGAAAAGGACATTACCACAGAAATATGAAGAATCATAAGAAACTATTATGAATAGCCATTAATGAATAACTACAATTACAAGTTTGATAACACAGAAGAAACAGATAAATTCTTGGACACATACAATCTACCAGGATTCAATTATGAAGAAATAGGAAATCTGAACAAACCCATAACAAGTGAGGAAATTGAATCAGTAATAAAATTTTCCATCAACGAAAATTCCGGGACCTGATGGCATCATTGCTGAATGCTAACAAATATTTAAAGAAAAATTAGTACCAATTTTCCTCAAATGATTCTAGAAAATTGAAGAAGCAGGAATACTTGCAAACTCATTATATGAGGCCAACATTACCAATTTCAAAACTAGACAAGGACACGGTAAGAAAAGAAAACTACACACGGAAGTTTCATGTTAAGTGAAACCTCGATAAACATAGGTACAAAAATTCTCAACAAGATGCTAGCAAACTGAATCCAACCACACATTAAAAAGTTCACCGTGATCAAGTGGGATCCATCTCAGGGATGCAAGAATGGTTCAAAATACACAAATCAATAAATGTGATAAACCACATTAACAAAATCAAAACCAAAAATGATAGGATCATTTCAATAGATGCAGAAAAAGCATTTGACAAAATTCAACATCCCTTCATGATTAAAAACTCCCAAAAAATTAGATACAGAAGGATCATACCTCAATGCAATAAAGGCCATATATGACACACCCATAGCTAACATCATACTGAAGGAACAAGAACATCCACTTTTACCACTTGTATTCAACATTGTACTGGAAGTATTAGAGCAATTAGGCAAGAAAAAGAAATGAAGGGCATCCAAATGGAAAGAAGGAAGTCAAACTATCCCTGTTCTCAGACAACATGATCGTATATATGGAAAACCCTTAAGACTCCACCAAAAATCTCTTTGAGATAATAAATGAATTCAATAAAGTTGCAGGACACTAATCAACATACAAAAGTCAATGGTATTTCTATATGCTAATAGTGAACTATCTGAAAAAGAAAACAAGAAAACAATTCAATTTACAATAGCTACCAAAAAAGCAAACCTAATCAAGGAGGTGAAAGATCTTATGCTGAAAACTCTAAAACATGGATAAAAGAAATAGAAGGGGATACAATAAATGGAAAGATGTCTCATGTTCATGTATTGGAAGAATTACCATCATCAAAATAATCATACTTTCCAAAGTGATCTACAGATTTAATGCAATCCCTATCAAAATTCCAGTGTCACTCTTCATAGAAACAAAAAAAAATCACAAATTTCACATGCCAAATTTGAATCAAAGCAATCCCTGAGCAAAAAGAACAAAGCTGGAGGCATCACACTACCTGATTTCAAAATATAGCACAAACAACCAAAAATTAACCAAGAAAAAAAACAAACAATAAAATATACCACAAAGCTACAGTAACCAAAACAGCATGGTACTGGCTGGCATAAGACAGACACATAAACCAATGGAACAGAATAGAGAATCCAGAAATAAATTAACATACCCAAAGCCATCTGATTTTTGACACAGGTACCAAGAACACACATGGGGAAAAAGTCTCTTCAATAAATGGTGCTGGGAAAGCTGGATATCCACACGCAGAAGAATGAAACTAGACCCCTACCTCTTACCATATAGAAAAACCAACTCAAAATGAATTGAAGATTTAAGTATAAAACTCAAAACTATGAAACTCCTGGAAGAAAACGTAAGGGAAATGCTTCAGGACATTGGATTGGGCAAGAATTTTAATAAGACCTCCAAAAGCACAGGCAACAAAACCAAAAATAGACAAATGGAACTACATCAAACTAAAAAGTTTTTACACAGTGAAGGAAACAACATAGTGAAAAGACAACCAAGAGAATGGGGGAAATATACACAAACTATATATCTCACAAGGGATTAATATCCAGAATATATAAGAAACTAACAGCAAGAAAACAAGATAACCCAGTTAAGAAAGGGCAAAAGGACAAATGGCCTTCAGCTCCATCCACGTTCCTGCAAAGGACATGAACTCATTCTTTCTTATGGATGCTTAATACTCCATGGGGTATACAGGGCATTATCCTTAGCTAACTAATGCAGGTACAAAAAACCAAATACCGCATGTGCTCAGTTGTAAGTGGGAGCTAAATGATGAGAACACAAGGACACATGGAGGGGAACAATGGACACTGGGGCCCATTGGAGGGTGGAAGGTGGGAGGAGTGAGAGGATCAGGGAAAACAATTAATGAGTACTAGGCTTAATGCCTGGGTAATGAAATAATCTGTCCAACAAACTCCCATGACACAAGTTTACCGATAAAATAAACTTGCACATGTACCCCTGAACTTAAAGTTTAAAAAACGGGCAAAAGACCTTAACATAAATTTTTCAAAAGAAGACATTCGAATGGCCCCCAGGTGTATGAAAAATGCTTGACATCACTAATCATCAGGGAAATGCAAATCAAAACCACACTGAGACACCACCTCACTCCAGTTAGAGTGGCTATTATCAAAAAGAAGAAAAGTGTTGGCCAGGTGTGATGGCTCACACCTGTAACCCTTTGGGAAACCAAGGCAAGAAGACTGCTTAAGCCCAGGATTTTGCAGGAGTTTGAGACCAACCTGGGCAACACAGTGAGACATCATCTCTACAAAAAAAAAAAAATAATAATAATAATAAAATGAGGTGGGAGGATCATTTGAGCCCAGGAGGTCACTGCAGTGAGCCGTGATCATACCACTGTACTACCACCTGGGTGACAGAGTGAGACCCTGCCTCAAAAAACCAAACAAACAAAAAAACAAGTGTTGGTAATGATGTGCAGAAAAGGGAACACTTTATACACAGTTAGTGGGATTTGTAAATTAGTGGTGCCATTACGTAAAATAGTACAGAGGTTCCCCAAAAAATTAAAAACTGAACTACCGTCTGATCTAGCAATCCCATTACTGGTTATTCATCCAAAGGAAATGAAATGAGTATGTCAAAGAGATGCCTGCACTCCTGTGTCTGCTGTAGCAGTATTTACAACAGCCAAGATATGCAATCAACATAAGTGTCCAATAATGGATGAATGCATAAAGGAAATGTGGTACATCATATACACAATGGAATACTTTTCATCCATAAAAAGAATGCTATTCTGTCATTTGTGACAATGTGGATAAACCTGGAGAATATCATGTTAAGTGAAAAAAGCCAGACATACTAACACTGCATGATCTCACTCATATGTAGAATCAAAACAAAAACAAAAACAAAAACCGTTTATCTCACAGAGGCAGAGTAGAACAGTGGTCACTAGAGAACAGAGAGAGGAGAATGAGGAGAGGTTGGTCAACATGTACAAAGTTACAATTAGATAGGTGGAATAAGTTCTGGTGTTCTATTGCATAGCAGAGTGACTATGGCTCAAAGTAAAGTATTGCACATTACAAAACAGCTAGAAGAGAGGCTTTTGAATGTTCTGTTTTTTTTTTTTTTTTTTTGAGATGGAGTCCTGCTTTGTCACCCAGGCTGGAGTGCAGTGTCACAATCAGCTCACTGCAACCTCCACCTCCCAGATTCAAGCGATTCTCCTGCCTCAGCCTCCTGAGCAGCTGGGACAACAGGCACACGCCACCACGCCCGGTTTATTTTTGTATTTTTTTTTTTTAGTAGAGATGGGGTTTCACCATGTTGGCCACGCTGGTTTCAAACTACTGACCTCAAGTGATCCATTCGCCTCTGCCTCCCAAAGTGCTGGGATTATGGGTGTGAGCTACCACGCCTGGCCTGAAGGTTCTTATCACAAAGAAGATCATGATAAATGCATGAGCTGATGAATACCTCATGAAAAATGCATGATAAATGCATTACAATAGCCAAGATATGAAATCAACCTAAGTGTCCAGTAACGATGAACACATAAAGGAAACGTGGTACATATACACAATGGAATACTTTTCATCCATAAAAAAGAATGCTATTCTGTCATTTGTGACAACGTGCATAAACCTGGAGAATATCATGTTAAGTGAAAAAAGCTTTTTTTTTCCACTTAACACTTAAAATGCATGAGGTATTCATCATGCTCATTAGCCTGACTTGATTATATATTACATATATCTATTGAAACATCTAAATGCACCCCGTATATATGTACAATTATGTCAATTAAAAAAAAATTCCCCCAAATTTAGTACCTGTTCTGATATATTGTAATCCAAACGTTCTCTAGGATAGACCAGATTTCTTGATGTCTGCTGGCTTGGGGAAGATGAGAACTCGAGAAAACAGTGATTTCTTGATTATGAGACTTCATCAATGAAGTACCTTCCTGCTTTTTAGTCACTGTGTTTTCTGAAGAACTTGGCTTAAGTTTTGCCTTGACCTGGGGAAATAAGAATTATATAAAATGCAGTTAGTTCTTCATTTGTAGATGAGAAAAAAAGAATGGCAACTGTGCTTACAAATGTTCTAGCTTTCTGAGAAGTAGTGGCAATTCTTTTTCTTTTATTATGTACATAATATTCTCAGAAAGGCATCAGAGCTAGAAAATATATTTTCCTTTTCCATTTAAAGCAAACAATATTTCCAATCTACTTATAATGATTTGTTTAGTTAACATGCTAATGTCAATTTCAGAATACTGCTTGAACACTTCTACATATGTAGTACTGAAAGAGATACAGGACCCCTAGAATACAAAGTATAGAGGTACAATCAAGCCTTGAAGCACCTTACAATCCAGTTTTAAGAAAATGTAAGGGGCTGCAAAGGGTTGTTTTAAAAAAATCAATAGATAATTTAAACCTCAGGTTATGAGTAATGGTGAACCACTGAAGGTTTCTAACTTAGGCAGTGATATACTCAGAAGTGCACTCTAAGATAAACTAAAACAGAAGAAAGAGGAGGAAAGAAAACTGGTTAGAAGGTTACTGAAATAATCCAAGAGGAGAGTACTGAGAACATGGATTAACTATAAAAAGGCAGCAGAATGAAAAGAAAAATAAAATGCATGCAAGAAATATAAAGATTTGGCCAAAGACTAGATCCAGGGAGTGAGGGAGACCCTAAGACATTCTTTAACCTAGATGTGTTAGAAGAATGATACAAATAATAGGAACTTAGGGTGGTCATAAATCTAGAAGAGTGTGTGTGTGTGTGTGTGTGTGTGTGTGTGTGTGTGTGCGCGCACTGAGTAGGCTGAACCTTCTTGATTACTTCTGCAGAGGAATGTATACAGTTTTAGTCAGTAAAAGTCAAACAAATACTTTATACAGGAATTGATGGAAATACTATTTGATGTTCCACAATCACTGCAATTTTAAACATCACATTAACTTATGCATTGCTAATGATGGACAATACACTAAACATATCAGATATTACAGTGTAGTAGCAATAAACTGTAGTGAGTATTTGTTTGTGTTTCCAAATTTCATGGCCTCTTGTTGTAAAGCTAAGAAAAGAGGCTGCTTGCAAATAAGAATCTTCTTTGGATGAAGAGAATATAAGTTTGTTTTTTATGTATATGTTGAGTTTGAGGTATAAAAAATTATCCAGTTAAAGATAGCTAGCAAGTAATTGGACATGTAGATCTGCAGCTTAAAAATACAGCTGAGGGTCATTCTCATGGAGACAAGCCTTAGGAGATGAAATAGACAAACTGAAGGGGGAAAAGTAGGAACTAGCAAAAATAAGAGGGGAACAATCAGTATGCAATAACAATAGAAGCCAAAGGAGTCAGGTTTCAGGAAAGAAAGGATAGACACCACCAAGTGCTGAAGAAGGACTGAGGAGGAGGAGGAGGAGAAGAAGGAGAAAAGAGTAAGTTTGATAATCAGTAAGCAAACGACAACCTATGGTTTCTTTCAGTAGAGTGTGGAGATAAAATTCTACTGTAAAGGATTAAGGGGTAAGTGAGTGCTCTAGCCTTGTTTAGTTGGCAAAAAAAAAAGAAAGAAAGAAAGAAAAAAAAGAGACAAGAAAATAAAACAAACAAAAAAAAAGAGTGCAAAAATGAAAACAATGGTTAGAAATTGCTTTTTGTTTGTTTGTTTTTTGGTTTTTTTTTTTTTTTTTTTTTTTTTTTGAGACAGGGTATCACTCTGTCACCCAGGTTGGAGTGCAGTGGGGTGATCTCGGCTCACTGCAACCTCTGCCTCTAGGACTCAGGGGATCCTTCCACCTCAGCCCTCCCCAGTAGCTGGGACCAGAGGTGCAAGCCATCAGGCCCAGCTAATTTTGTTATTTGTTGTAGAGACAGAGTTTCGCCATGTTGCCCAGGCTGGCTGGTTGCCCAGATTGGTTGTGGCTCAACCAATCCACCCACCTTGGCCGTCCAAAGTGCTTGGATTACAGGTATAAGCCACCATGCCTGGCCATAAATTGCTCTTTTAAGAAGTTTGGTAGTTGATGGAAGGACAGTGCAGTAAATAGAATGGCCAATGAAAAGTACGGTATTTAAGAATGGAAAAGATCTAAGCATATTTTAAAGCACAGTAAAAGAGATATACAATTTATTCCAGTTAAAAAAAAAAATATATATATATATATATATATATATCACATGGAGGAAAAAAGGAAAAGAAAAGTACCTAACAGAATGTACATTTTAGCTATAAGTTTAAAAACTTAGTTTTTTGGTCTTTGCTCTATATACATACACAAAGCATATAAATATGTTTTGTAAACTTAAATAAAATCACTCCGTTTCTCTAGGCTTAAGTTCCCTCTGATAAAATGATGACTTCAAAGGATTAGTTTCATGGATTGCTAATTTAATACATATTAAATTTTTTTAATACAATTTCCAATACTATCAGTAGTAACAGTTAATATTTATTGAGCGTTTGTTATGTACTTTCTCAGAATTTCATTAGCTCATTTAATCCTAACAACTACCTATGAAACAGATACTATGATGATCCATATTTTATAAGCAAGGAAACTGAGGCATAGAAAGGTTAATTAACTCATCCAAGGTCACAGAGATGACAAGCGGCATGAACAGGATTTGACCTGCGGCAATCTGACTAGAATAAGGTTATGAACTCTCTCCATCTGTAAAAGTAAATGTTACCCTTCTTTACCTTCTGGGGCAAGAATAAAAATTAAAAAGATGATTCTTCCCATTTTTGCCCGTTTACATTAAATTCTGAACTTAATAAACAGACAAAATGAAAAGACATTTTATCCTAAGATAATTTTTTATCACCAAATATATTTAAAATACAGCCCAGCATTTACCTAATGCCTCTTTTCTTTAGCTCTTAAACAGTAGTATATATACTACGCAAGTAGATTTCTTTATCAAACACTACATAGAACTTACTACATGCTAGAAGGTCTCCACAAATATTAACTTGTTAATTCACACGATAATTCTAAGGCCAGCATTATTACTACACTCATTTTACAAAAGAGAGAAATAAGGTCCAAAGAGTTTAATTAGAGGTTAAAAACACCACAACTCAGGACCCTGAGGCACATAAATCTAAAGCTTATTAACAAGATTGATTTTAATTACTCTATCATCTTAGTAAAAAGCAAGTCCTTTTTTTTTTTAAGTGGTTAGAAGGCCCATAAAATAAAAATGTACCTATCCTTTTCCTATTTCTCCCCTCTTATATGAAAATCTGGAAAAGGCAGGGCACAATGGTTCATGCCTGTAATCCTAGTAATTTGGGAGGCTGAGGCGGGAAGATTGCTTGAGGCCAGGAGTTCAAGACCAGCCTGGGCAACAAAGTGAGACATAGTCTCTACAAAAAAATTTAAAACTTAGCTCGGCATGGTGGCACATGCCTGTGGTTCCAGCTATTCAGGAGGCTGAGGCTGGAGGATCATTTGACACGAGGTCAAGGTCAGAGAGAGCTATGATCACAACTCTGCACTCGGGCCTGGGCTACAAAGCGAGACCCTGTCTCCAAAAAAAAATCTGAAAAATGATAATTAGTTTATCTCCATTTTAGTTTCTCAGAAGCAATCGAATAATGAACATTCCTCTTCTTCTGATTTTCTACACTTAATAAATTAAGATTAGGTAGTTTTTACAGTTACTAGGAGATACTGCATCTTTGGAGGTAATCTATTTGTTGCTCAAGTTACTGAGACATGACCAAATATATAAGACATATATAAAATCTAATACATTCTATAAAACAACTCCTGTTAAAAGTATATTTTAAAGCATCAGTCCCCAACCTTTTTGGCAACCAAGACTGGTTTCATGGAAGATAATTTTTCTATGCACTGGTGAGTGGTAAGATGGGTTTCACGATGATTCAAACACAGTCCATTTATTGTGCACTTTATTTCTATTATTATTACATTGTAATATATAATGAAATAATTGGCCGGGTGTGGTGGCTCACGTCCGTAATCCCAGAACTTTGGGAGGCCGAGGTGGGTGGATCACCTGAGGGTAGGAGTTCAAGACCAGCCTGGTCAACATGGTGAAACCCCATCTCTACAAAAAACACAAAAATCAGCCAGGTGTGGTGGCAGGCACCTGTAATCCCAGCTACTTGGGAGGCTGAGGCAGGAGAATCACTTGAACCCAGGAGGTGGAGGTTGCAGTGAGCTGGGATCGTGCCATCACACTCCAGCCTGGGCAACAAGAGAGAAACTCCCTATCAAAAAAAAAAAAAAAAAGAAAAGAAAAAAGAAAAGAAGGAAGGAAGGAAGGAAGGAAGGAAGGAAGGAAGGAAGGAAGGAAGGAAGGAAGGAAGGAAGGAA
>NC_045434.1:41752938-41890154 GCF_002776525.5 Piliocolobus tephrosceles | reverse complement strand
GAAGGAAGGAAGGAAGGAAGGAAGGAAGGAAGGAAGGAAGGAAGGAAAGAAATAATTATACAACTCACCATAATGTAGAAGCAGTGGGAGCCCTGACCTTGTTTTCTTGCAACTAGACAGTCCCTTCTGGGGTGACGGGAGACAGTGACAGATCATCAGGCATTAGATTCTCATAAGGAACATACAACCCAGATCCCTCGTATGCACAGTTCACGACAGGGTTCATGCTCCTATAAGAATCTAATCCCACTGCTGATCTGACAAAAGGCGAGGCTCAGACAGTAATGTGAGTGATGGGGAGCGACTGTAAATACAGATTAAATTTGCTTGCTTGCCTGTTGCTCACCTCCTGCTATGCCAATACCAGTCATGACCCAGGAGCTGGGGACCCCTGTTTTAAAGGACTATACTAAATCATAAAGTTCTTGGTTTACTCAGACAATGAACTGTTTCTAACACAAAAATAAAGGTGCAACACTTCAGAGTTCTAATCCTGGAAACAACATGGACAGTTTCGAGAAATCACACTAAAGCCAAATGTTGAGGGAAAAGCACCATGAGGACGCTGGATTCTTTGCTACTACTCGTCTTCATGAATCTCTTGTTAATGTAGCAAATGAAACTCGAGATCCAGAAATAAATAATTTATTAACAAGTCAATGGTCTTTTGTTTTTGTTTTTTTGAAATGGAGTCTCGCTCTGTCTCCTAGGCTGGAGTGCAGTGGCACAATCTCGGCTCACTGCAACCTTTGCCTCCTGGGTTCAGGTGATGCTCCTGCCTCAGCCTCCCGAGTAGCTGGGACTACAGGTATGCGCCACCACGCCTGGCTAATTTTTGTATTTTTAGCAGAGATGGGGTTTTGCCATGTTGGCCAGGCTGGTCTTGAACTCCTGCCCTCAGGTGATCCTCCCACCTCAGCCTCCCAAAGTGCTGGGATTACAGGCATGAGTCACCACGCCCAGTCAAGTCAATAGTTTTATGTATGCAATGGGCAACATATATGCAGTAGGCATATCATTATCTAACAACACAAAATTTTAACATCATATTTTCATGGTACCTCCCATCTGTAGGCTTTTATTGATGAAAAGGGTTAAAAACTACACATTTTTTTTATTTCAATTAATCCTACATTTTGTTTTATTCTCAATAATCTTAATTAAAAGACTGTTAAGACTTTAAGTATCCTGCACTTTCCATCTTTCACTACATTTTTTTCACTAAGGATATGATTTAGGACTCAATTTTGTGACAGGAAAGGAGAACACATGTTTTCCAACACAATCAAGGTACAATACTCATGCTATAACCCTCTAAATCCCTAGGCCCATTTTTTCCTACTAATAGTTCTAAAAATCATGCTTGTCATTAAAAAAATAAAACTACCAATGTTTTGGTAACCCCAAACCAAAAGATCATTTCACCCCTCAAATACATTCTTTCCTACTAATAGTTATAAAAATCATGCTTGCCATTAAAAAAATAAAACTACCAATGTTTTGGTCACCCCAAACCAAAAGATCATTTCACCCCTCAAATACATTCTTTCCTCAAGAATGATCATATAATTCTACTCAGTTTATTTAAAAAGCTGCTTCCTTTACTCTATGAAGTATTCTCTCAGCAAGGAAGTGCTTTCCTCATCAACTATGATTAATGTTAGTTAGTATCATCTAATCCTTTGATTACTTCATAGGTAGGGGACCTATTTGATATGAAAAATCAATGAGAAAAACCTGGCCAATTCAGTTCCTCAGAGAAAAAAGAGAACATAATATCTATACTAGATAAAAGTTCCATTAATATCTCTTCTAGTAGTAGTGATAACTGAAGTTTTTTGAGCTGTTTATGCTACATAAAACTCTCAGATTTTTCTAGACTTGAAATTACAGGCCAGGCACAGTACCTCACAACTGTATTCCCAACACTTTGGGAGGCTGAGGCAGGAGGATTGCTTGAGTCCAGGAGTCAAGACCAGCCTAGGTATTAGGGCAAAACTCTGCCTCTACTAAAAATATGAACAATTAGCCAGGTGTGGTGGTGCATGCCTGTAGACCCAGCTATTCGGGAGGCTAAGGTGCGAGAAGCACTTAAACCCAGGAGGTGGAGGTTGCAGTGAGCCCTGATCATGCCAGGGTGACAGAGTAAAACCCTGTGTCAAAAAAATAAAAAATTACAAGACTGTAATACTGGGGACAAAAATTACAGAGTTAAGTTTAAAAGAGATAAAAAGGCATTAGCCAAGATGGCTGCATAAGAATTACATGAAACTTACTAAAAACCATAGTTACATAGGATATCCTTATTTTTAGAAAATGCAGATGGAAATATCCAGGGGAAAAGGGGCACCTAGGGGAAAAAGGGCATCCTATCTGCAACATATTATCAAATAATTCAGAAAAATATATAGATAGGTAGATAGGTGGACAGACAGACAGGTGGGTAGGTAGAGAAAGAAAACAATAAAGCAAACGTGACAAAATATTAACATTTGGAGAATCAGGGTAAATAATATATATGGGGATTAATTGTACTGTTCTTGTAACCTTTTTATAAGTTTGAAATTATTTCAAAATAAGAAGTAAAACAAGGACAACATTACCAAGTAATACTGTCAAAAAATAGATTCAACAGGGTTTGAGAGAGTCTTGGCATCCGTATGTTTAAAACAATTTTCTAGGTATTTTTGATGTATGTGAGATCCACTGGCCTAGGGCACTGTAAGTGAACAATCAAATAGCAATGCATAGCTTTCTTCCAACCATAAGTGAAAATAATACAAAATAACAACAACTGCTGTGACACTGCTTCCGTAAAAGGATGTGTGTTTTATAACTTGTAAGAGTTGCTTACTCTCTATTCAATTCACTTAACATTTACTTAATGCCTCTAGTATGTTAGAATAAGTTAGAATTAAATTATCTTTTACCCACTGTTGTCTGCTAAACACATTTTCAGAACATATATAATTAGCAACTCTAACTGGCATTCCAAAGGCATCTTACCTCTGCAAATGTCTGAAGGAGTTTGTTTACTTGAGCAAAGGTCTGTGGAAGAATGCCATCATAATTTGACCTTGTACTGAAAGCATGTAACAAACTTCTAGAATCCTGAAGCAAGAATTTGACTGTTGTAAAATCCACTGCCTTATTAGCTGGTAATAGAAAATTAAGACAGAAAAATATGGAAGAATGAGTATACATCATAAAAATGTCTTTGGAACACTAATATTAATTTTGAAATTTAAGAAGAGTATACATTTACACCTATATGCCACTCCTAAGTTATCCCTCTGGTACAAAAAGCAATAATTAAATAGATTTAGTTATAAAGTCCTTTGAGTTGATTCTGGTATTCTGAATTCAGATTTCAGGAGTTCTCTCAGCACGGTCAACTTCAAAGTAAAAGTAAAGTTAAAGAATATTACACTTCTCAGAAAAAAGAGAAAATTACTGAAGAAACAAGTCAAACCACAGATTTCAATGCTGAGGTGATTTCACATAAGAGTACTATGGAGAGATCAGAAGAGTCAGACTGTACTGGTAAGCATGTCAGCTACATATGGCACCTCTAATCATCACCTCAGCTATCTACATAGTGATTTATCTTCAACTCCATTACATGAAACTTAATACTATGCTTACTAAAAACAATGAGTTATCTCTATATGTACAACACAACTTCAGGAGAGAAAAAAAGTTTGGGCAACAGTGAGAAGCAGAAGAAGCCTGCAGAATTTTTTTTCTGTAAATTAAAAGTGAGATAATCTACAAACAATAATTTAAAGGTATAACAATTTTCTCTCAAGGAACTAAAACTAATTACATTAAATTCTCAAACTGGTTGGGAAAGCTGGTGACAATAATTTCAAAAATTTCAAAAGTTATAAACAATAAAATTAAGTAATAATGTCATAAAACTCAGAACAGAAAAAATATTTCCATTATTAAAGCAGAATGCTACCTAATGGTTTTCAAAATAACCATGCTACACTGTTGCTTATTTATGTTTTTATGTTCACAGTTTCAGAGACTCTATTGTATTCTGAAACATCAGCATGGCTTTTCATTGGCACTATGAGTTTAAAAAACAATAAGGAGTTCCTCCGTATCTCTTACACAAGAACTTGCTTGTGAAATCCTGAAAGGTCAAGTGAAATAAAAACTGTATCTTAATAATTAATTCCACAATATTCAGAAACTCTAATCTAATGGTTATAGCCAAGCCTCTGGCTTCTCCTTTATCCAAAAATATAAAAAATAATAATAAAGCAAGTCAATGTATTTCCTTACAGGAAAACTTTCACTTCTTTGTAAAGGCAATGACTAGTTTAAATTCCTGTGTATAATAAGAGATGCTACACACAGGACAGACTGTAGATTTGATGAACTTAGTAAATCACCTGAGGAAGATATAATTGGACACAACTTCTTTTAAGGGTGCTTTTCCAATGTAAGGTATGTTTAATGATGCTTACAGATAAGAATTAATCATTTTATTTCTGTCTTATGAAAGTTCCTAAGGTTATGAGGAAAAGGGTAATAATAATAAATCCAGTATACAGACACAACAAAAAAGGAAATCTACATTAATGAAATAGTCTAATGCTTATATAAGGCCAATAATTATTTAAAGCTAATATGGGTAACAAAGTCATAAAAGTTACTAGTCATTTTCCACACAATTTTCTATGAACTAATCTAAGGATACATGCTTGGTATTCTGAAGTTAAACAAATATATAATTCAAAAGCTGAAGGTATTATTAAAAGATAGTAAACAAGAACATAAATTGTGATTTTTTTAATTCAAAATTATCTTAGAGCAAGAGGCATTTTTTTTTTTTTTTTTTTTTTTGAGACAGAGTTTCACTCTTGTTGCCGAGGGTGGAGTGCAATGGCGTGATCTCGGCTCACTGCAACCTCCATCTTCCAGGTTCAAGTGATTCTCCTCCCTCAGCCTCCTGAATACCTGGGATCATAGGCACCCACCACCACACCCAGCTAATTTTTTTGTATTTTCAGTAAAGATAGGGTTTCACCATGTTGGCCAGGCTGGCAATGAACTCCTGGCAAGAGGTACTTTTATAATCCCATGACATATTCTTAGCTCATTAAACGTTAGGCATCAGATTCTTTGAGATCAAAGACCAACAAACTATGCACATAATGATTGCAAAACTGATTTTTCAGCAGAAGATACAGTAATCACATCTTCACTTCTCTCCTTATTGTCAGTTAGAGCTGCCACCTACCACCTCTCAGCTGCATCTAAGAGCAGATCCCCCTGCCAGGAAAAACAGATGGAAGATGGTAACTAGATGCCTCATTTTTTACACTAAACTAACTTTGAGATTACACATAGTTTACAAAAGACTTTCTCTTTTAAAAGATCGACTAAATTATGACCCTGGTAAAAGATATGAAAAAAGGTTCTACATGCTTTATAAAACTGCTTTGGAGAGATGTCCAATACGTGGTTCCATGTCCTTCATATATTCATATCACTAATAAGCAACTTCTACAACTAGCCGTTCCTTAAAAAATTGGTAACTTATTAAAAATAGATATTCAGATGGTTGTAGATGTGTGGTGTTATTTCTGAGGCCTCTGTTCAGTTCCATTGGTCTACATATACTTGTTTTAGCACCAGTACCATGCTGTTTTTGTTACTGTAGCCTTGTAGTATAGTTTGAAGTCAGGTAGTCTGATGCTTCCAGTTTTGTTCTTCTTGCTTAGGATCGTCTTGACTATGTGGGCTCTTTTTTGGTTCCATATGAAATTTAAAGTAGTTTTTTCCAATTCTGTGAAGAAAGTCAATGGTAGCTTGATGGGGATATCATTGAATCTATAAATTACTTTGGGCAGTATGATTATTTTCACAATATTGATTCTTCCCATCCATGAGCATGGAATGTTTTTCCATTTGTTTGTATCCTCTCTTACTTCCTTGAGCAGTGGTTTGTAGTTCTTGAAGAGTTCTTTCACATCCCTTGTAAGTTGTATTCCTAGGTATTTTATTGTCTGTTTAGCAATTGTGAATGGGCGTTCACTCATGATTCGGTTGTTTGTCAGTTCTTGGTTTATTGGAATGCTTGTGATTTTTGCACATTGATTTTGTATCCTGAGACTTTGTTAAAGTTGCTTATCAGCTTAAGGAGATTTGGGGATGAGATGACGCGGTTTTCTAAATATCGATCATGTCATCTGCAAACAGAGACAATTTGACTTCCCCTTTTCCTAACTTAATACCCTTTATTTATTTCTCTTGTCTGACTGCCCTGGCCAGAACTTCCAATACTATGTTCAATCGGAGTGGTGAGAGAGGGCATCCTTGTCCTGTGCTGGTTTTCAAAGGGAATGCTTCCATCTTTTGCCCAGTGTGATATTGGCTTTGGGTTTGTCATACACAGCTTAAGAGCTATTTACTTATTTTGAGATATGTTACATCAATACCTAGTTTCTTGAGAGTTTTTAGCTTGAAGGGCTGTTGAATTTTGTCCAAGTAAATGGTGTTAGGAAAACTGGCTAGCCATATGCAGAAAACCGAAACTGGATCCCTTCCTTACACCTTATACAAAAATTAACTCAAGATTAATTAAAGACTTAAACATAACACCTAAAACTATAAAAACCCTAGAAGAAAACCTAGGCAATACCATTCAGGACAGGCATGGGCAAAGACTTCATGACTAAAACACCAAAAGCAATGGCAGCGAAAGCCAAAATTGACAAATGGGATCTATTAAACTAAAGTGCTTTTGCACAGTAAAAGAAATTATCATTGGAGTGAACAGGCAACCTACAGAATGGGAGAAAATTTTTGCAATCTATCCATCTGACAAATGACTAATATCCAGAATATACAAAGAACTTAAATAGATTTACAAGAAAAAAACAACCCCATCAAAAAGTGCGCAAGGGATATGAACAGACACTTCTCAAAAGACGACATTTATGCAGCCAACAAACACACAAAAGAAAGCTCATCATCACTGGTCATTAGAGAAATGCAAATCAAAAGCACAATGAGATACCATCTCATGCCAGTTAGAATGGCGATCATTAAAAAGTCAAGAAACAACAGATGCTGGCGAGGATGTGGAGAAATAGGAACACTTTTACACTGTTGGTGGGAGTGTTCATTAGTTCAACCATTGCGGAAGACAGTGTGATGATTCCTCAAGGATCTAGAACTGGAAATACTATTTGACTCAGCAATCCCATTATTTGAGTATATACCCAAAAGATTATAAATCATTGTACTATAAAGACACATGCACACGTATGTTTACTGCGGCACTGTTCACAATAGTAAACAGTTGGAACCAACCCAAATGCCCATCAATGATAGAGTGTATAAAGAAAATGTGGCACATACACACCATGGAATACTATGCAGCCATAAAAAAGGATGAATTCATCTCCTTTACAGGTACATGGATGAAGGTGGAAACCATCATTCTCAGCAAACTAATACAAGAACAGAAAACAAAACACCACATGTTCTCACTCATAAGTGGGAGCTGAACAATGAGAACACATGGACACGGAGGGGAACATCACACACCAGGGCCTGTCGGGGGGTGGGAGGCTAGGGGAGGGATAGCATTAGGAGAAATACCTAATGTAGATGATGGGTTGACGGGAGCAGCAAATCACCATGGCACATGTATACCTATGTAATAAACCTGCATGTTCTGCACATGTACCCCAGAGCTTAACATCTAATAATAAATAAATAAATAATTGGAGCCAGGATAGCAATGAAGGAGGGGAGCTCATGCTTGCATTTCTGAGATAACAACTGTCTCAAGGATTTTCTTTAAAAAACGCCACAAGAAATTCCTCCACAACCTTCATGTATCTTATGCTTTTCATGATCCATGTCTTTCATGTATGCACATATTTCTAAACCGGGTTTATCACTAGACATTCTTTAGGACTACAGCAGTTCAGATAAGACTCTCTTGAAAAAACATTTGCCCAGTAACAGTATCTACACCAATGAACTAACGCCAACTCTGGCTTTGAGCCTCAGGAACCAATAAACTCTGTTTTTAAGCAGCTTGTATGAACTTCTTTTTGCCAATAAAAGCTTTCCCTTCGTCTCTCCTCTTCAGGTGCACCTGTGGCTTGCCATAACTATGCATCCTAGATTATAATCCTTTTTCCTTACTCCTGAGTAAATTCATCACGTTAGAAGGTTGGAAAAAAAAAAAAAAAGATATTCATCGAACATCTACCATGGATGAGACATAAGGAAATGACTAGGTCCTTTAAATCCCCTAGGGGAAATATTTATTTATTGACTTATTTTATTTATGGTTGACACATAATAATTGTACATGTTTATGGAGTATGATGTGATGTTTTGACACATATATAAATTGTGTAACAAATCAGGGTAATTAGCATATCTATGACCTTAAGCATTTATCATTTCTTTGTGATAAGAACATTCTCTTATACCTATTTTGAAATATACAATACGTAACTGTTAATTCTAGTCACCCTGCAATGCAGCAGAACACCAGAACTTATTCCTCCTAACTGTAGCTTTTTATATGATCAATCTCTTACCATCCCCTACCACTGCACCTTCACCATCCTCTGGTAATCACTATTCTACTTTTTACTCCTCTGAGAACAACTCATTTTCAAAGAGTTTACACTTCAAGGAAAAGACAGAGAATAAGGTACACCTATCTTAGAATATGCATTTTTTTTCCTTTTTGTCCTAGCTTCTATGACGATTTTAAGGTTAAAATCTGGGTTCAAGTGCTGCAATAATTATTTGCATATGATTCATAATTAATCATCTCCTAGTCTTCATTATCTGGCCTTGGTGCCTTTAATAATTTAATTACTTAACAGCCCTCTTGTACTCAAGTACAAGGGTACTAAGGCATCACAGTTATGTTTCAGAAGTAGGCTGGATATAACTAATATATGAAATAATAAACACATTACTTCATGTGAGGAGTTTGAAAAAAGCAAAGTACCAACTGAACCCTTAATAATAATCACACTTTGCTTTTTTATATGTTTTTTGAGACAGGGTCTCATTCTGTTGCCCAGGCTGGAATGCAGTGGCACCATCTTGGCTCACTGCAACCTCCACCTCTCAGGCTCAGATGATCCTCCCACCTCAGCCTCCCAAGTAGCTGGGCCTACAGGCATGCACCACCACACCTGACTAATTTTTGTATTTTTGGTAGAAAGGGAGTTTTGCCATGTTGCCCAGGCTGGCCTTGAACTCCTGGGGTCAAGCAATTCACCCACCTTGGCCTCCCAAAGTGCTGAGATTACAGGCATGAGCCACCATGCCCAGCCTTTGCCTTTTAAAGGCATAACAAGACAAATCTAGTTATTTGATTTTGAAACAAGTCACCTACTGTTTCAAGACTAGTTTCCTTGATCATAAAATACAGGCTTTAATAACATTAGATCAGTTTTTCTCGCATTTTTTTCCTCATAGCAGATAAACTTTTTTCCAAGTCCTATATACAACCTCCATATATAAAGACATTTTTAAAAGCTGCTCTGGCTAAAGTTGGGGTTAAGGGCCAAAGGCACCACCTACCGGGCTCCCCTTCAATCTATCCATCACCCATCTGTGGCAGCAGAGGCACTTCAAGAAGTTGAAAGTTCTGTTCAATATAATTTAAAAACCAACTAAGTTGTTCACTGTGGTTGGTCTCTTCCAGTTCTAAAATTCACTATACACCAAAGCCAAAGGTTTCTTGTTCCTTATTCATATAGTTTAAATAGAAACCTTGACATACTATTTTGAAAATTAGTACATGAAATGTGCTCAAAGTTTGTGTTACACACTATGAGAAATGAAAAAAGTCTAATGAATTCTATTGGTGTACCTGAATAGACTGTAAAACATGGTTTTAAAAGTTTTCAAAGTAAACATCATCAATTATATATTCACAATATCTTGAAATATCAACAACAATACCATTTACAGTCACAAGCTCTATGAGCTGCATCTATTCATCCAGTTTCCACTAATACCTTTAGAAATTAGAAGTATAACTGATTAAAAACTAATTAACAAATTCTTCATTAATTTATCTTCACATTCCATGGAATATATCTGCTAGTCTGACTTAATACCACACTGCTAAAGAGAAAAATAAAAGATTCATACCTTTACAGAGATTTTTATATAGGCTCTCAATAGTTAAAAGCAAGTTCTTTTCCATAACTAATCCAAATACAGCCAACCAGTGTTTTTTAAAGCACTGTAGTAAATGTAGTAGAGTCCATGGAGGTTTCAGGTACAGGATCTAAAGAGCATGTAGAAAAAAATTAACATCTCTAGATTTATTATTCCTATTATTAAAAAGTACCTATTTAGGAATTCCTACATATATTTCTAAGCAAAATATAGTTAGTTGGATTCTTTTTAAATTAAAATATGTAAAGTCAATCATAACAAAATTAAAATGCTAATTCCACTGCAAATTGCTTTTGTAAAATTCATATTAGTATTAATCTTTATTGTTTCAGAAACTGTGTGTGCAAAAAAGAAAACATAGTTCTAATCAGAGGAAACATAGTTTTATCAGCAAAGGTCCTTCAATCTACTTGTCAACACAGTCATTTTTACAAGAAAATCTAATTATTTCATGTAACTGGGGGATAATCCATATAGAAAAAAGATGTCCAGTGGCTCATGCCTATAATCCTAGCACTTTGGGAGACTGATGCGGGTGGACCACACGTTCAGGAGTTCGAGACCAGCCTGGCCAACATGGTGAAACCCCGTATCTATTAAAAATACAAAAATTAGCTGGGCGTGGTGGGAGACACCTGTATTCCCAGCTACTTGGGAGGATGAGGCAGGAGAATTACTTGAAACCAGAAGGAGGAGGCTGCAGTGAGCCAAGATCACGCGACTGCACTCCAGCCAAATTCCATCTCAAAAAAAAAAAAAAAGAAAAGAAAAAAAATGTCAATTATAATTGTCAGTTTCTACACTCTTGCGAAGACATGCCTATTAAAAACATTGATCATTTAATTCTATAAGATGTCAACACTTCCTTTTCTGAATCATTCACATATATACAATTACTTGCCTTATCTCTACTATGAGATATCAACACTCCTAGTATCTTCTGATAATTCGTCATCATTTTGGTTCAACTTTGATACTATAATCAAGTAGCAAATACACCATTCTGGCAAATATTAGAATCTCACTGAATAGCTGGAATAGATACAAGCTATGTTTGATGGGAAATCATGTTTCTTCTATCTATAAATGCTCACGCCTGTAATCCCAGCACTTTGGGAGGCTGAGACAGAAGGATCACTTGAGGACAGCAGTTCAAGACCAGCCTGAGCAACATGGTGAAACATCGTCTCTACTAAAAACACAAAAATTAGCTGGGTGTGGTGTCACATGCCTGTAATCCCAGCTGCTTGCGGGGCTAAGGCAGGAGAATCACTTTAATCTGGGAGGCAGAGGTTGCAGTGAGCCAAGATCATGCCACTGTACTCAGACCTGGGCAATAAGAGCGAGACACCATCTCAAAACAAAACAAACATTGAACTTCTGACACCATTATTGTTAAATGTGGGGTTTTACTGATTGTTGAAAAGGTGTGAATCCAAAGAAAATTCAGAATATCTTGCTAATACAATCAACTTATACTCTGATGCTTACATTTACATGGCACAAGCAAAAATATATACTTCTTTGTCTGAATACATATTGCTAGGGAGATTCCTTATATTAGACATTTTGACTCAAATTAAATAGATGTTTTTTTTAATTCAATTTAAGCACCATGGGACAGTGTATCTGACACATAGCAGCTGGAAAATAAATACCTCTTGACTCAAAAAAAAGAATAACATATATTCTTAACATTTAAGAAATGTCCATCGTTTAACTGTCAAAAAACTATTTCAAAAACTTGAAGAAAAATGTAACATGACAGATTATTTAATGAAGCTTATGCATTTTACACAAGTAATATTTCTTAAAATAACAAATCTTCAGCAATAAAAAAGAAATTTTCAACTAATAGAGTTCAACTAATCACCTCCATCCAAAGGTTTCCAAAAGCAATTTTCATTTCTGTTTCTAATATGGAAGATAAACCTGTTCCAAGAGATTTTTCAAGATCAGATACAATGCTCTCAAGTAGAATGGCCAGTCCAGAATTTATAGATTCCTCCTTATAGCTCTCTTTCAAGGGTGCTGTTTCTTTAAAACAAATAGTTACAGACTTTATTTAGAATGCTAACAGTAAATATTATACATACAATTGGTATATTGCCATAAACAGTAAACATTTTATGTATATGATATTTGAATTATATATAAAACAAACCAATACTTTATTTTCAAAACAATATTTAGAAACATGTATTTCTACTATAGCTGCTTTAGATGCAACATAAATATATTACTTTAACAAACATTTTATCTTAACAGGCAAAATAAAATAATATTTTTATTCAAATAAAAATGTAAGAAATTTATATGATATTTTAACTACAATTTAATTTTATTATATTCCAAAAAGAGTTACAAGAATGCCTTAGATGTATTCACAACAAAAAACCAAGAACTATGGATCAAAATGGGTTTTTTCCCAAAAATGGAATATTTTTCTTTTTTTTTTCTTTTTTGAGACAGTCTCGCTCTGTCGCCCAGGCTGGAATGCAGTGGCACGATCTCGGCTCACTGAAACCTCTGTCTCCTGGGTTCAAGCGATTCTCTTGCCTCAGCATCCCGAGTAGCTGGCAAAAATGGAATATTTTTCTAAACTCAGCCTACATCAATAAATTTCCAGCTTAACTACCTTCATGCCCTCCTCTTTTAAAAAGAACTTTTATTATTTTAAGTGATATCATTTCAATAACATTACTTTTTAGATACTTGAAAACAACTGTAATTTTCTTATGGCAAAATTAAAAATATTAAGTGGCGTATCTCTACAAAGTGGACAATCTAAAGGCACACTACCCTTGAAAAACTGTAAACTAGAATATGCTGTTATTCCTTCAAAGGCCATTTTGAATATTATGACAAAAACATTATTTCCAAAAAGGATAAATAAGTAGTATATATGTATATATGACTATTTACACAATTATATGTAAAATGCACATATATTAGAGACTTCAATAATCATTTCCCCCAAAGAG
The DNA here is from genome assembly GCF_002776525.5 of Piliocolobus tephrosceles. Taxonomy (NCBI): domain Eukaryota; kingdom Metazoa; phylum Chordata; class Mammalia; order Primates; family Cercopithecidae; genus Piliocolobus; species Piliocolobus tephrosceles. The sequence continues at coordinate 41,876,979 of NC_045434.1, read as the reverse complement.
GGAAAAGTTGGGATGTACCTATAAATAATGTCAGATTTAATATAATATTTCTTCAAATATCAAGCTACAGAACAGATTATTCTGGTGAAAAAAAAATGAAATAATAGTATTGCCCTTCTTTTTTTTTTTTTTTCTGAGACAGAGTTTTGCTCTTGTTGCCCAGGCTGAAGTACAGTGGCACAATCTCGGCTCACTGCAACCGCCACCTCCCGGGTTCAAGTGATTCTCCTGCCTCAGCCTCCCGAATAGCTGGGATTGCAGGCGCCGCCACCATACCCAGCTAATCTTTTTGTATTTTTAGTACAGACAGGGTTTCCCTATGTTGGCCAGGCTGCTCTCGAAATCCTCACGTGACCCACTCACCTCGGCCTCCCAAAGTGCTGGGATTACAGGCGTGAATCAGTGTACCCAGCCTATTACTTCTTAATTATTAGTTTAAAATTTAAAAAAAGAAAACTATTACCAGATTCCAACAAGTTTCTCTATTGTTAGCTGAGTTTTTACCATATTAATAGAAGGCTATAAATAGAAAGCCAACTTAAAAAAGAAACTAAAAACTTATCTCTATGTCAATTAAATATCTCCTATAACTGCTATTAATTTAAAAGGAACACTCTGTTTCATTTGAAGAAAATGAAGGTGAAAAATAAAGGTATACTCTCCAAGGTACAAATTAGCATGTACACAGTGATCATAACATAAAAACGTATGTGAGCATGCAGACAAAAACATCAAATTCATTTGTAAAAGTACATACAGAAGGTAATAATGTTAATTATGTTTTCTTTTGCATTACCATCATAACTTTCATTTATTCAATGATTTACATGCCAGCAAGTATTCCAAATGATGTTATTTTAAATGTACAAAATAAAAATTTACTACCGATTCTAATGTTATAAATAATCTTAGTGTATAAAATAAGATATATCTCTAATTATTTACAGTAAAAATACTACCTGCTTTCAACTGTTGCTTAGGAATACAAGGCTGATGACACACATCTGTGTTCAGAGATAAGTGTAATAACTCTGCACTCAATTCTTCTTTACTGAGTGACTTCACACCACTTATTAGGCCTTTGTTTCTTAAGTTTCTATCATCCCTAAGGTTGGGAGGTTGGGATTAGGAGGAAAAAATATTTTTTTATAAGGTAAACCACATGGCAAATCAAAACACATGAGATCTAGTCAGAGGCAGGTGATTCTCAGCCAATACATTAAGAAAGAATAACAACTTTTTTTAAAAAAATATGAGCTTTGGGTACTAGGCACCATTCTAAAGTGCTTTATATATATATATAAAGCTATTTAATCCTCACAACAAACTTCTGAGGTAGTAGTAGTATTAACTTTACTCCCATTCCACAGATGGGGAACTTGTCCGAAGTTATACCCAGTAAGTAGGAGCTGGATTTGAATACAGGAATGTGACTATCTAAAGAGAAACAGAGAGCTATGTATGAGAAATAATTTACAGTGGGCAGACAAGTACAAATTTACTCAGATTAAGCATAAGACAAATAGCACAATATTGCTGTTTGCTGAAAGAAATCAATATGATTAGAACATAGTGCATGAGACCAGTTTATGAGGTTACAGAGGAAGACAAGGGCATTAAAAAACAGGAAATTTAAGGGCTTCAGTGGGGAAATGACATGATCTTATCTGTGTTTATTAAATTGTTTCGGAGGCCAGTAGACTTCCAGCTTCTGTTAATGGCGGAGTAGTTTGGCCACACTAACCCTACTGTGAATGAGAACTATAAAACCTAAACCAAAAAAAAAAAAAAATTAACTATTTGAAGGCACTAGAAAGCAACAGAATTTAGGCAGAAGCTGGAGTGGGATCTACCCTGAAGACACAGAAAATGCATAGTGAGAACTACAAGTCTCTTTTTACCTCAGGGCACTTCCCAATTCATCAAGTGTGACAAGTAGTAGTGACTTGAAATGTCAAAGAACCATGTTCAAGGTTGACCAGGGCAGCTGGAAAGTTAAGGGAGAGAGTGCGCTGGATTGGTGGTTGGTAAGACAGCTGAATAGGAACAGCTCCGGTATGCAGCTTTCAGCAAGATCAACGCAGAAGGCAGGTGATTTCTGCATTTCCAACTGAGGTACCCAACTCATCTCACTGGCACTGGGCAAAGGGTGCAGCCCTCGGAGGGCAAGCTGAAGCAGGGTGGGGCGTCCACTCACCGGAAGTGCAAGAGGTCAGGGAACTCCCTCCCCTAGCCAAGGGAAGCTGTGAGGGACTGTGCCCTGAGGAATGGTGCACTCCAGCCCAGATACTACACTTTTCCCATGGTCTTCGCAACCCACAGACCAGGAGATTCCCTTAGGTACCTCCATCTCTAGGGCCCTGGGTTTCAAGCACAAAACTGGGCAGCCATTTAGGCAGACACTGAGCTAGCTGCAGGAAGTTTTTTTCATACCCCAGTGGCTCCTGGAACACCAGCAAGACAGAACCATTCACTCCCCTGGAATAGGGGCTGAAGCCAGGGAGCCAAGTGGTCTAGCTCAGTAGATCCCAGCCCCACAAAGCCCAGCAAGCTAAGATCCACTGGCTTGAAATTCTCGCTGCCAGCACAGCAGTCTGAAGTCGACCTGGGATGCTCGAGCTCAGTGGGGTAGGGACATCTGCCATTACTGAGGCTTGAGTAGGTGGTTTTACCCTAACAGTGTAAACAAAGCACCCAGGAAGTTTAGACTCGGCAGAGTCCACCATAGCACCCCAAAGCTGCTGTAGCCAGAGCTGCCCAGAGAGGAGGAATCTAGAGAGTCTCTGGGCAGGGTATCTCTGAAAGAAAGCAGCAGCCCCAATCAGGAGCTTGTAGATAAAACTCCCATCTCCCTGGGGCAGAGAACCCTGGGGAAGCAGTGGCTGTGGACACAGCTTCAGCAGACTTAAGCGTTCCTGCCTGCCAGCTCTGAAGAGAGCAGTGGATCTCCCAGCACAGTGCTTGAGCTCTGCTGAGACAGAAGAGACAGACTGCCTCCTCATGTGGGTCCTGGACCCTCGTGCCCCCTAAGAGACACCTCGAACAGGGGTCGACAGATCTCTCATACAGGAGAGCTCCGGCTGGCATCTGGCAGGTGCCCCTCTGGGATGAAGGTTCCAGAAGAAGGAACAGGCAGCAGTCTTTGCTGCTCTGCAGCCTCTGCTGGTGATACCCAGGCAAACAAGGTCTGGAGTGGACCTCCAGCAAACTCCAGCAGACCTGCAGCAGAGGGGCCTGACTGCTAGAAGGAAAATCAACAAACAGAAACGAATAGCATCAACATCAACAAAAAGGGCGTCCACACAGAAACCCTATCCGAAGGTCACCAACATCAAAGAACAAATGTAGATAAATCCATGAAGATGAGGAAAAAGCAGCCCAAAAAGGCTGAAAATTCCAAAACCAGAACACCTTTTCTCCTCCAAAGGATCACAACTCCTCACTAGCAAGGGAACAAAACTGGACACAGAATGAATTGACGAACTGACAGAAGTAGGCTTCAGAAGGTGGGTAATAACAAACTCCTCCGAGCTAAAGAAGCATGTTCTAACTCAATGCAAGGAAGCTAAGAACCTTGAAAAAAAAAAAAAAGGTTAGATGAATTGCTAACTAGAATAACCAGTTTAGAGAAAAAGATAAATGACCTAACGGAGCTGAAAAACACAGCACGAGAACTTCGTAAAGCATACACAAGTATCAATAGCCAAATCGATCAAGCAAAAGAAAGGATATCATAGACTGAAGATCAACTTAATGAAATAAAGCCTGAACACAAGATTAGAGAAAAAAGAATGAAAAGGAATGAACAAAGCCTCCAAGAAATATGGAACGACGTGAAAAGACCAAACCTACATTTGATTGGTTTATCTGAAAGTGGCAGGGAGAATGGAACCAAGTTGGAAAACACACTTCAGGATATTATCCAGGAGAACATCCCCAACCTAGCAAGAAAGGTCAACATTCAAATTCAGAAAATACAGAGAACATCACAAAGATACTCCTCAAGAAGAGTAACCCCAAGACACATAATCATCACATTCACCAAGATTGAAATGAAGGAAAAAAATGTTAAGGGCAGCCAGAAAGAAAGATCAGGTTACCCATAAAGGGAAGCCCACCAAACTAACAGCAGATCTCTCGGCAGAAACCCTGCAAGCCAGAAGAGAGTGAGGGGCCAATATTTAACAATTTTAAAGAAACGAATTTTCAACACAGACTTTCATATCCAGCCAAACTAAGCTTCATAAGGGAAGGAGAAATAAAATCCTTTACAGACAAGCAAATGCTGTGAGATTCTGTCAAAACTACAATGAGATACCATCTCACGCCAGTTAGAATGGCGATCATTAAAAAGTCAAGAAACAACAGATGCTGGAGAGAATGTGGAGAAATAGGAACACTTTTACACCGTCGGTGGGAGTGTAAATTAGTTCATCACTGTGGAAGACACTGTGGTGATTCCTCACAGATCTAGAACCAGAAATACCATTTAACCCAGCAATCCCATTACTGGGTATATACCCAAAGTATTATACGTCATGCTGCTATAAAGACACATGCACACGTATGTTTACTGCAGCACTATCCACAATAGCAAAGACTTGGAACCAACCCAAACGTCCATCAATGATAGACTGGATAAGGAAAATGTGGCACATATACACCATCGAAAACTATCCAGCCATAAAAAAGGATGAGTTCATGTCCTTTGCAGGGACATGGATGACACTGGAAGCCATCATCCTCAGCAAACTAACACAGGAACAGAAAACCACACACTGCATGTCCTCACTCATAAGTGGGAGTTGAACAATGAGAACACATGGACACAGGGAGGGGAACACCATACACCAGGACCTGTTGGGGGATTGGGGGATTGAGGGATAGGGGAGGGATAGCATTAGGAGAAATACCTAATGCAGATGACAGGTTGATGGGTGCAGCAAATCACCATGGCACGTGTATACCAATGTAACAAACCTGCACGTTCTGCATATGTATCCCAGAACTTAAAGTTTAATAAAAATAATAATAAAGTTAAGGAGAAACTGAAGAAAAGAAACCACAGAGCAAGTGAGCTCAAAAATCTACATATAAAGTATGCCCAGAGAAAAACAACATACTGCCAAGAGTCAAAGTAATCAACAGAACTAGACTTGGATACAACACAGATACTAAAGCTATCTGACAGCAAATTTAAACTAATTTTCATTAATATGTTAAAGCCTTTAATGGAAAAGGTGGAAGAAGGGAAAATCAAGCAGTTTTACAGAGATGAAAACCATAAGAATAAAATGGAAATCCTAGCAATAAAAAACACAGTAACAAAAATGAAGAATGCCTTGAACAGGCTTGTCAATAGACTTGACAAAGGCAAGGAAAGAATCAACAAACCCGAAGGGAAGTCAAAAGAAATTACCCAAACTTAAACAAAAAGATAATAAAAAGATTAAAAAAAAAAAAAAGTATCCAAGAGCTATGGGACAATATATACAACAGTAATATCCTTATACTACCTGTGAAGCAAATAATATTTGAAGGTAGGCTTTGATAAGTAAAGATGTATATTGTAAATGCTAAAACAACCATAAGAAGTTTTTTCAAAAAAGTATAAATAAGTAAATAATGGAGACAAAATGGTATCATTAAAAATGAACAATTAATCGAAAAGAGAAAAAGGAGAAACAACACAGATGGAACAAAACAAATAGAAAATAATTTACAAAATGGTAGATTTTAATCCAACAAATTAAATACGTATGGTCTAAACTTAACAGTTAAAAGACAGAAATTGTCAGACTGTTCAAAAAAGAACCAACTACATGATGTCTACAAGAAACTTACTTTAAATATACACGCATAGAAGGGCTAAAAGTAAAATGATACAAAAAGATATATCACATAAATACTAAGCAAAAGAAAGTTGGAATAGTTGCATTAATACTAGACAAAGAAGGCTTTAGAACCAGGAATAATGTCAGAACCAAAAAGGACATTACATAATTATAAAAGAAGCACTTCTCCAAGAACACAAGCATAAAGAATCTTAGATGTATATGCATCTTACTACAAGTTTCTATCTTTTTGCCTGAGGGAATTCTCCAATTCATCAATGGCTTTACCACAACAGAAAGCCATAGCTTTCGTGGCTTTCACAATATATGAAGCAAAACAAATAGAACTGAAAGGAGAAATAGACAAATCCACAATTATAGTTGGAGACTTCAATACTCCTTTCACAATGATCATAGAAAAAGTAGGCAACCAGCCTGGGCAAGGTGGCTAATGCCTGTAATCCCAGCACTTCGGGGAGGCTGAGGTGGGAGGATCACGAGGTCAGGAGATCAAGATCATCCTGGCCAATATGGTGAAACTCTGTCTCTACTAAAAATACAAAAATTAGCCAGGAGTGGCAGCATGCAACTGTAGTCCCAGCTACTCAGGAGGCTGAGGCAGGAGAACTGCTTGAACCCGGGAGGCAGAGGGTGCAGTGAGCCAAGACTGCACCACCGTACTCCAGCCTGGGCGACAGAGTGAGACTCCATCTCAAAAAAAAAGTAAAATATAAAAAACAAAAGAAAAGAAAAGAAAAAGTAGGCCACTAAGGTTACAGAAGACCTGAAGAACACTATCAACCAATTTGACCTAACTGAAATTTATAGAATACTCCACCCATAAGGGCAGAATACACATTCTGTTCAAATACACAGAAAACACTCACTAAAACAGACCATATTCTTGGCCACAAAACAAACTTTAACAAATTTAAAAGAACAGAATCCATGTAAATTATGTTCTCAATTCATAAAGAAATTAAACTACAATTCAGTAAAAAAAAAAAAAAGTATCTGAAAATTTTGGAAATACTTACAATCAGGCAACAAACGTCTAAATAACCTACGGGTCAGAGAAAGAGTCACAAGGGAAATTATAAAGTATATTGAACAGAATGAAAATGAAAACACAACATATTAAAATTTGTGGGATACAACTGCAGAAGTGCTTAGAGGACATTCATAGCAGTAACAAATAAGTGATCTAAGTTTCCACCTTAAGAAACAAGAAAAAAAAGAGCAAAAAGGGCAAGAGAGTACTTTCTGGGTCAGGTGCGGTGGCTCACACCTATAATTCCAGCACCTTGGGAGGCCAAGGGGGCCGGATCATCTGAGGTCAGGAGTTCAAGACCAGCCTGACCAATATGATGAAATCCCATCTCTACTAAAAATACAAAAATTAGTCACGTGTGGTGGCACCTACTTGTAATCCCAGCTTCTTGGGAGGCTAAGACAGAAGAATCACTTGAACTCGAGAGGTGGAGACTGCAGTGCGCCAAGATGGCGCCACTGCACTCCATCGTGGGTGACAGAGTGAGACACTGTCTCAAAAAAAAAAAAAACCATAGGAGTTACAGACGTGTTCTATATATTGACAGGATGTGAGCTACACCAGTGCAACCATTTGTCAACATTGTATAGTTAAGATTTGTGCATTTCCTCAGCTACTTGGGGGGCTGAGGAAGGAGGATCGCTTGAGCCCAGGAGTTTGACACCAGCCTGGGCAACATAGCAAGACCCTGTTTCTAAAACATAAAATTAAAGAAGACAACACAGAACTGGCTAATTCACTGTATATAGATCATAAAGAAAAGGCAGGCATCAAAATTTACTCCCTGGTTTCTGTCTTTAGCAAATGGGTGGGAGGTGACCGTTTTTATTCAGGTGTAGAAGAGTTGAAAAGAAAACCTCAAGAGTTCATTTACAGAGATGATAGGTTTCAGACGTCCATGAAACATTCAAGAGATAACAAATAAATAGTTGAATATATTAGCCTGGAGTTTAGAAGAGCAATATGAATTGAAGATATTAATTGTGTTGCTGGCCCAGACTTAGGATTGTAAATGCAAGCACTTAGAATGATGCATAGTATATAAGTGTTATAAAAGTTTTTCTGATTACTATCACTATCAATTGACATTATCATCATCCATTTTAAGTAATATAAATATGTCCTCACAATAGTAAGTATGACTTATACAATACACATGATTATCACTATTTAAAGAAAATGCAAACAAACCAACCAAAAAAAGAGAGAGAGAAAAACAGGCTCACCACTTGGAACATGACTATGCCAGAATTAAAAGCAAGGTTTGACTATAAATTTTCAGTCACTAAAAAGTAATATATCTGTTAATCCCAAAAAAACAGTGCATGTATAAATAATGGAGAATCAATAAAGTTTTGTCAATTTAATTTTCATTCTAAGCTGAACTAAAAAAATAATTACACAACAAAGAATTACTTCTCAAATTTATCTCAAATTCAAAATGATTTATATATTATTAATTCTATTTCAGCCTTCAACAAACTCCAAAGTAATATGTCCTAGATCAAAATATAATTTAAAATCTAAAGATAGAAATCTCGAATATTTCCTTTAATAGCAAAAAGAATCACATTATCTTTGAAGATAGCTAAAATAATAACACTGACCAGAATGTTTGCAAGAAGCATCTTAGGGCTGCTGATTTCTATAATAGCTCCATTTCACAGAAAGAATGTGAGCATGACTAAAATACAGATTAAAACTGCAAATTTCAAAGCATGATGTAGACTGATTAAAAAAAAACCAAAAAACTGCAAATTAAAATTGCTCTTCTGTCCCTTCAGAACCTTTTCTCATACATGATGAATAAAATTTTGTTTAGTATTATCTTAGTTTTATCTTTGAACTAAGTTATGGAAATATCAGCAGAGAGGGAAGAAGCAGGGGGAAGGGAGAAGGAGGGAGAAAACTCTTACTGAGATCCTACTATATATTAGGCACTATTCTACGTCCTTTACATATATTAACAGATTAAATACTTACAATAATCTCATGAGGCAGGTAATATTATTCTTCCTGTTTATTTCACATGACGAAACTAAGTTAGGCAACTCGTCCAGGGTCACAACGCTGATAAATGATAGATCCAGGACTCCAAGCCAGGCAGTCTAACTCTGTAACAGGCACCCAGCACACAACTCCAACATAAACCACCCTATCTTCACTTCACCAATAGGTAAGTAAATAAATTTCTTATCTCATCCTGTCAGACATCCTGTCAGATTCTGATTTTTAAACTATTTTGGAGGGATATTAAGTGCCTTTTCCCCTGCTTTTTCCAAGTTTTCTGAATTGCATAAAAATTAAATTGAAATGAAACTTCATCTAGTTGAGATCTCATTCCTCTAGAGCTCATACATTATAAGACTATCAGACACAAGTGGGTATGCTTACTGGCAGATTTGGAAAATTATAAATGTTTTTGATCCTTGGTATGCTGGATACAGTATGATTTTTTTTAATTATTTGGTTTATTTTTTAAAAATAAAAAGTAAAATGACTATGAAACTCACGTGCACAGAATAACAAAAGAACAAGGGAATAATTCCTGCTGCTGGAGACAGCATTTTAGTACTCGATCATCATTGTTCTCATCACTCAATCCATCTGCAAATTTAGTAAAGGCAACGGTCAATAAGTACCCTAGAAATGTGAGTGCCACAGAAATAATCTAGGCTGTATTTACAAAATGAAAATATCTATGAGATTGAAGGTCGTTAAGGTATGACACTATGATGGTGGACACACGTCATTACACATTTGTCCAAATCCACAGAGTGTACAAAGCCAAGAGTGAACCTAATGTAAACTATGTACTCAGAGTGATAATGATGTCAATGGAGGTTCATCAACTATAACAAAGGTACCACTCCAGCGAAGGATATTGATAATGGGGAAGCTATGCTTGTGTGGGGGCAGGAAGTATGTGGGAAATCTTGTTGTCTTTTGTGCAATTTTCCCGTGAAACTAAAACTACTCTCAAAAACTCTATTAATAAATATAGCTCAGCGGGGCATGGTGGCTCACGCCTGTAATCCCAGCACTTTGGGACGCTGAGGTGGGCAGATCACTTGAGGTCAGGAGTTCGACACCAGCCTGGCCAACAAGGTAAAACCCCATCTCTACTAACAATACAAAACTTAGCCAGGCATTGTGACAGGTGCCTGTAATCCCAGCTACTTGGAATCTGAGGCAGAAGAATCAGTTGAACCCAGGAGGCAGAGGTTGTAGTGAGTTGAGATCGTGCCACTGCACTCCACGCTGGACAACAGAGTGAGACGCTGTCTCAAAAAAAATTTTTAAAGTATATATACATATATGTATAAATATATACATATATAATACATATATATAATAAATATGTATTTCATATATTTATTTTATATATGCATATAAAAGAAAGAAAACTTTTTAAATAAAAAGACAAGAAAGTAAAATAATTTTTAAAAAACTCTGAATCTAGAATTTACATAGCATATAGTTGTGGATTTAATGTGGTTAGTTCACTATTACAATGGTCTAGGATATGGCTATTAGCAAACTCAAAGGAAAGAAATGTGATCAGAAGGCTAAATGTCAGACTAGAAACCAAAAACCATGAATTCTATTATCAATTCAGTCACAGATTATAAGTAACTTAACATTTTCTCAGCTTAAGAAGTCTGTGAACTAATAAGCAACTGTTCTACCAGTAACTAAACTAGTTTCCTGTGTGTGCTCTTCCTTAATCTCTAAAGCAACACAATTAGAGATATACAGGAGAAGGAAACATGGGCTCTAGGAAGGTAACACGAAAAGTAATTCCTAACAAATATTAATCAGTTGCTGACAGGGTACCCTCTGGCATTCTCTAAGCCTCAAAACATGTAGCAAAAATTCAGTTTTTATAAAAATAATGCAGGCCAGGTGGTCAGTGCCTGCGATCCCAACATTTTGAGAGGCTGAGGCAGAGGGATCGCTTGAAGTCAGCATTTCAAGATCAGCCTGGGCAACATGGCAAGACTCTGCCTCTACAAAAAAACAAGAAAATTAGCCAGGCTCGGTGGCACACTCCTGTAGTCCTGTAGTTCCAGCTACTCAGGAGGCTGAGGAGGGACAATCGCTTGAGCTTAGGAGTTCAAGTCTACAGTGAGCTATGATCATGTCACTGCACTCCAGTCTGGGTGACAGGATGAGACCTTATCTCTAAAAAAATTAAGAACAAAATAATAATAATAATAATAATAATAATAATAATAATGCAATGTGTAGAAATTGGACCAAAGATAATGTTTCCCACAAGTCCATACACTACCTACCTGAGAACTCCCTAGGGTACTTATTAATAATACAGAATACAGGACCACACCCCAAATAGATTTCTGGGTAAGAATCTTTGAAGCCTGGACCCAGACACTAATTTAAGCTCTTGACCTGTCTCTTACACATTAAAATTTAAGACATCCCAGACAATTAGTCTCAACCTTTTTCCCAGTTTATAATAATTTTTCTCTCAACTTCTGGCCTATATTACTTAGTCCTTGAATCCTTCAAATTAGAAAACTCATTCATTCATGCAATAAGTATTTACATAGGGCTTAATTTGTGCCAGGTTCTCATGCTAACCAGATGGATATGCAAAGAAAAACTATTTAGGAGTTCATATTGGTGAAATCTAGACAGAGCTCAACTATATCCGGACATGAGTATGAGGAAGATATGATTAAATTTCTTGATCAGATGACCAGTGAGCCAGACAGAAATATATCACAGTAGCCAATTTCCCTTAAATTCAGAGGGTAAATGCCATGAATAGTGCAAAATGTGTAACTCAAAATCATTAGTTAACTTTAAACAATTCAATTCAGCAGATAAAAGGAGGCTTAAAAGTAACAGTGCACTGTTCTAAAGGTATCAAATTCAAGATTATCAGTAGTGCCACTTTTTCTAAGACACATGGAGCTGAAAAATAAACTGTAAGACTATTCATGAAATATTTAGTTATTCAACAAATACTTTTGAGCACCTGTACATGTACTGTTCAAAGGTGAACAAAATAAAGACTCTGGAAACAGACCAGTCTGGGTATGAATCCTTGTTTTCCCACTTACTAGATATATATCCTCGGGCGAAGTTTCTAATCATGAGTAAATGAGAACGTATATAAAGTATTTAGTCCGGTGTATGGCAATAGTGAATGCTTAAAAGTACCATGTATTTATTACTTAAGATTCAGCTTGGCCAGGCTCAGTGGCTCACACCTGTAATTCCAGCACTTTGGGAAGCTGAGGCGGACAGATCACTTGAGGTCAGGAGATCGAGACCAGCCTGACCAACATGGTGAAACCCCATCTCTAAAAAAATTTTTTAAAAATTAGCCAGGCATGGTGGCACATGCTTGTAATCCCAGTTACTCAGGAGGCTGAGGCAGGAGAATCGCTCACTTGAACCCGGGAGGCAGAGATTGCAGTGAGCCGAGATTACACCATTGCATTCCAGCCTGGGCAACAAGAGCAAAACTCCATCTCAAAAAAAAAAAAAAAAATTAAAGAGTCAGCTTAAATGGCACCTCAACATCAATGACCTCTACTCACACACAGAATAAAAAATTCTATATAAATTATAGTTATTAAGATGTTTAATACCTAATAGAATTTAACCTCCTCAACAACAGGGTTTCTCTTTCTCATTCACTGTTACAGGCCCAACACTTGGAACAGTGTCTGGTACAAATACTTGGCAAACATGAATCAATACAAATACAATGAAAAATATAAAAATACAGAACAAATGTCTGATTGGGGGAGTGGCAGATAACTATTTGTTGCCTTTAATTATTTTTACCTTATTATAAAAAATACATAATTTTATTGGCCGGGCACAGTGGCTCACACCTGTGAGCCGAGGGAGGATGAGGCAGGTGGATCACCTGAGGTCACGAGTTCAAGACCAGCCTGGCCAACATGACAAATGTCATCTCTACTAAAAGTACAAAACTCAGCTGGGCGTAGTGGCTCACACCTGTAATCCTAGCTACTCTAGGAGGCTGAGGCACGAGAAGCGCTTGAAGGTGGAGGTAGGAGATGGAGGTTGCAGTGAGCTGAGATCACACCATTGCACTCCAGCCTGGGTGACAAATCAAGACTCTGTCTTTAAAAAAAAAAAAAAAGCCAGACATGGTGGCTCATGCCTGTAATCTTAGCACTTTGGGAGGCCAAGGCGGGTGGATCACCTAAGGTCAGGAGTTAGAGACCAGCCTGGCCAACATGGTGAAACTCTGTCTCTACTGAAAATATAAAAATTAGCCAGGCATGGTGGCGCATGCCTGTAATCCCAGCTACTCAGGAGGCTGAGGAAGAATCGTTTGAACCCAGGAGGTGGAGGTTGCAGTGAGCTGAGATCACGCCATTGCACTCCAACCTGTGTGATGGGAGTGAGACTCCATCTCAAAAAAAACAAAAGTAATTAAAAATCTGGAAAATTCAGAAAATATAAAGAAAATCAAAATAACTGATAAACCCATCAGGTAAGTATTATCTCTATTCATCACTAATAAGTATATATACATAATTAAATAAATTTAGAATTATAGTTCACATATTTTTTAATCTTATGTTTGTTTTTATTTAAAATTATGTCATTAATGCTTTTCCAAATATAGTGTCCCCTCATATGGCTATAGGAATGTATGTAACTTCTCCAAATGTTATACAGGTTGATGCTACTTTTTTGTTACATAAATAATGCTACAATGAACACTATTTATATAAATCACTGCCTGCATCTCTCACTTTTTTTAGGATACATTTCTAGAAAGACAATTATTATCCTTAGGCTTATTCAAGCATATTGCTAAATATTGCTCTTCTACAAAGTTACCAATTCATAGTCTCACAGCAGTGCAGTGCTGTGAATCTTCCTAGCAAGTTGGGAGAGAGTAACTTTCTAAACCTAGAAGAGATAAAAATAAATCAGATATTTTAAAAAAATGAGAGATGAGTCCTACCAATCTGTATGAGCCTTTCATACAATGAGGACACAAGAGAATTATCACCTATTCTGACCATAAGCTATTAGGTAGTTTAACATATTAACCAATCTTCATAACCATTTTATGACATGGAAGTATTTCCTTTCATTTCATTTATTCAGTTTCTTCACCTTTAACTTTCCTCAGGTTATGCTATAAACCCGGGTTGATCATATTTCAAATCCTATGTTTCTCTCACTATAGTAGATAAATACTATATCAAATAAATATAATTTTGGAAATAGTTAAGGACAAGGCTAAAATTATAGTCAACTAAAGCTACTCGACATGGACCATCTTCACTCAAAATTCATAAGCATTATATCTGGAACATATTAAGAGCTAATAAATATTTGTTTAGATAATGAATGAATGGTAGAGACCCTTTTTCTTCAAAATTTTAAGACTAAACAAAAATTTTAGACTAAAGTAATTCATCTTAAGATGAATCTAATCATGGTTTTTAAAGTCTTCTCATAGTTAATACCATAATTGGATTCCTCTTAAGATGAATTCTTTCAAATTTTACAGTGAATATGGGTGCAGTGGACAGTACAAATCCATGGTATTTAAAATAATGTAAGTTTACCTAAATAAATAATTCTGAGCTGGGAAGAAATGAATTCTTAAAGAATGAAATAAATCTTCTAAATATATGTGTAAACTCCACTGAAATAAGTGTTCTTTACATATAGATATTTTTCCAGGAAATTATATAAAACATAAAGAACATACTTAACTTCTAAGACTAAAGCAATTTTTAAATGACCTCATAGAAACTAATATTGAAAAAAATTCAATGAGGGGAAAATCTATAAACCTTTACTGTAAAAACACCTCATTCATTATTACCGATTCTGACAAACCACAGGAAAACAACATCATCTCCATGGTACATTAACTGCATACGGTGATATTAACAGACTAGAAACCTAGATCACTTACAGACTGCATCACTCAGCGATAGTATTTTTTAAAAAGGAGTCCGAGGTTCTGTGATATAGACAAGTATGCATACACAACTATATAGTCACTATCTGTGAAATATAGACATAATGTAAGAACGTCTAGTAGAAGCAGAAAAATAAAAATCAAAGACTCCTAAACTAAGCCACAAACCATCACAATGCCCCTTCCATTTCACATTCCAATGGGTTTAAATGTTTTAAAAGTTTTATACCATTTCCCTCCAATAATGAGTCTGCAGCCAAACAAGTATTAATCAGGAGGCACCCTGAAAGAACAATACTTACAATGTTTTTGGGATGCAAGTTGTATTGATTGACCCCATAGCTTTCTATCTTGATTTCTGAGACTCTCATTGATGAAATGAACTGCAGGTATAGCTTTGTGCTGGGCATGTTTTAGTAGTTTTCCTTCCTTCATACGATCTAGCTCTTGCATAACGACCCAGGGAATTATTAACACAAGTTTGTCAAAACCTAAAAAATAAAAAGATTTCTTAGACTTTAACAAACATTTATTGAGCTACTAAATAGAATTGCTGTCCAAGAGGTGAAAGTTTTAAAGCACACAGTCCTCCCTACCTTTGAGAAATTCAGAATAAATTGAGAGACAATATATTAAAAAACAAAAATTAAAAAGAGAATAATGTGTCAAAAGAATATTAAAAAAATAAGCACTCTTGGAGATCAAAAAAAGAGTGAGCTCAGATTGCTAGTTTAACCTGTAAAGGCTTTTTTTAAACTTATAACACTGAATATGCTTAATATATAGCATATCCAAATGGAGACATATTCATGGGAAAAAAAAGCCACATCACTGTTAATATAAAATATAAACTCAAGGAAGAAAATCAGAATCTTTAAATATGTTCTGTAAATACCTGGTACGTCTGTTGCCTTCAGAATTCTAACAAATTTGAGATGATTCATCAGAATATTTGTGTCAATAACAATTAGAAGTTTTCTGTCTGAAGTATTATTTGCTAGAGAAAAAGAGCAAAGATTTCATGATATTTGATAATAGACTTATATAATGTCTAAAATTTTGATATCATAGAAGCATTGAAAATTCAATTAAATTTAAAATGCCTCTTTGTCTTGTTAACTTTATCAGAGATTTACACAGTTGGCTAGACTCTCAAGTTGCTATCTATCTGGTCCGTATCTTTGTTGCCAAGTAAATTTCTCCCCAATCAGTTAAGGGTCCTCTGGATAGGAACTGCAACCACTGTTTGGAGTGGGAATGGGGTGGAGAATCATCTAAGTCAAAGTGGGCAGAGAAGGTAAGGGTTGGCAAAGCAGAAATACATGGGAAACCTGGGGCCAAGACTGTGAAAAACCAGTCATGGAGAATGTTTTTGATAGCATTCTTAAGAGAACTCCTTTAGATAATAAAAACAAAATTCCTTTTACTTCAATTCTGAAGAGAAAGAATAGTAATCAATGTTTAATCGCCCACCAGCAGAACAGTATAAATTGCTTGTAGGCGGATTTTAAATTATGAACTGACTAGCCTGGGAAGTAATTATGTTTCTAACTTCTGTCATGGATCACTGGTAGCTGTGCACTTAGTAATTATAAGCTAATTTTAACATATCCTGAGTGAATATAATCGAAAGATAAATATGTGTAAAAGAAAATACATGCCAGGTTTGGTGGCTCACGCCTGTAATCCCAGCACTTTGGGAGGCCGAGGCGGGTGGTTCACCTGAGGTCAGGAGTTCAAGATCAGCCTGGCCAACATAGTGAAACCCCATCTCTACTGAAAATACAAAAATTAGCCAGGCATGGTGGCACACGCCTGTAGTCCCAGCTACTCGGGAGGCTGAGGCAGGATAACGGCTTGAATGCAGAAGGCACAGGTTGCAGTAAGCAGAGATAGCTCCGACACACTTCAGCCTGGGCGACACAGGGAGACTCCGTCTCAAAAAAAAACAAAAAGACAAACAAAGAAAAAAAGAAAATACATAATAATACTAGCATTGTTATTGCAAAGGATCATTTTAAGGTTCAGATAAGTTAATACACAGGAAAACACTTGAAAGATGAAAACTGCAATGTGAATGTAAAGGTAGCATTATTATTTTTTTTGTTTTTTGAGATGGAGTTTTGCTGTTGGTGCCCAGGCTGGAGTGCAGTAGCTCAATCTTGGCTCACTGCAACCTCTGCTTCCTGGGTTCAAGCCATTCTCCTGTCTCAGCCTCCTGAGTAGCTGGGAATACAGGCATGGGTCAACATGCCCAGCTAATTTTTTCACATTTTCAGTAGAGACGGGGTTTCACCATGTTGGCCAGACTGGTCTCGAACTCCTGACCTCAGGTGATCCACCCGCCCCAGCCTCCCAAAGTGCTGGGATTACAGGTGTGAGCCACCATGCCTAGTCAGCATTACCATTTTTAAAAACAGAATTTGAAACAGTACACTGACAGATTTTGGATAATCTCTATCATTACCTTCTCCCAGTAGCAAAAAAAAAAAAAAAAAATCAAAATTTTACAACATGAACAAGAAATCAATAAATATAATACCTTCAAGCAATCTGCATTCTTTCTTCTTTTTTTTTTGAGAGAGGGTCTTGTTCTGTTACCCAGGCTGGAATGCGGTGGCGCAGTCTTGGCACACTGCAGCTTCAACCTCCCAGGCTCAAGCAATCCTCCCACCTCAGCCTCCTGAGTAGCTGAGACTACAGGCACATGCCATCACGCCTAGCTAACTAATTTCTGTAGACATGAAGTCTCACTATGTTGCCCAGGCTGGCCTTGAACTCCTGGGTTTGGGCAATCCTCCCATCTCAGCCTTCCAAAATGCTGGAATTATAGGCGTGAGCAACTGTACCAGCTATTCTGCATTATTTCTGATCAGTGCTTTACATAGCTGAAACTGTTAAAGTTATAACAGCAAGAAAAAAAGACAACTCATAATCCTAATTACTACCTCTTGACAGAAAAAGAGAAAATATATCTAACTATCTAATAATGTGAAATATGTAAAACCAATAAGACAAATATTGGATCTAATTCCTGCAGCTAAAAAAATAAACTATTACTTTATTATTCATTTCAAGTGAGCATATTTTAACATTTTTCATCTAAATATTATAAAAACTGAATATTGGCACATTAATTTTTAGGAAAGCATAGGAGAGCATAAACATCAACATATAGGGTATACCAGAGGAAGAATGTACATCATCTTCTAAGTCAATTTCCATACTCATTAGCTCTCCAGGTAAATCCACACTTTTTCCCACACGTGCAGCATGAAGCTCTTCTACTATCTGCATCTAAATTGTAAAAGACCCCAGTGAAATATTTTGAGTTACTTTGCAGATTGACAAGAGAAGAAAGCAATTAATTCTTAATTCACTTGAGATGGTTTATGGAAAGAAAAATTTTATAAAACTCTGAAGGCAGCATAGTAAAACAATAAAGATTTATAAACACACACATGGTTTTCAAAATAGTTTTCTTCTTACCTCCGCAACCTTATGCAAACAAATTATTTAACAACTTTGGATCTCAGTTTGTTAATTCACAAAATAGGAATCTTTAATATCTATTTCCTTTAGGATTTTTGTGAGGAACAAATGAAATAAGCTATGGGAAGCTCCTTGCACAGAGTCAAATACCTAGACATTAAAGTAAGTTCATTCTCATTCCAATTCTCACTTCATTTTAGGAGTCAAAATTTTTTTATCTTGACAGTGAGCATTCTTCTTGAGATTTCTAAGATTATTTATGAATCATCATAAACTGAAATCTAGATCTTAAAACCATTCTCACTTCACAGAAATACTTCTCTGATGTTATTTTGACACAAAGAAATGAAATACAGTCTAGCTTTAGATCAGAGATGAGATATCTTTCTTCTATCAAGGAGCACCTCAAAACAGAAAAATATAATTGACTGTCACAAATAAAAATCAATTAATATAGTTTGAGAGTTTTTTGTTTTGTTTTGTTTTGAGACAGAGTCTTGCTCTGTCACCCAGGACGAAGTGCAGAGGCACAATCTTGGCTCACTGCAACCTCCATCTCCCAGGCTCAGGTAAGTCTCCTGCCTCAGCCTCTTGAGTAGCTGGGATTATAGGCGTGCACCACCACGCCCAGCTAATTTTTCCATTTTTAGTAGAGACGGGGTTTCGCCATGTTGGCCAGGCTGGTCTCAAACTCCTGACCTCAGGTGATCCTCCCGCTTTGGCCTCCCAAAGTGCTGGGATTACAGGCTTGAGCCACTGTGCCCAGCCTGAAAGTCTTTAAATAGACAATTACAAAGTGTTCCACGAATCTCATCTTAACTTAGGACAAGTGAACATAAAAAGATCAGTCAGGGGACTCTGGTTGGGAAATGAAGCAACCTTTCTAGGTAAACACTCATGTACTCTCATTTTCATTGAATAATGTTTTCATCTTACGATTTTTAAAATGAAGTAAAAACATGTTAATATCCTACTGCATTTTGGCAACCCTAGGCATAAACAGGGAAAGTGTCATAAAATTAAATCAAAATTCAGATTACTTGTGGGCCACTGGTTTCATGCTCTTTATTCACAACAGATAACCTTACTAGAAACAAAAGTAAAAAGTACTAAAGTATACTTTTCTGAATAGTTTTGCATGACTTCATAAAACCTTACAAATAGAGACATCATTGTATTTTCATATTATCAAGGTTTCTACAGTCATTATTTTTTATTAAAAGTAGGAACTGTTCGCCTTAATTTCACTAAAAATTTCAAAGTAAATAAGAATATCAGTAACCTCTTGATCTGTATCCTGGATACTTTCAGATGACACTGAAGAACATGGTGCTTCAAAACTCTGAAATGAAAGTAATTTCGTTAGCTAAGAATAAAGCATAACCTAAATAGCGTTTTTCAACCTTGTCACTATTAACCTTGAGGGTCAGATAATTCACTTTAGGGGTTGCCCTGTGCATTGTAGGATGTTTAGCAGCATCAATGACCTCTATCCTCCAGAATGTCAGCAGTACTACCCACCTACCCCTACTCCCAAATTTTTTTTTTTTTTTAAAGACAGGGTCTCACTCTGTCACCCAAACTGGAGTTCAATGGCATGATTAAGGTTCACTGCAGCCTCAACCTCCTGGACTCAAGTGATCCTCCCACCTCAGCCACCTGAGTAGCTGGGACTACAGGCACACCAACACACCTGGCTAATTTTTGCATATTTTGTAAAGATGGGGTTTTGTCATGTTGCCCATTCTGGTCTCGAAACTCCTGAGCTCAAGTGATCCACCCGCCTCAGCTTCCCATAGTGCTGGGATTATAGGCCTGAGCCACAGTGCCAGCCCCACCCTCAATCTTGACAATCAAAAATGTCTCCTGGCATTGCCAAATGTCTCCTAAGGGGCAAAATTGCCTCCAGATGAGAAAGTGCCCCTAGAACAGAGAAGCCCCATTCTATCAAGTCATGAAACATGGTAGAATTCTTCATATACAGATTCATAAAAATACTATATTCTAAGAATAAAATTACGTGCCACCCTAAAAAAAGGGAAATAATGAATGCAAAAGTAAACAAGTTGGCCTTCAGTGGTGAAAAATTTTCATCCAGGAGTAACTAAGCCAATTCTACAAGTGACATGGTAAAACAACAGAAGGAACTTGAGGATTAAAATAAGGCTAAAAAGGAAAAGCTGAAAAATGCACAGTTATATCATATGTAGTTAGAGCACCAGGGGTTTGTGTTTTATTTTTTGTCTTCAAAGTTTGAAAAATCTCTCTCCAAATTCCAATTTTCCACTGGCATTTCTTCCGAGTGGATGAGACCCACCTGACTCTACATACAGGTGACAGGAAGCTCAGCAAAAGAACAATTGAACTAAATAATCTTCTAAGAATTCTCCAAGATAACGCAAAACTAACATGTATTTTATGGAAAGCTATTTCTGCTATGAACTACAAACACTCTTCTTTTCTTTGTTTGAGACAGAGTCTCATTCTGTTGCCCAGGCTGTAATGGCATGATCTCAGGTCACTACAACCTCCACCTCCTGGGTTCAAGATTCTTCTGCCTCAGCCTCCCAAGTAGCTGGGACTACAGGTGCCTGCCATCACACCCGGCTAATTTTTGTATTTTTAGTAGAGACAGGGTTTCACCATGTTGGCCAAGCTGGTCTCAAACTCCTGACCCCAAGTGATCTGCCCACCTCAGCCTCCCAAAGTGCTGGGATTATAGGCACAAGCCACTGCGCCCACACAAACATACATCATATGTAGAAATGTACATCATATGAGAAATCTCTGCAGCGTGTCGTATAGTTTCTTTTGGTCTCTATGTAGAATTACTACACAAACCAAAAGAGGTACATAGCAAGAATATTAAGTCGTATCATATGTAGAAATGCTTTACTGAGAATTCAGCTTCCACCCTAACTTTCCGGCTAAATGCTTTACTTCCAACCAACATCAAACTTCACATGATATAATAACACACACTTCACAAACATAGGCTCATCATAGTTTTACTATTTCATGACCCTGAGATTCAGAATCCCCTTCTCCATATAACTTTAAATCTTACTGATCTTTAAAGTTCTCTTTAAGAAGTGTCAAACAGTGCCAGGAGCGGTGGCTCACGCCTGTAATCCCAGCACTTTGGGAGGCCGAGACGGGTGGATCACTAGGTCAGGAGATCGAGACCACCGCTAACATGGTGAAACCCCGTCTCTACTAAAAAAATACAAAAAACTAGCCGGGCGAGGTGGTGGGTGCCTGTAGTCCCAGCTACTCAGGAGGCTGAGGCAGGAGAATGGCATGAACCCGGGAGGCGGAGCTTGCAGTGAGCTGAGATCCGGCCACTGCACTCCAGCCTGGGCAACAGAGCCAGACTCCGTCTCAAAAAAAAAAAACAAGAAGTGCCAAACAAGCCAGAGATTATTATCAGAACTTCTTGTGGTTTTTGACATTGCACATCTCTTTATTCTCTTCCTTTGGTTACTATTACCTTTTGCTTTCTCTGTTCACGGACCACCTACAGTGACTTCAATGAATTTTCTACCACCAAACAATCCAGAAAAGTTCATGCATTTAACTGTTTGCCTCCCCCACCATGCCTTATTAAATACATAGGTTGGGATAAAGCCTTTCCTGAGGATGACAAAAGGGAATATGGTAACGAAGATAATAATGGTTCTATCTACCAAAGTGATTAGAAATGGAAAACACAATTATATTATTTCCTTGACTGTGGTTCAGTGGCTGTCTTCCATCTATAAGATATGAGATAAAAACCAATCTTTCCCATGATACAAAATCATCCATTGTCTAGAGACCCTGGCTTTCTCTCCCAACTTGCTTTCTCTCCCAACTTGCTTTCCTACATATTCTCTACCCATCTTGACTCTAGTCATACTGACAACCTATGTGCTCATGTACCTTCCTTCCATGCAATTTTACAACTCCGTGCCATTACAGACACTGGCCCTCTACCCTAGCTGGACAGCACTTCTAGTCCTCACCTGACATGTCCTTCTAGATGAGGCTTTAGAACCACCACGTTAGTGAGCCCTTCTTTAATTCACCCGCAGATTTGTACTAACATCACACCCAACTCTTAGGACTCTGATATTTACTTCACTATAGTACAATCATATTTTTGTATTTACTAGTCTGCCTCCCTGGGAACTTCCTGAGGCTAACAATCATCTTACTCATCTCTAAATCCCTAGTACCTAGAAAAGTAATAGGTACCTTTAATAGATGTTTGATAAATGAACTCCTACTTTACAGTCTTGTAAGAATTAAATGTGATGCTGTTTTTAAAAGTAGACCATAAACCATAAATCTCTAGGACATTAATTTTCAATGAGGGGGAGGTTTGCAATTTGAGAGGGGTCTGTATCAAAGAACTATAAAACCTAAGAAACAAAAGAAGTTATTTTTTTCTTTAGAAAGCATAACAGAATTACTAAATCCAGAAAATACAATTATTTTCCTTGTAAAGTACACTCATTATTTTAGGAAAACAATTATCTATTGAGGAATTAGTGGGTAAAACATAAAAACAAACAGGGTATTAAGATGATTATCTGCTGTCAATACTATGCTGAAGATAATATACACAAGATAAGGATAATATTTACTTGCTGTTTCTGTGTCTAAATGACTTTAAGCCTGATAATACTGCTATCAGAGAACGGTTTTTAAAGTCTAAATTCCAATAACTGGAAAGTGGTTATGCAAAAACTGCTTCTTCTACAACTTAATATTCTTGCTATGTACCTCCTTTGGTTTGTGTAGTAATTCTACATAGAGACGAAAAGAAACTACACGACACACTGCAGAGATTTCTCATACTATTCCTTAGTTGCATAGCACAACAGGAAAACCAGGCAATGACACAATGATGATCACTGAACATACTGGCAACTTCAAGTTCCTTTCTTTCATTCTACTCTAGAGAAATGGTTATAACACAAGAAGAAAAACTGGAGGTTTGTTTTTCCTTTAAGAAAGCAGTGAAAACAAACTCAATTCAAACTCAATTCTTGCCCTCTTGGGGCCCCTTCCAGTTCAGTTAACCTAAAAATACTCATCCCCAAGCTCTTCTGGCCTCCTTAGTTATAATTCCTCCATTTTTCATAAGAAATAGCTTACCATTGCAATCCACACTTTTTTTTTTTTTTTTTTTTTTTTTGAGACGGAGTCTTGCTCTGTCACCCAGGCCGGAGTGCAGTGGCGTAATCTCGGCTCACTGCAAGCGCCGCCTCCCAGGTTCACGCCATTCTTCTGCCTCAACCTCCCAAGTAGCTGGGACTACAGGCGCCTGCCACCACACCTGGCTAATTTTTTGTATTTTTAGTAAAGATGGGTTTCACTGTGTCAGCCAGGATGGTCTCATTCTCCTGACCTTGTAATGTGCCCACCTCGGCCTCCCAAAGTGCTGGGATTACAGGCATGAGCCACTGGGCCTGGCCACAGTCCATAGTCTTAATACCTAAAAGCAGGTAGGCTTACCCATCCCTGTTTATCAGTGGTCTCTACATATCAGAATTTCCGAAGTTCTAAAGTTCCGAGGTTCCATAGTTCTAAAAGTTCTCTTGAAGATAAGTAACTTTATTTGCCATAGAAACAAAATTATAGAGATTAGGTTCTCAAAGTAGTCCATAAATGCCAATTACATTACATAATTTTAAAGCAAAATAGATGTGCCAAGCTTTCTAGCCCAGATCCCTGCTCATGTAGCTCCCTCTGCCTAAAACATCCCTGCTTCTCCCATTCTACCTCACTTCACCTTCACCTTCACCTGAGTAACTTCTACTCATTCTTTAGGTCTGTTTAAATGTTACTCCCTCTAGCTTCCAGTAAACCTTTTTTTTTTTTGAGACAAGGTCTCTTTCTGTCATCTAGGTTGGAGTGCAGTTGCACGATCGGCTCACCATAACCTTGAACTCCTGAGGTGATCCTCCCACCTCAGTCACCTGAATAACTGGGACCACAGACCACAGACTCACACCACCACACCCAGCTAATTTTTATTTTTTTGTAGAGACCCGACTCGGTATGTTGCCCAGGCTGGTCTTGAATTCCCGGCCTCAGACAATCTGCCTGCCTGGGCCTCCCAAAACACTGGAATTACAGGCGTGAGCCACTGTACCCAGTCCCTTCCAGTATACCTTTCTAAACTAATTCTTTCATGATGTACTAAAGCTATATTAATCCCCTGCTGTGTATTCTCTTAAGTGATAGGTATTTTACTTATCATATTTAAGGAAACTGCTTGTGTCTCTCTTCACTTGAATCAGTCCCTGGAAACAGACTGTGTTATCTCTTACAAGCTATTTTATCGCAGTACCTGGTACATGGTGACACTGAAAAAAATAATCTGTTTAAAAGACTATTCAGGATATTGTCCCCTGAGTGTTCTCCAGCATACAATGCTTTTTTCAAAGGACTATCTGTAACTGCTTCTCACCACATTTTTACACAATCCCTTCTATTATGAATCCTTGATACCTGCCAAAATATCTGTCTAAAAAAGTTGGAATTAAAGAGAGTAAAATAAAGGAACAACATATATCTTCATGAATAAATTTGAATCAGCCATCTATGATTATCATCAGTAATAGAAACAACTAAAAAGGCCATGTGCAGTGGCTCACGTCTGTAATCCCTGCACTTTGGGAGGCTGAGCAGGGGTGAACTGCTTCAGCCCAGGAGTTCAAGACCAGCCTAAGCAACATGGTGAAACCTCATCTCTACAAAAAACACCAAAGTTAGCCCAGTGTGGTGATATGTGCCTATCGTCCCAGCTACTAGGGAGGCTGAGGCAGGAGGATTGCTTGAACCCAGGAGGTCAAGGCTGCAGTAAGCCAGGATCGTGCCACTGCACTCCAGCATGGGCAACAGAGTGAGACCCTGTCTCAAAAACAAAAAACAAAAAAAGAAAAAATATAGAAATATAGAAAAAACTTAACTATATTAATAAATTCTCAGTTAAAACCTATATTCTTCATTTTTTACCACCTTACCTGGGTTAGGTTTTCACTAGAATGTGAATCACTACTTTCTTGATGGTCATAATGATGTTTTCGTTTCCACTCATGAACAGTCCGCTTATATGTGAAATCTGAAAGAAAATGTTCAGTTTTCTGCCTAGTTACATTTAATGAAACCTGGGAGCTTTCCAGGTATTCTTTTTCTTCCTGCTTAGTCTTCAACTTGTTAGAATCTAAATTGTAGACATTTTCCTCTACAAGTTTCTGGAGGGTGTCATGAGATTTTATAGGGATTTTGAAACTGATCTTCTGTCTTCTAGATTCCAAGGGTTCCTTCATTATCTTGTTGGAGTTATAATCCTGAGAAAATTGATTTCTCTTCCATTTCTCTAAGACACATTTTTCAGAATTGTCTCTAAATTTATTGTTTCTTTCTTTCTTGAGTTCTTTCATCTTCTCTCTCTGAACAAGTAAATGAGACCATTTATTTTCACTTGCCTGGCCTTCGGCTTTAAGTTTCACATCCCTGGCAATTTTAGGACTACTAAGGCTTTTAATTCCATGGTCAAGCTTGCTCCTAGCATTTGTCAATTTGATATCTTTATGTTTAAAGTCTACACATTTATGTATGTCTTTTTTAGTTCCATTTGAAGAAGGACTCTGTGAAATAATTTGATTATCATTTGAATATGATGCTTCTTGGAGTTTAACAGGTCTTTGGGATGAAGAACTGATTTTTGGTCTCCTTCTGAGAGTGTCAACTTCTACACTCAATCTGTAAAGCAGCACAGAAACCTAGGTTACATTATAATTATACATAATGTTACACACTATCATTTTAGTTAGAATAACAGAATTGGGCTGACATTAAGCTTCATAAAAAGTAAGAAATAGCTACATTAAGAATGAAGTGGAAAGGATTACTCACTTAATGGTGTTAGAATAATTAGTTTGCTATTTGCAAAAAAAAATTACAACTTTAAATAGTACCAAACAACATAAATTCCAAATGGATTAAATATTTAAGTGTAAAATAATTATTATTATCATAATAATTTTGTACTTCATATTAAACCCTTAAAAACCAGTGAGTAAAAACAGAATGTATGTTTGATTTCTTTTTTTTTTTTTTGAGACAGGTTCTCACTCTGCTGCCTAGGCTAGAGTGCAGTGATGCAAACATGGCTCACTGCAGCTTCAACCTCCCAGGCTCAGGCAATCCTCCTACCTCCCAGACTACCACGTAACTGGGACTACAGGAGCATGCCACCATGCCTAGCTAATTTTGTAATTTTTTTGTAGCGACAAAGTTTTGCTATGTTGCCCAGGCTGGTCTCGAACTCCTGGGCCCAAGAGATCCACTTGCCTTGGCCTCCCAAGGCGCTGGGATTACAGGTGTGAGCCACTGTACCCCGGCCTAACCGATTTCTCTTTTTCTTTTTTTGAGACAGCATCTCACTTTGTCACCCAGGCTGGAGTGCAGTGGCGCGATCTCGGCTCACTCCAAACTCAACATACCAGGCTCAAGAGATCCTCCCGCCTCAGCCCCCTGAGTAGCTGGGGCTGTACAGGTGTACACTACCACATCTGACTAATTTTTGTTTTTTTTTTTTAATGTAGAGACAGGGTTTTGCCATGTTGCCCAGGCTGGTCGAACTCCTGGGCTCAAGCGATCTGCCTCCCTTAGCCTCCCCAGTGTGCTGAGGCTACAGGCATGAGCCACTATGCCCAGCCTGATTTCTTAATAGAGAACTTCCCAAACTTAAAAACAGTGGGAAAAATAACAAAGGAAAACACTGATAATATGTGACTATTTACTTTAGAACTTTAGCATATTAAAAATTAATAAAAATGTTAAGAACTAGGAAATGGTATTTGTTAGATGTACTAACTTCTAGCAAAATAATATGTTACTAAGCTTACTAGCCTTAGTAAATAAAAAGTTTGTCAAAAACTACTAAGATTCTAGAATAGGGCATAAACAGAAAATTAATAAAAGAAAATGGCTAATAAACATTTAAAAAAAGTTTGACTTCTCTAATAATCACAGACACGCTAATAATAACAATAACATACCATTTTCTTCTTCTTTTTTTTTTTTTTTTGAGATAAGAGTCTCACTTTGTCGCCAGGCTGGGTGCAGTGGTGCAATCTTGGCTTACCGCAACCTCTGCCTCCCAGGTTCAAGCGATTCCACTGCCTCAGCCTCCCAAGTAGCTGGGACTACAGGCACACACCATCACGTCCGGCTAGTTTTTTGTATTTTAGTAGAGACGGGGTTTCACCATGTTGGCCAGGATGGTCTCGATCTGATCTCGTGATCTGCCTACCTCGGCCTCCCAAAGTGCTTGGATTGGGTGTGAGCCACCACAGCTGGCCCATACCATTTTCTTCTATCAAATTAGCAAAGATTTTATAATAACATCAAATACTGACAAGGGGTTGTAAAATGGACACTCTCACATGTTGCCGGTAGAAATGTAAAACAACATAACAGTCCCACAAAGAAATCTGAATATAAACTAAAAATTCCAAAAATGGTCATTTTTTTATGTCTGAAATTCCCATTTTAGAAACCTATACCAAGGTGAAAAAAATCAGAAATGAAAAAAATATTCAGGATTACTTATAATAGCAAAACAATCAGGTACAAAGTAACTGCTAAAATTTTGGAAATGACTTTAAAAAGTGATATATTCGTATGATGGAATACTATAGTTTTTTTAAAAGGATGTTTATGAAAAGTCTTCTGTGACATAAAACATATTGAAAATCAAAAACAAGCAGGATACAAATCTGTACATATAATATGGTCTCAACACCCTAAACAAGCGTAGTAAAAACACCAGAAAGAAAGGTGCTAAAATGTTAAAAACAGCAATAGCTAGAGGTGATAATTTTGTTTTCCTGCTTAATAAAAGTAGATATTACTTTGTAGTCAAAAAAAAGGGGGGAAAAATATCAAACACAATCTATTAATTTATATCAGTAAATCTGTGCCTTTTCAGTGCCATCACTCTGGCAGGCACCCAAGAGGCAGTAGAGGACACAGCAGATAGAGTCTTTACCCTCAATTAGGTTACAGCCCAGTAAGAGTGATAAGTGACTTCTCAAATAATTAATTATGTAAGAGCAAACCATAAACAGGGTTTTTATAAGAGTTTCACCTGAGTTTCCATCATATATGCACGCATGAATGTAAGTATGTCTTTGCTTGTTTGACAGAGTCTCAATCTATCACCCAGGCTGAAGTTCAGTGGTTGCATGCGACTGTAGTCCCAGTTACTTGGGAGGCTGAGGTGGGAGGATCACTTAAGCCCAGGAGTTGGAGGCTGCAGTGAGCCGAGATTGTGCCACTGCACTCCAGCCTAGGCAACAGAGTGAGACCCTGTCTCAAAAAAAAAAAAAAAATGCCCTCTCTGCCTTCACTGCCACCATGGCACCCAAGAAAAACCTTGTGGTAAAGGGGCGCCAAAAAAAAAAGAAGCAGGTTCCAAAGTTCGCTCTTGATTGCATCCACCCCATGGAAGATGCAATCATGGATGCTGCCAATTTTGAGCAGTTTTTGTAAGAGAGGATCAAAGTGAACGGAAAAGTTAGGAATGTCGGTGGAGGGGTTGTGATCAAAAGGAGCAAGGGCAAGATCACCGTGACTTCCAAGATGCCTCTTCCTAAAAGGTATTTGAAATAAGAAATATTTGAAGAAGAACAATCTACGTGATTAGATGTGCGTAACTGCTAACAGCAAAAAGGGTTATGAATTACGTTACTTCCAAATTAACCAGGACGAACAAGAGGAGGAAGATGAGGATTAAAATTCATTTACGTGGAATATTTTATATGAGTTCTTGAATAAAACTTGGGAACCAAAATGGTGGTTCATCCTTGTATCTCTGCAGTATGGATTGAACCGAAAATTAGAAATCACAGTCAAAGGGCTTCATTTGGGCTGCCACGCACTCATTTGTAACTAGATTTTTTTTTTCTGTTTGAAAATTTCAATTCTCATGGTAATACCAGAATAGAAGGAGATGGTGACTTCAAGGGAACTGACAACCACTGGGCAGGTAGATAAGGGTGTGGAGACGTAGGCTGCAGGTAGTCACTGTTTTATTTTAAAAAGTGTGACTGTCAATTGTCTCTGGTGCTTTTCTCAAAAAAAATGATTCAGGAATACAAGTGGGCTTCTCTCATTACTTAAAAGAAAACAGGTGACATCTGTCTAAGATTCCCTGTGGAAAATGACAGTGTCAATAAAATGCAGGTTTCTGGGCCCTTCATCTTATTTTCATTTTTTTATTACAAATTTGTCTTGATGTACACAATTATGTATACTAACCCTTTTCTTCCTAAAGAAAGAAACTGTGCTCCTTTAGCACTGCTGCATAGTCCATCACCTACCATAAAAGGTTTGGAGAGAGACTGAAAAGTCCCAGGTTCTAAATTAAGTAAATATGTACAAGAATGAATTTACACATAATCTGTTTCTACAAGTCTTTGCAACCAACTGTCACTTTGGTTTCCAGCAGAGGGAGCCAGAGGAATAGAGCTTCCAGATGTGGCCTCCTGTGTGGGGCCCAGAGTTAGGGGCCCTTCAGGCCGAGAGCTCTGGAGGCTCTCCTGAATGGGGTGGCACGAAGAAGTGACTGGGAAACCTCCCGTGCCAAAGAGACAGGAGGTGCCCAGGAAACAGTTGCTTCATGCTACTTAGGCCATGACTAGATTTAATGTCAGAAATCATTGTACAAATAGTGGTGTGCCTCAGTGAATGCAGAGGCTAGAGAACCACCAGAGGGGGCTACCAAAGTTAGGAAGACAGAATTGTTGCAGTGAGTGACTTTGAAAGAGACCCTGATGGCTTGTGGTGCCCTTCAGAAATCTGAACGATAACGGAGAAGTGTCTGCTCTGTTTTAGAATTTACGGTGTATAAAATTCATGTTTTTAAAAGAGCTTGCCTACAGTTAGTTTCCACACCTGAAATTGTTGTGCTCTGAGAGTTGCATAGCTGAAAATTCAATGTTCAAATTCTACCTTGGCTCCAATTTAACATTTGGTGCTTTGTGGATTGAGTTGAACATGCTGAGGCTTTACAATTTCACTTGTGGTAACAGCTCTAGCATTTTCTCTTTCTGTGCAAATTTCTTTGAAGCATAATTGCTTGCATATTTCTTCTCTGCAATTTCTTTTGAACTTCACTGAGGGATCAATAGCTCTTTGGCAATGTTCCTCACCAAGATCATTAACTATAAGTTTGTGCCTTGAGTTTACAAATTTTACTTGTGTGTTGCACTAACGCTCCCATGTAGTAATTTTTAGTTTAGTTGTAAAAAAAATTAATCCTGGGCTGAAAAATAAAAAAAGAAAAAAACAATGTGTGTGTGTAGAGATGGGGTCTCACTACATCGCCCAGGCTGGTCTCAAACTCCTGGCCTCAAGTCTTCCTCCCACCTCGGCCTCCCAAAGAGCTGGGAATACAAGTATGACCCACTGTGCCCAGCTTCTTGCATATATATTCATATATATATATATATATATATATATTTTTTTTTTTTTTTTTTTTTTTTGAGACGGAGTCTCGCTGCGTCCCCCAGGCTGCAATGCAGTGGCGCAATCTCCGCTCACTGCAAGCACCGCCTTCTTGCTTTTATTTTTATTGCTAATACATTTCTATGTATTCAAACCATGGAACAGGAATTACAGTAATGGTGTGCTGTAACTGCCTTTCTCGATGATAAAATTATCTCTAATTTTTCATCTGTATTATGGCTTTCACTATTTGCACACCAATTTCAGAAACTTCTTTAGAGTTGAATTAACAGGGAGATTTCTACAAAACATTTTATATTTTACCCTCTTACGTATCAATATAATATCAAGGGCCAAAAGATGTGCCCTTAAACAAAAGGTAACTAGTTTGAAGTCAAATAGTATTTTAGAAATTAAAATTTTAAAAAAAGAAGGATATCAGTGTAAAAGGCCTTAAAATAGTTCAAAAAATGTAGCAGGGGATAGTCAACATAATATGAATATACTTCAACAGAGAATAACACAGAAGCAAAGTATCACCAAAAAACAGGAGATGATTCAGAAGAAAAACTGAAGAAAACAGAGAGGCGAGTTGAATTTTTTTGTTTTTGTTTTTTGTTTTTGGCAAACACTAACTGAGACTGTTGGGAGGCAGAACTTTTATTTATAATATTTAATGCTATCTTGTTTTCCCTTAACTTATTTTTGGAGAAACCTTGATCTTACCAAGTTTTATCGCACGTTTATAACTTTGTATACTTATTTACCCCTATTAGCAGCAAGTACTTTCTGCACCAAAATTTCACTGAAATTTTTATCCAAAAAGTGCAGAAATCAAAGAATAATAATTTCCATTATTCTGACCATCATTCCCCAAATTCTCTAGCTATAACCACATACTGGTTAATAAACATGGTTTTAAAGCCATATCAATTCTGTAAGATACATACTCTCTTCATGGGTAATATGTGAAAATAATTTATCCAAAATCTCTAAATTAGCCTCATAACTTACTTCACTATCGTATGCAATGAAGTTATGCATCTTATAATCATGTGCCAAAATCAAATCACTCGAGATAAAAATGTACATTTGAGTGTCATCTACACAATAGTTTTCATAGACTTTTATTTCACCCAACTCTTTCTTAAATTTATAGTAATATTAAGATAATTCTATAATCATAATCAGTGATATAGCTAGAGATATTTGCATGCAAAACAGTTCTCTTCAAAGTAAATTTTAAAATTTTTTAATCTGAATATTTAGTCTCATAATTCTAAACCAAAAGAGTAAAATTAAAAAGAAGAAATTTACCTTTTCTGTTCTTGTCTTCTTTTTATATTACAGTACAGAACATCTATATGATCTGACTTCTGAAATTTAAAAAAAAAGGTCTATCACTTAGGAAACATAAAATGTGCACTGGTACATATTTTTTCCCACAGTTTATAATAGTGAATAGGCTGACACAATACTTTTAATTAATCCTTCCAATATTTTGGTGAGACAGATATTATCATCATCCTCGTTTCACAAAACTCAAACAGAGGTAAGTATCTTCCTTAAAGTCACAGAGCAAGTCCACAGCAGAGCAGTTATCTGAAACTAGATCTGTCTGACTCTCTCTGCGCTACCATCCTGTCTCTCTACGTACTCTGAGGAAACAGGACCAAGCACAAGAAACACAAGAGAGACACAAAATATAATCCATGTCCTAAAGAGCTTAGAGCTTATGGTTTTACATAAAACAATAAAGACAAGAGAAGTTGAACAAGTACAAATAACCTACTACAATGATGTAACTAAGTGTCAAAGCAGAAGAGTCAAAAAGAGCTAAAACAGTTCAAAATATCAACCACCTAAAGAGGAAAGGTACCTAGGAAAACAGGTGGACAAAATAACCATAAATAATAAAGCTTGAGAGATGGGTAAAAGAAGAAGGCATTCTAAGAAACTGAGGATAACTGGTACAAATTCAGCAGAAAGAAAAAAAACAGCCTAGAAAAGAGGGCCTCTTTCAAGGAAGAAGGGAAAACAACAACAAAAAAAAACTGGATAGTTAAGGTACGAACAAATTTGAGAGAGCAAATTTGAATGGCAAAAAGTGAGTAAAGATTTTCAGCAGAGGAGAAATGGGATGAAATCGGTGTTTTAAGAAGGTTAATACTGCAGAAATAAATAGAAATCCAGCTTAATTATATGAAAACAAGTAAATTCTTAAAACACAATTCTGCATCCCTGGAACTTCCACTACCTTATCTTATACCCACCACAACTACGTAGCTAACCTAGATACATACATAACTTCAACTTGAATGTGGTAAGTACATTACCACTAACCTATTAATTAGTTTATTGTGTTTAACCTGCGTCACTGTTTCTAATTATTTGTATGACAGTGGAAAGAAATCTGGACTTGGTTCTGTTGCTGTACACAATTATGGGGCCTTGAAAAAGTCACTTAACCTTCTAGATTTCAGTTTCTGAATCTGAAAATGCAAACAATGTATCAGCCTCGGCTACCTCAAAAGGAGACAAATATAACCTTTTGGAGGCTGAGGCAGGCGGATCACTCAAGGTCAGGAGTTTGAGACCATCCTGGCCAACAAGGTAAAATCCTGTCTCTACTAAAAACACAAAAATTAGACAGGCGTGGCAGTGCACGCCTGTAATCCCAGCTACTAAGGAGCCTGAGGCAGGAGAGTCGCTTGAACACGGGTGGTAGAGGTTGCAGTGAGCTGAGGTGGCACCACTGCACTCCAGTCCGGGGCAACAGAGCAAGATTCTGTCTCAAAAAAAAAAAAAAAAAGACAAATATAACCATATATGTGAGAAGACTTAAAAACTGTCTAAATTTATAGCCATGTTGTCTTATCCCACATGGTAGAGCCTAACAGCACAAGAAATAAAAAACTTGACAAATGGTTTGGTGAGAAGAAAGAAAACAACACTGACTTTCTATTGGCTATGAAAAAGTATAGGAG
Source organism: Piliocolobus tephrosceles (assembly GCF_002776525.5). Lineage (NCBI taxonomy): Eukaryota > Metazoa > Chordata > Mammalia > Primates > Cercopithecidae > Piliocolobus > Piliocolobus tephrosceles. The sequence goes on along the minus strand of NC_045434.1, from coordinate 41,843,145 downwards.
GAATTTATACCACAAATCCCCTAACTGTCAATTAAAACTTTACTATGAATAACTTTTAGTTAGTTATGGTATCTAAAAACTCACCCGTTTTCTCTTTTCTGATGAAACTGATCTTATAGAAGATGAACTAGTAGAACTTGCTGAGGTTTTTCTCTCTTTCTTGTCCTAAGAATGCCGTAAAGAAAACAAATTTTAAAAAGCACAAAATAAAGCAGAGTATACACAGAACTATTTCATTACTAGTATTACAATCAACATTTACATTCAATAATGAACTTTGGTGGGGAACAATGTTTACAAATACACAAACTTTGGTAAAAGGAAGGGGGATTCAACTAGAAGCCAGAACCCCTAAATGCTCACAAAATAGAGATGAGATAGGATACAGCTGTCAGAGCAGGAAGCCCGCTGACAGCTCAGATAAGGTTGTTGTGAGGTGGCACTGCCATGGTGAGAGTCAGTCTTCTACAACGCAAAACCACACATCCACTTATTTTTCACTGGATTCTGAATTTAACAGACCTAGGACAAACTTGTTTGAAGTACCTACTACATACCAAAGACTTCTAGACAGTGGAGAGAGATGAATGAAAAAATAATAACAGTTCTTCATGAAGGTCAAAATCTAGTACAGGAATTTACAAATAAACAAGTAATATATTTAGTGTGTCAGGTGATGCTACGGAAAAAAAAATAAAGCAGAGAAAGGAAACAGGCAGGGCTGGGAGTCAAGAGTGGGGAAGATACACCATTTTAAACAGAGTAGTCAAACCCCACTTACGACTTGACATCTGAATGGAGACCTAAATGAAGTGAAGAAACAAACCATTAGAATATTGAGGGAAAGAGTTTTTCAACTCAAAGGGAATGCCAGCAAGGGCAAAGTCCCAGAGGCAGAAACATGCCTGCCTTGTTGTAACAGCAGCAAGGAGGCCATGGAACAGAAAAGCAAATTATGTCAGGAGAGTGTCAGGGGATGGGATGGGGAGAGGAGGCAGCTTTGTCAACCCTGGTAAGGATTTTGGCTTTTATTCTGGATGAAGTGGAAAAACACTGGAAAGTATTTAGCAGAGGAATAACATGATTGGACTTATATTTTAATAGGACCACATCAGCTAGTGTGTTGAGAAGACTATAAAGAAGCAAATGCAGAAGCAGGGAGGTCATTTTGGAAACTATTATAATAATTTAGGAAAACAAGGTGCTTGGATCATAGACATAACAGTAAAGGAGGCAGTCAGACTCTGAACACCAGTATACTTCGTTTTATTGTGCCTTGCTTTATTGTACTTCATAGAAAATTGCATTATTTACAAATTGAAGGTTTGTGGCAAGTCCATTAGCACCATTTTTCCAACAGCATGTGCTCACTTCATGTCTCTGTGTCACACTTCAGTAATTCTCATAATATTTCCAATGTTTTCATTGTTGTTATAGTGCTATGGGACCTGTGTTCAACGATCTTTAATGTTATTATTATAGTTGCTTTGGGGTGCCACAAACTGCCCATATGAGACGGCAAACTTCACTGATAAATGTTGCGTGTGTTCTGTTTTACCAATCACCCATTCGCCAGTCTCTCTCCCTCTCCTCAGGCCTCCTATTCCCTGAGACACAAGAATATTGAAATTAAGCCTATTAACGACCCAACAATGACCTCTAAGTGTTCAAGTGAAAGGAAGAAGTATAAGTCTCTCACTTTAAATCAAAAGCTAGAACGGATTATGCTGACTGAGGAAGGTATGTCAAAAGCCAACGCAGGCTGAAGGCTAGTCTTGTGCCAAACAATTAGACAAGTTATGAATGCAAAGGGAAAGTTATTGAAGGAAATTAAAAGCACTACTCCAGTGAACAAATAAACAATAAGAAAGCAAAACAGCCCTATTACTGATATTGGGCAAGTTTTGAGTGGTTTGGATAGAAAATCAAACCAGCCACAACGTTCCCTTTAGCCAAAGCCTAATCCAGAGCTAGGTCCTAACTCTATTCAACTCTATGAAGGCTGACAGATGTGAGGAAGCTTCAGAAGAAAAGTTGGAAGCTAGCAGAGGTTGGTTCCTGAGGTTTAAGGAATGAAGTAATCTCTGTAACATAAAAGTACAAGGTGAAACAGCAAGTGCTAATGTAGAAGCTACAGCAAGTTATCAAGAAAACCTAGTGGAGATCATTGATTAAAGTGGTGGCTACACTAAACAGATTTTCAACATAGACAAACAGTCTTACATTGAAAGATGATGCCATTTAGGACTTTCAAAGCTAGAGAGATGTCAATGTCTGGCTTCAACGGACAGGCTGACTCTGGTTAGGGGCTAATGCAATTGGTGACTTTCAGTTGAAGCCAATACTTATCATTCAGAAAATCCTAGGTACCTTAAGAATGATGTTAAATCTGCTCTGCCTGTGTTCTAGAAATGAAACAACAAAGCCTGGATGACAGCACATGTATTTACAGCATGATTTACTGAATACCTTAAGCTCACTGTTGAAACCTACTGCTCAGGGGAAAAAAAAAAAAAAGATTCCTTTCAAAATATTACTGCTCACTGGTGATGCACCTGGTCACCCAAGAGCTCTGATGGAGATGTACAAAGAGATGAATGTTGTTTTCATGCCTGCTAATGCAATCTATTCTGCAGTCCATATAGATCAAGGAGTAACTTCAACTTTCACATCTTATTATTTAAAAAATACATTTTGTAAGGCTATATAGCTGCCATGACAGTGATTCCTCTGATGGATCCAGACAAAGTAAATTGAAAACCTTCTAGAAAGGATTCCCCATTCTAGATGTCATTTAGAACACTCAAGATTCATGGCAGTAGGTCAAAATAGCAACATTAACAGGAGTTTGGAAAAGTCGATTCCAAACCTCATGAATGACTTTGAGCAGATTAAGACTTCAGCGGAGAAAATAACTGCAAGAGAACTAGAATTTGAAGGAGAGGTTGAAAATGTGCCTGAATTGCTACTATCTCATGATAAAACTTTAATGGGGGCCGGGTGAGGACGCTCACGCCTGTAATCCCAGCACTTTGGGAGGCCGAATTGGGCGGATCACAAGGTCAGGAGTTCAAGACCAGCCTGGCCAAAACAGTGAAACCCCATCTCTACTAAAAATATAAAAAAGTTAGCCAGGCATGGTGGCGGGTGCCTGTAGTGCCATCTACTTGGGAGGCTGAGGTAGGAGAATCGCCTGAACCCAGGAGGCGGAGGTTGCAGTGGGCCAAGATCGCACCACTGCACTCCAGCCTGGGCGACACAGTGAGACTCTGTTTGAAAAAAAAAAAAAAAAAGCTTTAATGGATTAGGAATTGCTTCTTATAAATGAGCAATGAAACTGGTTTCTTGAGATTGATTTCTACTCCTGATGAAGATGCTGTGCACACTGTTGAAACGAGAACAAATGATTAGAATAATATTACATAAACTTAACTGATAAAGCAGTGGTAGGGTTTGAGAGATTAACTCCAATTTTGAAAGTTCTGCTGTGAGTAAAATGTTGTCAAACCAAATTGCACGCTACAGAGAAATCTTTTGTGAAAGGAGAGTCAATGTGGCAAACTTCATCCACAGCACCCCATCCTTCAGTAATCACCACTCTGATCAGTCAGCAGCCATCAACATCAAGGCAAGTCCCTCTAGCAGCAAAGATTATGACTCACTGAAGACTCAAATGATCGTTAGCATTTTTTTAGCAATGAAGTATTTTTTAAATTTATTATTACTACTTTTAGAGATGGGCTCTTGCTCTGTTGCTCAGGCTGATGTGCAGAGGCACGATTCTCAGGCAGGAGGATCCCTTGAGCTTCAAACTCTTGGGCTCAAGGGATCCTCCTGCTTGAGCCTATAGTATTTTTAAATTAACATATGCACTTTGTTTAGACATAATGCCATTGTACACTTAATAGACTACAGCACAGTATAAATGTAATTTTTATATGTACTGGGAAAACAAAAAATTCATGTGACTCACTTTACTGCAAAATTTGCTTTACTGCACTGGCCTGGAACTGAACCCAAAATATCTCCAAGGTATGCCTATTATAAAAACAAAGCTCACAGAATTTGCTGATAGGTGCAGGTAGAGCACGATCACAAGGATTTCAGCCTAAGCAACTCAAAGAATGGAATCACAATTTAGTAAATTGGGAAAACAAAGCCTGGGTACCTGAAAGATTACAGTTTAATAAGATGAGGAGGAACTAGCAAAGGACACTGAAAAGCAGTCACCAATAAGGAGGAAAATCAGGAGAATATGGTACCTCTAAAGCCAGGTGAATTCCGTAGCAAGCAGACTCAGAGAAAACCAAAAAGCTTCATGAAAGTGTTTCGAGGAGAAGGTGTAATCAGCTACATCAAACACTGCTGATATGCCAAGTCAGATGAGGTCTTAGAAATGACCGATGGATTTAGCAATACAGAAACCATTGCTATAGGAGTGATAGAAAGAAAAAGTCTGACTAGAGTAGGTTTAAGAGGGAATGAGTGGTTAATTGCAAACAGCATGCCAGTTAATAACGGCAAATGGAGATGGGAAGTATATAAATTACACAGAGTACTGTATGGCCATGCTTCAGGGTTACCTTTCCAACTATTGCTATACCTACGAGACCAAATTAGTAATCAGAAAGTTAGTAAGTAAGCAAGAAACAAACATCAAAAAGTACACTATCTGGAACTTCATCCAGGTCATGAAAAAGTCATATGAACTAACCTGCTACCACAGAAATCACTTTTTTTGTGAATATTCACCTTCGCCAGATTAGTCTCTCATCTTGGACGTAACACAGCATCAACACTCTTTAATACTGATGATCAACTATCCAGACCATTCAGAGAGTATATAATAAAACCGATTACATGGTTTTTTGTTTGTTTTGCACTTTTGCTTCCTGGAGACAATACCCAGCTCATTTAATGAGATATCCTAAATTTCATCTACCAAAACACTACTACTTTTTTCTTTCTTGAGACAGGATCTCACTCTGTCAGCCAGACTGGAGTGCAGTGGTACGAACATAGCTCACTTCAGCCCTGGTCTCTGTGGCTCAAGCAATCCTCTTCCCACCTCAGCTTCCTGAGTAGCTGAGAACACAGATGCACACCATCACGTCTTTTTTTTTTTTTTTTTTGAGAGACAGGGTCTCACCCCGTCGCCTAGGCTGGTCTTAAACTCCTGGGCTCAGGTGGTCCTCCTGCCTCCGCCTCCTAAAGTGCTGAGATTACAGGTATGATTCATCACACTCAGCCCCAAAACACTTCTTAAGGTAGTTTCTGAGAGAATAAAGACATGGTAAGTATGTCTTCACCACTATTAGCCTCAGCCACATAGCGCTGACCATTCTGACTGATGAGAATGCAATCCTAGCCAATGGTGAGGAAACTGAAAAAGGAGGAAACGTGGAAAATGGTTCAATGTTGAGTTATTGCTAAGAATGAGGAGATTTAGGGGGCTTAGAATTGAAGTCAGGAATACCTAAGCAAATTACTTATCTCTATATAACTACTCTCTAAGCCTCAGTTTCTTCATCTGTGCAATTGGAATAATAGTACCCACCTCATACAGTTGTGAGGAATAAATAAAACAATGCAAGTAAAAAACAGGAAAAGCAAATGACTTTTCCTGGATCAGCTGGGCAGAACAAAATATTTACATAAATCATTATAGTAGTAAGGTGTATTTTTTTTCATTAAACAAAAATAAATTGTTAAAAAAGAAATGTATCTCTAGGTCAGTAAATCAAAATTCTTACTTTTTCACCAAAATTGGGTGATGAAGTGGTGGTGTCCTTCCTCTGAGACATCTCTTTATTCCCACAGGATTCTTTGCTGGACATCCTGAAAAGCTAACATAAACATTAAAAATACAGTATTTTTTTTTGCAATAAAAAAGAAAATAGAAATTTGTCTTCTTTCAGTTACATAAAGATTGGAGTTTTACAAAATGATCACTTTTTTTTTTTTTTTTTTTGAGACAGAGTCTCCCTCTGTCGCCCAGGCTGGAGTGCAGTGGCCGGATCTCCACTCACTGCAACCTCCGCCTCCTGGGTTCATGCCATTCTCCTGCCTCAGCCTCCCGAGTAGCTGGGACCACAGGCGCCCACCACCTCACCCGACTAGTTTTTTGTATTTTTTAGTAGAGATGGGGTTTCATGGGGTTAGCCAGGATGGTCTCGATCTCCTGACCTTGTGATCCGCCCATCTTGGCCTCCCAAAATTCTGGGATTATAGGCTTGAGCCACCGCGCCTGGCCTAAAATGATCACTTTTTTTTTTTTTTTTTTTTTTGAGATGCAGTCTCACTCTGTCACCCAGGCTGAAGTGCAGTGGCATGATCTCAGCTCAATGCAACCTCTGCCTACCAGGTTCAAGCAATTCTCCTGCCTCAGCCTCCTGAGTAGCTGAGATTACAGGCATGTGTCCCATGCCCTGCTAATTTTTGTATTTTTAGTAGAGACGGGCTTTCACCATGTTGGTCAGGCTGGTCTCAACCTCCTGACCTTGTGATCCGCCCACCTCCCAAAGTGCTGGGATTACCGGTGTGAGGCACTGCTCCCAGCACTATGATTACTATTTTTTAACCATTCCTAAAATGACAAGATTCTCTCACTGTTCCACTTTTCTTTACTTACATTCTCCTTCAAAATTACCCATTCCTCTCCTTCAGCTTCATCTATCACCTTTCCAGGAAGGAGTCTCAAACCATGCCTTGATCCCTAACTTCTCACATAAGCATCAGATCACCATTTTCAACTGACTCCAAGACTGCTGTATTCTGCACCACCTACATTTCAAAGCCAATTAGTCATACGTTTCATTTTCCCAAAACACCTTCAGTCATTCATTGAACAAGACTTTGGCAAATCACACATTTTTTTTGAGTCTTGGTGTCATTACTCATAAAATAGATAACCCATCGCACAGGGTTTTTGAGGTACTCAAACAATGGATGTAAAATATATCTTGCGGCCCGGCACCTTGGCTCACTGTAATCCCAACACTTTGGGAGGCCGAGACAGGCAGATCACCTGAGGTCAGGAGTTCAACACCAGCATGGCCAACATCACGAAACCTCGTCTTTACTAAAAATACAAAATTAGCCAGGTGTGGTGGTGCATGCCTGTAATCAGAGGCTGAGGGAGGTGAATCGCTTGAACCTGGGAGGTGGAGGTTGTAGTGAGTCGAGATCGCACCACTGCACTCCAGCCTGGGTGACAAGTGCAAAACTCCATCTCAAAATTAAAAAAACATTAAAAAAAAAATATATATATATATATACATACATCTTGCATAGGTTGGTACACAGTAAGGTCTACATATATACTTGCTTGTATGGTTGTCTTTCTACTAGACCCTGAGCTCCTTGAGTATGCTGTACCAAAAACCTAGGTGCTCATAAATGCCTACTGAGTGAATAAATGAGTGAATTCTTCTTCCTTGGAATATTAACTCTTTCATTCTGAACCACTTCCAATTCGCTCACTGTAGTTCCTCTGTTCACTTCCCATCCCAGTCTCATTTTTCCAGCCCTGGTGTGGATCAAGTAAATACTGTCAGTGGATGACAGTATTGTGGGCTATCCCAGAAAAACACGTATGTTTATTCAGACAAATGTTTTATATTTGTACTAGTGTGAAACTCCTACTGATTTTATGCAAATCAAAACATAAACTAAATGAGGGGAGACTTCCTGTGCTGGCCAGTCTCCTGCTGGATGGCTCCTGATGATTCCTGATGCTTGGTAATCACACATGTACATAATCCCCTACCACAATGAATACGGGTGACCTGTGTAACCAATAAGATATTGCTACATAGTAGTATGTGGCTAAATCATATAAGACATCATAACTTCTACCTTGTCCTGTCTTGGACTGCTCACTCTAGGGAAAGAAAGCCAGAGTGTCATGAGGACACTCAAAACAGCCCATGGAAAGGCTCGCAAGAGAAGAACTACTGGCCTCTTGCCAACAACCAGAACCAACTAACGACCAGGCACATGAGTGCACTACCTATGAAGCTGATGATCCTGCACCCCTGATCAAGTGACATGACAGCAACCCTGGCACATACCTTCACTGCAACCTCATGAGACCTAAAGCCAGATCAACCCAGAAAGTCGTTTCTGAGTTCCTGACCCACAGAAACTGGAGTAACAAATGTTTATTGTTGTTTTAAGCTACTATGTTTTGGTATAACTTATGCAGCAGCAATAGATGAATAACATTATTTTTTTAATACTTCAAACATTGAAGATTCCTTCTTCAGGATGTCTTACAAGCAGAGACCATGCTTAGAAATTCTTAACAAAAATTCCCACAGAATCCACATACCAAAATCTAACCCTTTTAATCTGGTGTCCCGCTGGTATTAAATGACATTAACATACTGAATCCAGCTTTCAGTTAACCATTTAGTCATTTAGAAATAAAAAATCATCATGAACGACAGCAAAAAAAAAAAAGAAAGAAAGAAATGAGAGCAAGAATTATTGGATGATGCACAGATATAGTTAGCATATCCGTAAGTTATAGTCAGTGTTATCCCGTTTTTAATTGACTGTCGAGCCATGAGTCAACTATACATTCAGGAATACTAGAGAAAAGCTGTGCAGGAAGATCAGTAAAAGGGATTTAGGCCTATAACTCACAGAAGCTTCACGGGGACAATCTGTTCCCACTAAACTGGGGAGAGGTTAAACGCACACACACACCCCTCCATATATATACTTCTTAAACTACAGGGGGAGGAGTTAACTTCCAGTTAGTGCTTCCAAGTGCCAAATAATGATGCTCTCTCTTCCCCGGGGTTCTGAAACAAGTAGGTAACAAATAGACCAAGAAGACTGGCGTTTATCAACTTCATTAACTAAGAAAAGCTAACTGCAAGCGCGCGTCTTGTTCTTGAGACTAAATTGGGCTTCCCTCTCCTGCCCTGCTGCCTAGAAGGTTCGGACCAAGCCCAAGCAGAGGAGCCAGAAAGTTCACGTTTTTCTCTTTCCTGTCCCAGTGGATTTATCGGGCGGACAGAAGAAAGGAACGAGACAGCCTCGAATGTCAAGTAGGCACTAAGAGTGAAGCAGAGAGAAGTATGGGGGACAGGGGACTCACTAGCATATGCTTTGGGGATCTGAGACGCATCAAAATCAAATGCCCCGAAGCTCTACCCACTCAGAGCTCTGGTTACTAAAAGCCTGAAAACAAGGCAAAATAGAGCAAAATAACTAATTTCTATCCACTGGCCACACCGCAGAACTGCTGATAGTGGCAACAGGAAGATTAAAGCAAAAATAAAAACAAAGGAAAACAGCGTTCAGGTCACGGTGTAGATGAGGGTGCGAAATGAAAAACAGACCCTAATTCCAAGTCAGCTGGAAGGACAGGCAAGCTCGTCAGCTGCTAGTAAACCGCCGCGGCCCGCGGGCTCCGCACGAACCGACCAGACCCCAACACCGGGCAAGGGGCAGCCCCGGAGGCAAGCCGGGCCAGAACCACACCCTCCACAGAGCTGGCTCGTCCCCCGGATCCGCCCACAGAGTCGCCCCGCCCAGGTCCGGGTGACTCCTGAGTGCCCAGCCCGGCCGGCCGCCCACAGGCCAGGATACTCGGGGCGGGGGGGACGAGGGGGAGCCTGCCCAGCAAAACGTCAACGCACCCCCCCAAGTTCCTACCTTACCAGCGCCGGCTGCTGTGGCGACTCCGAAGCCCCAGGCCAAAGGAGAGGGACCCCCACCCCCCGACACACCCCGCCCCACCAACCGTATGCCCGCTGGGAAACGTAGTTCTGCGCCCAGATCCAGACTGCCTACCCACCGCTCCTCAGCTTTGGCTTAGATTTGCATTTACTTCCTGCAAGGCTTGCTCACCGACCCCGCCCCAGGCTGCGCAGTGTACTCTGGGTGCTGTAGTCTTTGTTGGGTCTGGTGGTTGGCCGGTGGGAAGGAGACGCACCGTAAAAACTGAACCCTCTTACCCAATTGGACGCCGTCCCCAGTACGCTTCTGCGCAGTTTGTGGTGGCGTCGTAACGCCTCGGGGAAAGGGAAGCGGACGGCATCTGGCGTCGCTGCCTCTGGCTTTCTATTTTCTGCTAACAGGATTTGGTCACTGGTTCTTCATCTTTTGTCTGTTGCACGCATCCCGCCCTCCCCACTTGCTTCCCTACTCCTTGGATCCAGCCCTGTGGGCATTCACGTCAGTTCTCTGACCCCGCCGTGAGCCCCGCTCCGGGTCCCCGGGCGGGCCTGGCACGGAGGCGGTAACTATGGAGAATATGGCGGAGGAGGAGCTGCTGCCTCTGGAGAAGGAGGAGGTGGAGGTGGCCCAGGTCCAGGTCCAGGTCCCGACCCCGGCCCGGGACTCGGCTGGGGTCCCAGCTCCGGCCCCGGATTCGGCTCTGGACTCGGCTCCGACTCCGGCCTCGGCTCCAGCCCCAGCCCCTGCCCTGGCCCAGGCTCCGGCCCTGTCCCAGTCCCTAGCCTCTGCCCCTGAGGAGGCTAAAAGCAGTAAGTGCAGGAGGCCCAGATCTTTCTGCCGCAGAAGAGAGAAAGTGCGCCTTGCTGGGAAGTAGGGGAGACCCTTCTTCACCGGGATGGTTTTTATGGGGCAAGGCAGGTTTAGGAAAATGAAGGGGAGGGAAGAGAGGCCCGTGTAGCGGCTAAAGCAAGGGTACAGAGTGGGAGACGGCATCTGCATAAGCCTCGAGGATGTCACGGTGAGGGATATGCGGAGGGCAGGAATGCTGCAGATAGAAGGAAATAATGAGGTTAAGGGCTTTTTCGTAAAAGGGAATCTTTTTAAGGTACAAAAATAGGAAGTTACACATAATTTGGTAGTTTCCCACAGTCCAGTCTACCGTGGTTAACTAAGTTATTTCAAATGTGACATAGTAACCGAGGCAACCTGTTAACGGTAGTAGATCCTAGCTGCCAACATTTATAAAGCATTACTGTCAACTAGCTTTTCTGCTTCGACATACACAAGGAGATGAGTTTTTCTCATTTCAGTTTTTTTCCCCCTATGGGCAGCTTGCTTCCGAAGAGATTTTGAGGCTGAGTAGTAGTTTAGGAAAGAATCGACTAAATTTATGGATGTTTTCACCCATACATAAATACCAATTGAGTTTTGTACTCCATTCCATCAGAAATAGACTGTTGAGAATTAATGGCCCATATTATTGTGCTTCTCAATGTGCCTGCATGTTTTCTAAGTGGTGGTTTATTGGACTATATAGGAATTTAAAAGATTGATGAGTAACACTTTCTTAAGGATCTTCTAATATTTTAAAATGTAAGATCTAAGAAAGACAATGTAAGTTCTTTTAACATTTAGTTTGTGGTCGTAAATTGACCTTTATGTGCTTTCTGAATTGGAATTTAAAATAATCTTTAATTCATTATTTTTCCTACTTCTAGGCCAGTTTTGAGTTTAATATTTATAAAACATTAGATATAGATAGGATTATTTTGCAGTTTTGAAACAACATACAAATTGTTATAGATTTCAGAGTAGGGCTAATCACAGGAAAGACAAAAGCCAGGATGCTTCAGGTAAGCCCCTTCTCATATAAGATCAGAGCTTGTAGGTACAAAATAAGGCCAGTTGTTTCTTCAACTACAGTGGGTAGGGATAGGGGAGGTATGGGGAGCTGAGGGGGTTCTAGTCTCCACAGTAGCCTCCTACCTCACTTCCAGGTTGTATTTGTTTATATTAGTCAGAAGTGGTTCAGCAGCTTTAGGAAATGCATGCATTCTCCACCTCCCCACCATCAAAAATATGTTAAACATAGTAAAGACTTATCTATATATTCCAAAATTTACAAATATGTAATTTGAAGAATGCATACCGTACGGGAAACTGAAAATGCATTAGTAGGACAAATATGTAATGATTGAGAAGTCTGAAATGCATTAGAACTAATACATATATTAATCACATTTTAAAAATTATTTTTAGTTGGTCTAATTAGTCCTTTGAAATCAGTCATAACTAGGTAAGATGAAGGTAACCTGTCTGAAATGGAATTGAAAATTGAGGAAAAAGTAATAGAAGAAGTTGTAAAAGACCCTCCTCGCATCTTGGAGACATCTAATTTAACAAGAGGTTTGCCTGTTGACTTCTGGATTAATAGTGTGTTACAAAAAGCAGATTGAGTATTTTGCATACAGATTGTCTGATACATATTGTCTTAAACCAGAAGGTGATTTCAGAGATGTTTATAGGCATATCATGAATTTTTAGATCTTCAAGAGTTTCTGGTAGTGGACCACAGGATTTTTAGTTTTCTAACTTAAACTCCTTTCTCTTATTTTGTGTTATTTAATAGAATAATTTCAATAGGCACGTCTTTATTGATTGCTGTTTACCTTGTTTCACATACACAGATCTTTGAACTCTGGAACTGAAAGCCTTTATGGTTACAAGTTAGATAGGTTAGTTTGTACACACGGATTCATTTCTGGAATGTTACTGTCTGACCTAGCAAAAGATTTTTATGAAAGATGAAAAAGTTTTACCCGTTTATAGAAATTATATCTCATTGTAACTCATTTGACCAGTATCTAATATAAAAAATTAACCAATATTGTTTGTTGCTGCTTTAAAAATAAAGTGAATAACCAGGCACAAGCCTATACCCCCAGATACTCAGGAGGCTGAGGCAGAAGTATTGCTTGAGCCCAGGAGTTTGAGGCTGCACTGAGCTATGATTGAGCCACTACATTCCATGGAGGATGGGTGACAGAGCAAGACACCATCTCTAAATAATAATCATATGAAAAATTGCCCTTTAATAAATTTGAGCAGGAATGTCTGATAGTGCTGAATTGGATTCCAAAATTATTGACACAGTGTGCTACTACATCCAAAAAGTCTAACGATTTTTTTAACTTCTTGTTTAACAAACTTTAGTGCTGCCTATCTGCAAATTACTGCATTAGGCACTTGGTCATCAGAAAGATGAGCAAGAAATAAGCCTTGTCTTCCTGTTGCTTATTTGTGGGGAAAGCGAACAAGGACACAAATTATACAAATGGGTAAACAAATGAACTGATAGTGAAGCTCAGAGAGAAGTAGGCAAGATGATGCTAATATCAAGAATTGAATTTTAAAGTCTCAAGGTTTTAAATTGTATAACCTAATAACATAATGTTAGAGGGCCCTGTGGTTTATCCCACCATCTCCTGTCTCCTTGGGCTCTTTACCTATCAGTTTCTCCTAATCTTAATATATATTCAGTCCCCACTTTGTAATTGTTCCTTTCCCTTGGAATGCACATATATTCAGGTTCCCCATACTTTAAAAAAAGCAAGTTACAGTCTCATTCATTTCCTTTTTTATACCATCAAACTTCTCAAAAAAAGAAAAACCTAATTTTCTGTATTTCCTTTCCCCTTCCAATTCTGTTTCTACTCCGAAACACCTCACTGAACCTGCTTTCTTAAAGGTCACCAGACTTGCTTTCTTGATCTCTACAACTGTTTGTGATACTTTGTTGAACGTTTTGCGTTTATAGAGTCTTCTCCCTTGGCTTCTGCATTATCTTGACTCCCCTTACCATTTATTCTTTCTGAATCTACTTTCCTGATTCCTTCTACTTAATTTTTCTTATAAATATCTACATCTCTCATACCTCACTACCAGATTTTATTTATCTATAATAATTAGTAGCGGGTTCAGCAACATTGAGAAATGTATCCCCTACCCACCCCAATCAGAACGTGTTAAACATATTTTAGACTTATGCATGTTATTTCCAAATTTACAGGCATTTTAATTTGAAGAGTGTGTAATGCTTGAGAAACCTGAAAATGCATTAGTGGAACAAATATGTAATGATTGAGAAATCTGAAATGCATTAGAATTAAAATATAAATCACGTTTTAAAATTAATTTTATATAGCCTACTTGTTTGAAATCAGTCATAACTGGATAAGATTGGGTCGTGGCTTTTTCTCCTATTTTTCACACTTTTTTTCTTAGACTTTCTTATTTATTCTCATAGTTTCACCTAACGTGTTACTTACGATTTGTATCTCCAGAATCCCTCCTGAGCTCCAAAAACAAATCGCCAGCTGCCTATTGTACATTATTACTGGAATACTGTTCCAGTAGTACATCAAACACACTATGTCAAAAACTACATTTTCCTTTCTCTTTTCCTCTTCCTTTCTGCCAAAAGAGTTTCTTCTATCTTGTTTGCTTAATAGTACCATTATTCTCAACCACATAAACTCAAAATCTTAGAATCATCTTTGATTTTATTCTTCACCTTTACTTCTCATATCCCAAGTTCTGTTGCCTTTTTTTTTTTTTTTTTTTTTTAACCTTTTATTCTGTTTCTTCCCATTGCTAATTTTCTCTCTTACTGATCTTTGGTGTTACTGGTGAGATAACCTCCTGAAATTCATTCAGATTGTATAATTCACTTCCTCAGAAACCTGCGGAGACTTACCATTACCTGAAGAATAAAGTTCAAACTAACTTGCATAGAATTTATGCTTTCCTTGGTCTGTACTGCATCTTTGGCTGCACATATTTCTACTGACTCTATCCCCCCAAATATACCACATTCCAACCAAGGGTGGGGTGGCATGGTTGTATGTTTTATACCACATGCATTTGTTCATGAGGTTACTTCAGTTTATGAGGCCAGTTAGCAAATCTCTACTTCTGAAATTCTATTCATACCTAAGTCTCAGTCAAGTGGCACTTCAATAAAGACATTCTCAGAGTTACTTGTTAAAATTAATTGTTCCTTCTTCTGTATGCCTGCATCATATGACATCTAGTGTTCATTTCATCCTATCTCATGATAGAAGTTGACATATTGCCTTTTCCCACCTGATTGAAAGTTCTTTGAAGATAGAAAACATGGCTTACGTTTCCTTCTTCAGTATTTTGTATAGGAGAGAAACATTTTTCATAGAATTATTTTGACTAATTAGATAAAATTTTCAAACTAAATTTATACAATGGGGTTTCCCCCCAACTTTTCATTCTGAAGCACACTTGTTATTTTATAAACCAAGTTGTGGCAGTATTCCCCATCTAGGTCCATAACACTGTGTTATAGGAAATAAACTTCTATATGACATGATCAATAAAAATGGAACTAGAATACAAACTGTTATAGCATAATCTTCTCTTTTTTTTTTTTTTTTCCAGAGAGACACATCTCAATTCAAAGGCAGCTTCCTGATCTAGAGAAGTTAGCTTTTGTAACTGAAGGAAATTTTGACTCTGCCAGCTCATTGGACTCAAATAATCTTGATGCAGGTATTTCCATGTTTGAGTTTTTTTTTTTTTTTTCTTAATTTCTAATAATTTATCATCTTTGCATTCACAAAAATAGGTTTGGTAAGAGTAGACTTGTTTATTACTGAACTAGGGCAGTGGTAAAATACAGTTTTTTATTTAGGAAATTGTCAGCCGCTTATGTGCAAAGTTGCTATGGAAATAAGTTATTTTACAACTCCTCAAGACAATTACAGTTTCACAGATGTCTAAGGGCTGTCTATTCAGCAAGTTAGGAATTGCATTTGGCTACAAGTAACAGACGTCCCAAAAAACAGTGTCTTAAAAGGTTAATATCCTGCCAGGTAAATGAAGTCCCAAGATAGGCAATTTAGGGCTCATGTGAGAGTCCTGCATTATCAGTGCCCCACACTGCTCTCTTTCTGCTCTACTCTCCTCAGTGCTTGGTTTGCATCCTCAAGATCACTGACTACTTGGTTTTTTTGAAGTAGGCAGTGTAAAAATAAAAATTGTACATGTACTGTATTACACTATATGTGAAAGATATTTGTTGGGTTAAAAATTATTAATATGAGCTGACAGGTATGATAAGAAAAAGATTACTAAATGTGTTGTTATTGATTCTTGCTGTATATTTTATTGTTTTAAACCTGAATTTGAAATTTAATTCTTTCATCTATACTATCAAAGTTTTTATTTGAGATACATTATATTTCTAATTAAGACATTTTGATGATACATAATCTTTTTGAAATATGTTAATAAACAAGGAAGAACTTGTAAATTCAGTAATGGATACGGTGACTGTAACTATGCGCCCAGTCTCAGAACAGCAGTTATATCAGATCCCATCTATTCCTTCCACTTCCTTCTTCCATTTTTCTAACTCCACATATTAACTGTTTTTGTTGCTGCCAGTTTAGTAGAGGAATACCACAGCAGATACTTTTGCTCTTTGTCCAATTCCTGTCCTTTTGGGAGTGTAACTGCTGTCCTTTCAGCTGTCCAAAATACAGAGTGATGCTCTCAGTGGCAGAAAATTTGGCCAGAAGGATATCATACAGTTTATCACTTCTTCAACCTCTTTGTTCCCAGTAACAACAAACACATCAGCTAGCCACAGAGAGGAAAATTTTAGGGTGAAAAAACAACCACTGACCATGTGCTACAACAATTACTGTGAACTATCTCCTGGGTCAAGAGTAATGACTTCTCCCTAAAGTTAACAAAGACTTTAAGAAGTAGGAAGGGGAGACCCCATTAACCTCTTTATAGCTGAATCCAGGCATTAATAACTAGAATATTCTGTGGTTTACTGATTCTTTTTTCTTTTTAAGGCAACAGACAGGCTTGTCCATTGTGCCCTAAGGAAAAATTCAGAGCTTGTAATAGCCATAAGCTTCGTCGTCACCTCCAGAATTTACACTGGAAAGTCTCAGTTGAATTTGAAGGTTAGTATTTTTGTGCTGGCAAAGAAGTAATATATATGAAATTCAACATTTATTACCAGTTTTGGCATTTTATCATGAATATAATCAAATATTTTCAGTTTAAAATGTGAGGGGTTTAATGCCCTCATTTCTAATGTATTTAGTAAAACACCATATAGCTTTATAGGCAGTAGAGATCTATATGACACAGTTTAGTTCAGCAAACATTTAGCATCTGTTGTATACTGAGTACTCTGGCCCTGGGAGTCCATTTTGCTTCTTGAACAATGTTTTAATAAGTTTTCCTTTTATTTTACACATATTTTGGAAGGTATAGTACATAGTAAAACAAGAAAATAAAATAATTTGTATGAATATTGGAAAATACAAGATAATATCTCTTTTTCTGCTGATGGCTTAAAAAAATCTACTAGAGTTAAGAGAATTCAGAATGGTGGTGGGATACAAGATAATTCAGAAATCATAGCCATTTTCTACTTCAGATAAATGGAAACAAATATATCAGTTACAGTAATGATAAAAATGACATAATTTGAGGGAATAAGTTCAACAAGATGACTCATGATGAAAAGAATAAAATCAAAGGACAGAAAACGAGAACTTTTCAAGTTAAAGGGCTTCCTAAGTGAATTATGTGAATTATAGCATTTTTGGGAAAAGATCTGACAATATCTTTTAAAATTAAAAATACACATATCCATCCACCACTCAGTTCCTCTGCTAGGAGTGCCTTAGAAGTAAAATAATTGAAGCTGGACACAGTGGCTCATATCTGTAATCTGAGCACTTTGCAAGGCTGAGGCAGGAAGATCACTTGCGGCCATAAGTTCAAGACCAGCCTGAGCAACACAGTAAGACCCTGTCTCTATAAAAAGTAAAAAAATTAACCAGGCAAGGTGGCCTGTGCCTGTATTCCCAACTGCTAGAGAGGCTCAGGTGGTAGGGCTGCTTGAGTCCAGAAGCTTGAGTCTGCAGTGCCATAATTGTGCCACTGTACTCCAGCCTGGGCAACAGAGTGAGACTCTGTTTCTTAACAAAAAAAAAAGACGAAGAAGTAAAAGAATCAACAGGCACAGATAAATGTAGAAGGATATTCATTGCAATATTAGTAACAAAAACTTAGAATTAAAAGAGATGATTGAATAAATTATGGTACATACCATGAAATATTATGTAACCATTGAAATGAGTATATTAGATATATACCAGGTAACTTAGAAGTATTTCCATGGTCAACTACTAATGAAAACAGCAATATATAGGGAAGGTGTTATAATATTCCATTTGGATAAAACAAAAAGTCCCACCCTCAAAAGAAACCTAAGTATCAATCTTAAACATATATACGTTTATATTTGTATATGATTATGTGAGCACAGAAATTGTAAAGTATGGTTGGAGTGTCAACCAGCCTTGATAAAGCAGCTAGTAAGAGACACCCAGAAAAGAAGTCAGAACTATGCTGGAACTATTTTGTTAGTAGTACTGCTAAAAAGATTATCACTAGTTATTTAGGGAAAGGGGAATTAGAGCTAATTTGGGGGCCATCCTGTCTTTTAAGTTTAATTCTATGTAAGAATGTATGACAAACCGGCCGGGCGCAGTGGCTCAAGCCTATAATCCCAGCACTTTGGGAGGCCGAGATGGCAGATCACGAGGTCAGGAGATCGAGACCATCCTGGCTAACGCGGTAAAACCCCATCTCTACTAAAAAATACAAAAAACTAGCCGGGCGAGGTGGCGAGCGCCTGTAGTCCCAGCTACTTGGGAGGCTGAGGCAGGAGAATGGCGTAAAGCTGGGAGGCGGGGCTTGCAGTGAGCTGAGATCCAGCCACTGCACTCCAGCCTGGGTGACAGAGCAAGACTCTGTCTCAAAAAAAAAAAAAAGAATGTATGATAAACCATACTGACTTCTTATGAAAAAAAAAGCTCTCATTTCAATTAAAAGGATCTCTTTCATATTCTTTACTTAGATTATTGTGTTTTTTGTTTGTTTTTTGTGGGTTTTTTTGAGATGGAGTCTCGCTCTGTTGCCCAGGCTGGAGTGCAGTGGTGCAGTCTCGACTCACCGCAACCTCCGCCTCTCGGGTTCAAGCGGTTCTCCTGCCTCTGCCTCCTGAGTAACTGGGATTACGGGCATGTGTCACCACACCCGGCTAATTTTTGTATATTTAGTAGAGACGGGGTTTCACCATGTTGGTCAAGCTGGTCTCAAACTCCTGACCTTGTGATCTGCCCACCTCAGCCCCCGAAAGTGCCAGGTTTATAGGCACGAGCCACTGCCCCCAGCCTTACTTAGGTCATTGTTTAGCCTTTAGGTTTGGTCTCCCTCCTCCAAGTTACTCTCTTTTCTTAAATAGTTTCTTGTGTATTTCTTTACTTATTCATGGATGTGGGTCTCTCATGTACATTAGACTGTTGGGTTCTTTCACATGGTATTGATCTGGTAGATGGTGAAGATATGATAGTTTTTTTGTCTCGGTGAGCAGGTTTCAAAGTAGTTGACAAATAATTGAAGGTAGAAACAACAAGATCTGCTGAAGGAATGGATGTGAGGTGTGAGAGAACGAGCCAAGAATGCTTGGGTTTGGGACTTGAGCAAGTAGAGAAGTGGAGTTGGCCTTTACTGAGCTGGAGAAGAGTGCATTAGGATCAAGTGTGGGAAAGAAGGCCAGAACCAGAAATTTTGGAATTTAAAGGATGGGATGCATCTAAGTGGAGATGTGAGGTAGCCCATAGGTTATATGAATCTGGAGTTCAGGAAGAATATGAGGCAAAAGACATGCATTTGGGAGTTGCCAGAAGGCAGATGGTATTTAAAGCCATAAGATCAGATAAGTAACTAAAAGAGTACATATTGATGGAAAAAAGAAGTCATCCAGAACTAAATCTTGGAGCACTTCAGCATATACAAATAAGAAATGATCTGATCTGAGGTATAAGATAAAAGGCATTAGAGATGACTTACAGGCTTTGAGTTAAGAGCAACTGTAAGGCATTATCGTTTAAAAAAAGGAAAGAGACCTGACGTAAGATAAATTATCAGTTTAGTCTTGACAAGTAGGTTTTGAGATGCTGACTAGATAATCAGTTACATATCCTTAATAGGCAATTGGAAATAGGGATCTGGCTCTTAGGAGTGAATTAGTAACTAGAGCTATAATTTGGGATTCCTTTAATTGGAATCGTGAAAGGAGCTGAAGTTGCCAAGGAAATGAGAAAAAAGGCCCTTAGCCATCCAAGCCTATGGAATATCTACATTTTAGGGCATGAGAGAAGGAAGAGGACCTGTAAAGAAGATGAAGAAGGGTGGGAAGAAAACCAAGATAGTACCATGTCATAGATGAAGAAGGGTCTGTATAATGGCAAATATATCAATAGCATGAGGCAAAGATGAAGCCTAAGAAAAAGTCAAGGTGGCAGAGAATAGGATAAAGCTGAGTCCCAGAGACACTAAACGACTAATCCAAGATAAAACAGATAGTCATGGTGGAACCAGAATTCAAACCTGGATCCCTCTGTATGTGTGTATATAGATACATATGCATAAGTATGTATACATACACATGTATCTCATGCATAACAATTGTATAAACTAAAGCAATCGCATTTGAATAATTATGACATTATGAATATAAGGTTAGTTCCAATTCTTATAAAACTTGCTTATAATTTTTGATAATTGAATATTTAATGAATAGTGACATGATAACCAGCTGTTCTTTATTCTAGGTTACAGGATGTGCATCTGTCACTTACCTTGTCGACCAGTGAAACCAAACATTATTGGAGAACAGGTGATCAGATATTAGATTGTTTTATTTTTAAATGTAGGCCTTTTTAAAGAAAGCGTAGTTTTTACTTACTGTGGAACTAAAATGTGTATGTTCAGCAGTGTAGTTTACTCTAAAATTCTGTGTGTGAGTCCTTTCAGATTATCATAATAGGAAAACTATCATAGTGTGAAACTGTCATAGTATGAAAAAAAATTGCTATATTGAAGTTCTCATTTTATAATTTTTAGTTTAAGTCAGATAAATTGCTTCTTTGTGTTCAAAATGAAAATTAACTCATTTACTAATTTTGGAATGGAAAATTTAGAGAGTAGTTTTTTCTCTTAAAATTTTGGTCATGGAATAGAAGCTTCAATTTCTGTGATTTAGTAAATGTCTTAGTGTGTTTTGATTTCATTCATCTTCCCCAAATCCTTCCTTTTAAATTCAGTCTTAGAGAATCAAGAAACTTTCTGAAATCTTAGTAACTTTTTAAAAAATACATGTGTTTTATTTTTAGGGTAGATTTGACCTAAGGGAAATACAAACTATGAAATTTTTTAGTGACACTATCCTGAATGCATATTCGCGTAATGAGTTCTCATTATTAAATTTTATTTTGAGTCACTAAAAGCAGTATAGTGTTGACAAAAAGGAAAATATTCTGTAAGTAGTAGTCAAAACAGTTTCTGGTCCATCAACCTAGTCCAAGTCCATATTTGAATATGATAATCACAGTACCACAAGGAACCTTGGGTAATGTGCTTGACGGTTTTCTATTTGCTGTAAGGTCCCAAGTAAAAAGGAGGTAGCAGCACTAAGAGTAAAAGGCATCAAAACTAGGAAAGAGCCATTGAAGCAGTCTTTTTGTTCTCTAAAGGAGAAATTATGAAGTGAGAAATGTTTTACTTAGAAAAGTACGCTTCTAATTATGTCTCTTAACATTCAGTGGGGTACTGGAGCTGGCTCAAATTTTCAGAAATCTTTCAAGCTGGTTGTTTAGTATGGCCACCATGAAAAATTAAGTTACATAAACCTAAAAATGAATGAGTTATATTAAAAAACAAAGATAACGAATATTCACCTTTATCATTGTTCTGCTGCATTTTAATATTATCTGTGCACTTACAGTTATTTACATCTATTATGTCTGCTGGGTGGCAGTGTTCTGTAATGGTATAATAATGCACATCTCTTCCTAAATTCACATTCAGTGATGTTACACTGATAACTTAAAATCTATGAGAGTTATAGCTTGAAATTGGCTCTGGCAGAGTATTTACGCCACAAAAATCTGCAAATACTACAAACCTGAAGAGCCAGTTAATAAACATTTACCAGCACACCACTTCTAACATTACGCCATTTTTAAATGCAACTTGTAGAAAATACAATTACTTTCTGATTGGAATGAATGGGAAAAGCTAGGAAATTAAATTTCTGGCCTATTGTAAAGTAAGGTTTAAAAGTATATATAAATACAGGTAAGGAAATTAAGATCCTTTCAAAGTCACATGGCAAAATTAAAATTATCTTCTATACCATTAAATCCAAGACACTAATATACTTAAATTTGCAAACTTATACTTCTATTTCGTTGTCTTAGTAACTTACTTAAATTAAATACTCTGTTTGATAGATATCCAGTAAAATGGGAGCCCATTATCATTGTATCATTTGTTCAGCAACAATCACCAGAAGAACTGATATGCTAGGACATGTTAGGCGCCATATGAATAAAGGAGAGACTAAATCTAGTTATATTGCAGGTAAGTTGAGCAATCTCATTGACATATTAATATGTAAATCCTTAAATAATGGTCCAGTTATTATTTTCAGACATCAGGCAGATAAAATAATGCTGATTTAACCAAATGATTTAATTCACTAGTCCATTACATCAGATTTTGGTTTCTTTCTGTAAGGTCTCCAAAAACATTTTAACATTCTCAACATATATATTTAGTAAATGGTATAGAAAAAGTAAGTGACACTCAAGTGACTATAGATATTTTAATGAAAGATTATAGAATTGTCTTCCCAGTGACAGCTTTTATACCCTTAACTGTCATGTATGTATTGTTGGAAAACACTAGAAAAAAAGATACAGTGAAATAAAGACTATTAGTGACATGAAATTATTAATAGCTTGTTACTACTTAGAGAGCCCTTCTCAAGAATTAAATTAAGCACTATTGGCCCAAAGCATGTATTATATGTAATGAATAACTTCTCTATGTCTAGAATGGCACTATGTACCATTCCTTTAAGAACTGCAAAAAAAATAGTCACTGAATTCATTTCTATAAAGCTTGATTTTCTCACAGAACCTAAATTGAGAAAGGCTGATCTTGTGAGATATGCGACATACCTCCTCACTGGGTAGAAAAGGATATGTAACACAGTGCTAGGGAAAGATACTACTATTTGGCATTTTAGAAAGAAATATATAGTTGCCATTTAGTTAACATTCTGACTGTAATGTTATCAAGAAATCCAAACATAAAGGATCTCAACTCTCTGACACATCACATATCTCATTTCTTAAATATTTAAAACATATACGTATATAAACACATCAATATTTCATCAGTTTATAGCAAAACGGTTCTAACATATTAAATTTAAAATCATTTTTTCATTATAGCCATTTCAATGTAATTTGTGACTTGAAATCATTATGAGAAAATATTCTGAAGTCTCCCATGTTCAGGAAATAGAGTGATTCTTGGTAAGCCTTGCTAGCTAATGGAATGCAGCCATATGGAGATACTCATTTTCTAACAATCATACCATAGTAAAATATATGGAGCAAACAATGTAGTGTTTGATGAAACACAAAGGTGTTTTAGGATTTTGTGCTTTCCTAGGGTGATTGTTCTTAGATATCATAATACAGATGTATTGATGTGCTAGACAGTCAAGATAGTAAATTAACTTTCATTAATGAGATGTTTAACTGAGTGTTACTCTTTTGCAGAGAGTGCTGAATGGATCAGTTCTTTAGTTTTGGTTTTTTTACATCTGCCCAACCATTTGCATTAACACAAAATAATATGAAGTTATTTTTCAAAATGTATATTGTTTTAGATGTTTAGAATTATTTGGTGTTTTCTTGGAAATCTTTTGTTTGGAATTATTTTGTGTTGCCCTGGAAATCTTTTCTTTTTTCTGTCTTAGCTTCCACTGCTAAACCACCTAAGGAAATTTTAAAAGAGGCAGACACGGATGTACAAGTTTGTCCCAACTATTCTATACCTCAGAAAACAGATTCCTATTTTAATCCCAAAATGAAACTAAATCGGTAAGCTAAATTGAAAATAGGGTTATGGGATGTTTCAAATTATTGTAAATGTACCTTCTCTTAACCTTTATGTTCTAATATGTTAAAATTTAGAACTAGGTGCAGAATAAAAATCATCTATCTTAACATTTTTCACAGGATTGTTTCTTTTTTTCTACCAAGCCAATGTCTTTATTAGAGAATAAAATAGGCCTAACTTTATATAATTACTGAACAAGCTGGTACTTTTGTGAGCAAGTTTTGTTTATAAATAAATAAATACTTATTAATAGAATCCAACTGGATTCATAGTTTAATTTCACGTATTTTTAGTTCTTATTGTATTAGGAATATGTTTTTAGGTCTCCTTTTGAAATAGTTTGTAAGTAACTTGGGACTTCAATTCACTATTCTTAAATGAAATAAAATCTATGATGGTGAAGCATGGTAAAGTAAAGTTATTTCAGATTATGATTTCCTTCTAGGCAGCTAATATTCTGTACATTGGCTGCTTTGGCTGAGGAACGAAAACCCTTGGAATGTCTAGATGCTTTTGGAGCCACTGGTAAGTGAGGACACTTTTTTAGAACCACATTTTATTTATTCGATTTTATAGTATCTTTTCTTAGAAAATGTATATGGGTAGTAATGTAAAAAATTAAAGATCCAAGACAAAATTTTTAATTTTTTATTGTGAAAAATTTTAAATATATATTAAAGAGTATAGTAAGTGAGTCCTGTGTATCCATCGCTTACTTCAAAAATTAGTGGTTCATGCTCAGTCGTTTTATCATTGTCTTCATACCTCATGTCATAGTCTTTTGATATCCATTAATTTGAAACAAATAACAGATACATCGTTTCATCTGTATTTCAGTTGAATCTCTAAAAGGTAAAGATTTTTAAAAAATAAAACCACTATACTATCATACTTTAAAAAATTAAGAATAATTCTTTAATATAAATTGTTTAGATATGCCCAATTATCTCATAATATGTTTTAAAAATCAAATCAGAATGCAGACAAAAACTGTATTTCAATTGTTTCATATGTCTAAGTCTCTTTTAAATCTATGGTTCCTTCTATCATTTTCTGTGTGTGTGATAATTATTTGTTGACTTAACGTGTCTTTTGACCTATAGAGTTTCCCGCAGTCTAGATTTTTCCTGATTGTATTGTTATGGTTCATATAACGTGTTCTTCTATCTCCTGTATTTTTGTAAATTGGCCATTTGATTAGATTCAAATACAGTTTTTTGTTTGTTTTGTTTTGTTTTGTTTTTTGTTTTGCAGTAATACTTGTTTGCTGCAATCAGGCAGCACCTGATGTCTGGTTGTGTCTCTTTTTTGTGTTGTGATGATCACTGCCTAGCCTTTAGACAGTGGAATAAAGTGAAATTTTAAACATTGAGAATATTTTTCTGAAAAGATTTAATAGTAGAGAAAAGAAAATAGAAACAGTAGAAAATTTCTAAAAAGCCTCCGTACCCAATCCAAGTCTTTCTTCATAAAGATTATAGGAATACACTTTTGGGGAGTTTGTGCCAAAAGAGTGAAAGCATTAGTTAGCTCTCCTTCCTAAACTCTCCTCAGGGAAAAGTAGTGGTTAAAAGCATGAAACTCTCCTCAGGGATAAGTAGTGGTTAAAAGCATGGACTGCAGAACCAGACTGCCTGATTTCACATCCCAGCTTTATCACTTGATAATTGTGTGACCACAGGAAATTGTGCCTCAGTTTGCTCATCTATTGAAAGAGGAGACTCCTGCTGCCACCGTGATGATCAGCATTAGTACTGTCTCAGTATAAATGTGGTAAAAGTGATGAGGTGATTTTTCTGATTATTTCCCAAGTCACTTGGATTTGAAATTTGAATCATGTTTTTACTCCTTGTTTTCCTGTTACTCTTCCCGTATCTACTCAGCCACCAGGTCTGTTCTAATTTTTTTTCCAATATAGCTCACATTTTCCATTCCATATCCACCAATTTAATGATTTCATAGCAAGCCTATTTCAGTAGCCTCTAAATAGTACCCTTGTTTCCAGTCATTTCTCTCCTCCAATTTGTCTTGCCTGTTACTGCTAAACAGCTATTCCTCTGAAGCACCACATTGGTACTTACCAATCAAAAAAGTCATTCATCTTTATTGCCTAGAGTCCAAAGTTCTCAGACTACATTTAATATCTTCCATATCTGATTCTAACCTGCTTGTTCAAATTTATTTCTCAGTATTTTTCACCATATCCTTTTACTTTACTCTTTTGGGACAAGAGTTTCGCTCTGTCACCCAGGCTGGAGTGCAGTGGTGCCATCTATCTTGGCTCGCTGCAACCTCTGCCTCCCGGGTTCAAGCACTTCTCCTGCCTCAGCTTCCCGAGTAGCTGAGATTACAGGCGCCTACCACCACGCCTGGTTGATTTTTGTATTTTTAGTAGAGACAGGACTTCGCCATGTTGGCCAAGCTGGTCTCAAACTCCTGACCTCAGGTGATCCACCTGCCTCAGCCTCCCAAAGTGCTGGGATTACAGGCGTGAGCCACTGCACCCAGCCTCTTTACTCTTTTATAAATCTGAAGTCATTAAAGCTAATATCTAAGGAATATATTTCCAGCCTCTTCTTTTAATGTGCCTTTGTAAACTTAGATCAGGTCTGGAGCAGTCATTGTGCATGTTTTGCCATTCCTAAAATGAGGATGTGAGAACTTACCTCACAAGCGCGTTGTGAAAATATGAAAAATACATATCTATGAAGTCCATAACACATGGTATTTTTCCATTTCTGAGACACGTGTATGGAGAAGATGGTCAGTATTTCCAATACATAAGGGGTTTACTAATCTGTGTTGGCTGGGCTTGTGTTGCCATCTCTCATTTTGTAATGAATGTCCCTGATGACTTTAGTAGATAGGGAAAAACTGTGAAAAGGGGCACTTTTGGTCTTCCTTTTAGATGATTAGAAATTCTTCCTAATCATTTGCTTACAAATTTGGTTTTTTGGTTTTGTTTTGTTTTTGAGATAGGGTCTCAGCTTTGAGATAGGGTCTTGGCACCATTTCGGCTCACTGCAGTCTGAACCTCCTAGGCTCGGGTGATCTTCCCACCTCATCCTCCAGAAAGCAGCTGGGACCACAAGCATGCGCCACCATGCCCAGCTAATTTTTGTGTTTTTCTGTAGAGATAGGGTTTTGCTATGTTGCCCACACTGGTCTCAAAATCCTGGACTCAAGTGATCCACCCGCCTCAGCCTCCCAAAGTGCAGAGATTACATGTGTGAGCCATCACACCTGGCCACATTTTTTTTTTTTTTTTTTTTTAAATTCACAACAGTGTTACGCAGGGTTTGAAAAGTGTTAGTCTAGAAAAGTTTTTCATATTTTGGTCCATGATGGTAAACTTCAGCAGAAGGAATTCCAACTTCTCATCCTCCCTTCAAGCAGAGTAATTCCATTTGTATAAAGTATTCCATGGTCAGAAAAAAAGCAAAAAAGAAAACATTTTCCACTATTCAACAAAATAAAAAAAATACATATTTTATTATACAAGGATCATAAAAAAGGTTTATAAGAAGTATTAGTGAAAATCTGTTGGACATATTTTTAGTTATAACCTTTCTTGAGAAGCTTTGTAGTAAGAAAGAATAAGATTCATGAAAACATTAAATTTTGAAATAATTTGTTACTTATAAAACTGTGTGTTGTCATTATACTGTTTTTATTCTTTAAAATTATTATTATTATAAAACTCATTTTCTTCCCCATTTTTCCTAAGGGATAATGGGATTACAGTGGGCAAAACATCTTGGAAATGCAGTCAGAGTTACAATCAATGACTTGAATGAAAACTCTGTGACATTGATTCAGGAAAACTGCCATTTAAACAAATTGAAAGTGGTGGTGGACAGTAAGGAAAAGGAAAAGAGTGATGATATTCTTGAAGAAGGAGAGAAAAATATTGGTAATATTAAGGTGACCAAAATGGATGCCAATGTACTGATGCATTTGAGATCTTTTGATTTCATGTAAGTAGAAAAAGACTTGCCATGTCACTTTCTAAACTTATCTGGAATTTTGGGGACGAGTGGTAGCTAAAAATTAAGACAGTTTGTTGTTGTTTGTTTTTTTAAATTAATGCCATTTTTTGGCCTAAGGTATGCAGTATGAAAATTTTCTAGTATTTGAAATAAAATGCCTGGGCATGTCACTTTTCCTCTAACCCAAATTTATTTTTACATGTCTCATACATCATACTATCATTTTATTACTTAATTTCAAAACAGAATTATGTACTTAAAATAGATTTGCAATGTCCTTTTAAATTCATGGAATTTTATAATTAGAAATAATTACAATGGTATAATTTTTGTTATTAATATGACTTTAAAATATATCTATATGCTTTCTGATTTTAGACATCTAGACCCTTTTGGAACATCAGTGAATTATCTAGATTCTGCATTCAGAAATATAAGAAACCTTGGCATAGTGTCAGTGACTTCTACAGATATCAGTTCTTTATATGCCAAGGCACAGCATGTTGCCCGGCGTCACTACGGATGTAACATTGTCCGAACTGAATATTACAAGGAACTAGCAGCCAGAATTGTTGTAGCTGCAGTGGCAAGGTACCAAATCGCCAACGGTGTACTTAGTGTGTTTTAGTATTTGATAAAAAGAGATAATATTACAAGAAGTACTTATTACTTAAAACATGCACAAAATATAAATCCTGTATTCCTTATCTGTAATACTGGTTTCTAATTTTACATGGTATCTGTTGTAATTTTATTTAAAAGCTTAGGCCTGAAATATTCAGTTTACTCTCCAATTAAAATGTTATTGAAATAAAGTAGTAAGAAAGAAAAGATTAAAGTGAAAGTTAATTTCCAGTTTATTTGAACAATGTAGGATAAAGGATAGCAATGTGAAAGGAAAAGCAAAAATTGTTTTGTTTTATTTTTTCACCGTGTTGCCCAGGATGAAACAAGCCTCCTGGCCAACATGGTGAAACCTCGTCTCTACTAAAAATACAAAAATTAGCTGGGCATGGTGGTACACACCTGTAATCACAGCTACGATTACAGGTTGAGGCACTAGAATCACATGAACCCAGGAGCCAGATGCTGCAGTGAGCCAAGGTTGCACTCCAGCCTGGGCAACAGAGTGAGACTCTGCCTCAGAAAGAAACAGTCATTTCTTTTATATCCATTCTATTTTATCTTCTTTATTTATATAGTTTGAATAAAATGATGGCTTACAAACTTGATGCTCCAAAATCATCTTACAAAATGGGAAGTTCTCTCCATTTCTCACCAGGATTTCCAAACAGAATTTGAAAACAGTTATTTTTAAAAGGGTGACTTTATTGGAGCACTTACTATATGCAGATTATGCTGGAATAATATAATATAAATGGACATTGTGAATATAGATAATGGATGATCAGCTAGCTCACTTGCCAGCCCTAATACTAGTTTCAGAGCCTTTAAGTGGAAATTTGTACCTCAGCATAAATACAGATTATTAGACTTCATAGACCTTCAGGGTTGTTTCTAATTACCTGAAAACTGATGTTTACTTTATGCATGCTAAGGACTTAACTGCACATGCTTAAAAATGTTTATAATGTAATATCAGCAAATTCAGAGTAATATATATATATAAATTAAATTTAGTATGTGACTGCAGAGTACATAAATGGTATATAGTCGAGCTTAATCCAAAAAGTCTAGAAAATTAATGGTGGAAAGGACTTTGACTATTCTTTTTTCACTCAATTTTCAGTAGCTAGCATACTCTCCTGCATATAGTCATTACTCAATAAATATATACTGTTTTGAAGAAGATTTTATAGGAAATAAAATAGATAAAAAGGAAGAAATGTGGTGGTGATGATAAGAAACAAAGTGAAAATGACTGAAAATCAAAAAATATTGCCCTATTGAGAGGATATCATAAGGGAAAATATCTAGAAACTGAAGACCCTCCCAAGCATCTTTTATTTCCTGTGTTTGAATTTCTGTAAAAGTTATAGTAATGATCTTTTAAAAGCACTGCTAATGAGAATTGAATTTTTCTTGATGTCCCGTAACTTACCCATAGTCTATTGTCCAGGTTGATATTTGTCAGTATAATGCCAAACAAGGGAAAATGATAAGCCCACAAAATAACTTTAAAAATTTATTATAGAGCTGCAGCCCGATGCAACAAAGGCATAGAAGTACTGTTTGCAGTGGCTCTGGAACATTTTGTGTTGGTAGTTGTGAGAGTTTTGAGGGGACCTACTTCAGCAGATGAAACAGCCAAGAAGATTCAGTACCTGATCCATTGTCAGTGGTGTGAAGAGAGAATTTTTCAGAAGGATGGTAATATGGTAGAAGGTAAATTCAAGTTATATATTATGTTTAATTTATCTATAATCCTCCACTGAATAAGCCTTTATCACATCCCTAATTATACATATTATTGTCCTTTGATTTTAAAGATTACAGTGCTAACTTTGTTATTTCCTATACTGGATTTCCTTTCGTCAACAGACAAGACATTCGTGTGAGTTTATTAAAGTTATTTACTCATGCTGTACAATGTATGCTTTCTAGTTCTGCCTTCTATCGAAACATCTAGAAATAACTTAGTTTCCACTCTCAACTAATTTTAGGAACGTAAGTCAGATTACCTTTTTTCCAGACTGTTACAAATCATTAATTTTATAAAAATAATTTTTCATGTTTCTGGCTGTATATAAAAGCCATCAGTTATAAAATGCATTCAATAAACATTTATTGAGCCTCTACTATATGCCAGGCCTGGGGATGGGAAACAAGGAAAAAGCTGTAGTTTATGCCTTCGTAAAGCTGTTTCTGTTTGTTTCAGTTCTGGGACATGGAAACAGTTGCTCATTGTTTTGTGTTAGGTTCTTGGTATTTTTTAATATGAATTTTTGAGTTTAGCACTTACTATGTTAAGTTGCAGATTTTTTTCTCATTTTGTCAAATTTTTTTTTAATCTGTCTTGCAGAAGTTTTTCATTGCTAATTGAATGTTTATATAGTCTGGATTTTGCCTGTAGTTAGAAAGAGCTTTCCTATTCCTAGACTATTCAAAGTAGATTAGGTTGTATTGAATAGTACACCTTTCCTCCACTGATTTGAGAATACCTTCTTTATGTTATACTAAAATTCCACATGTATTTGAGTTTGTTTCTAGATTTTCTATTCTGTTCCAGTGGTTGGATATTTATTCATACACGTCTATCATACTGTTTTGACTACAGAGGCTTTTCAGTGTTGTTTAATATCTGTGATGGCAATCCCTACTCAGAGCTCTTTGTTTTCAGTGTTCCTGTATTGATCTTTTGTTAACCCCTTAATATAAAAGTAAATAATAACCCAGTTGGCATATTATTTTGATCACATTAAATTGGGGAGAATAGATACTGTGATTTTTGAAGCTTCCTACAAATATAATATGCTTTTAATTTGTTCAAGTACTTTAGTATAATGTTAACTGGTAGTGGTAATAGAGGGCATTCTGTCATGTTGCTTACTTTTGGTTTCCTCTAGTGCTTTCTATTTTTTTTATTTTTTTTCCGATGGAGTCTTGCTCTGTTACTCAGGCTGGAGTTCAGTTGTGTAATCTCGGCCCACTGCAACCTCTGCCTCCCAGGCTGAAGTAGTTCTCCTGCCTCAGCCTCCCAAGTACCTGGGACTACAGGCGTACACCACCACACCCAGCTACTTTTTGCATTTTTAGTAGAGACAGGGTTTCACCATGTTTGCTGGCTGGTCTGAAACTCCTGACCTCTAGTAATCTGCCCACCTCATCCTCCCAAAGTGCTGGGATTACAGGCATGAGCCTCTGCACCCAACCTCTAGTGCTTTCTGATTCAAGCATAATACTGGCTTTTCATCTGAGTACGTATGATTTATCACATTAAGGAAGAATACTTCATTTCCATTCTTATTGTATTTTGTCAAGATGTTGAATTTTGTCATAATGCATTTTCAGCATCTGTGGAGATGATTATATGGTTTTTCTCTTTAGGCTTACTAATTTGATTAATTGTAATAGAAGGTTCCAGTATAGAACCAAACTGGATTTTGTAGAATAAACAAAATCCAAAAATACTTGGTCAGGTAGTATTTTTTTAATATGTTGCTATATTTTATTTGCTAATTTTTAAAGGATTTTTTGTTTCAGTATTTATAAATGAGATAGTATATAGTTTTGTAGCATAATTTTAGGTGGGCTTTGATCTATCACTTTACACTCCCTTCAAAAATAATTTGGAATGCTTCCCTTTTTTCAATTCTTGGAATTGAAAACTGATTTTTTTTAAAAAACTAGTTCTTAAGAACTAGTTTAACTAGTATTGGAATTATGTGTTCCTTAAAGGTTTAGTAATATTCACCTAGCATTTCTGTTGTATTTACATAGGGTTGAGCTAAGTGTTGTCTAATAATTCCTTTTAATCTCCTTAGTTCCTATGGTCATAGTCCCCTTATATACTTTCATTTATTTATTCTTTCTTCCATTTTTCTTGACTAGATAAGAGGCTAGTTTATATATTTTATTGTAATTGTTTGTTTTCTTTTTTTTTTTTTTTTTTTTTTTGTGACAGAGTCTCGTTCTGTCGCCCAGGCTGGAGTGCAGTGGCGCGATCTCGGCTTACTGCAACTTCCGTCTCCCGGGTTCAAGCAGTTTTCCTGCCTCAGCCTCCCAAGTAGCTGTGACTACCGGTGCACGGCACCATGCCTGGCTAATTTTTTCTATTTTAGTAGAGACAGGGTTTCACCATGTTGCCCAGGCTGGTCGCAAACTCCTGAGCTCAGGCAGTCCACCCACCTTGGCCTCCCAAAGCGCTAGGATTACAAGCGTGAGCCATCGCGTCCAGCCTGTTTATTTTTCTTAATGTCTACTTTTAGTAGTAAATATGTATATACTTCTGTAATTTGGATTTATCAGTTCTAAGTAATATCCTTTGGCTCCTTGATATCACAAATGATAATTAGCTTCCTGTTTTCCATTTTTCCCTTCCTAATTTTTGTTTGTTATACCATCTCTATGTTATTAGAATGTGTAACACTTAATATTCTGTTTTGCCAGATTAATCTCTACATATAAAAATATTCTGTGTATGTCATCATTCTTTTTGCCGTAATTTCTATAGTCATCTCTTATTTGGTTAAATTTAACTTCCTCGGTTTACTCAATAGAGCTCATGAGAAAAATACTACTTTGTTTCCTTCGTGTTCAAAGCTTTTCTTCCCCAAAGCATGTCCAATAGCCTGTATACTTAAAGAGTCTAAAGAATTTGAGTGCCTTATAGAAGTTCTTATAATTTTTCCTTCTTATATATGTGACATTAATCAAACATTTTAAAGAATATTTGACTTGATAAGTGATAACTATAAAGCAGTGATTTGTTTTTGCATTTTATTTGGAATCATACAGAACTTTGAATAAACAAGTATGTCCTACAAAGAAATCATCTCATTCAGAATTTTTATCAATTTGTAATACATAGTTTAAAAAGTCAAATAGCTGCGTGCAGTGGCTCACGCCTGTAATCCCAGCACTTTGGGAGGCTAGGGTGGACGGACCACCTGAGGTCAGGAGTTCGAAACTGACCAAAATGGTGAAACCCTGTCTCTACTAAAAGTACAAAAATTAGCTGGGCATGGTGGCAGGCACCTGTAATCCCGGCTACTCAGGAGGCTGAGGCAGGAGAATCACCACTTGAACACAGGAGGCAGAGGTTGCAGTGAGCTGAGATCATGCCACTGCACTCCAGCCTGGGTGACAGAGCAAGACTCCATCTCAAAAAAAGAAAGAAAAGTCAAATAGTTCCATAAGTCTTATTAATAAAAATAATAATCTCTGCCTGACTCCCTAAACAGTTAAAATTTCACAGCTGTTTCTTCTAATGCTTACATTCATATTTCTAAATAACATGTTTATAATGCATCTAACTTCCTTCCATGGAAAAAGAGTATTTGGCTTTTTAAACCAATCCAGTCACATGCATACTTTTCCCCTCTCCACTTTGGACTACATCAATATTTAGTGTTTACGTTTTTATAAATAGATAAATATTGTTTGCAAATTTTATTTGCTATCTATTGCTGTGTAACAAATCACTCCAAAATTATTGGCTTTAAACAACATTTACTATCCCATAGTTTCTATGAGTCAAGAATCTAGGCATGGCTTAGCTGGGTCCACTAGCTTGCGGTCTCTCACAAGGCCACAGATCAAGGTGTTGGTCAGTGGTGTGTGCCCTTAGTCCCAGCTACTTGGGAGGCTGAGGCAGGAGGACCACTTGAACCCAGTAGTTCAGGCTGCAGTGAGCTGTGGTTATACCACTGCACTCCAGCCTGGGTGACAGACCAAGATGCCATCTCTTAAAAAAAAAAAAAAAAGCAAGTCAGAAGAACCAGAGAGTGAGTGAGTGCCAGCAAGATAGAAGATGTCTTTTGTAACCTAATCTCAAAGTAATACTCCATTACTTTTGCCATATTCTAGTTGTTAGAAATTTCTCTCTAAAACCAGTGAGTACTCAGGGGAAGGGTATTCCATAAGGGTATGAATACCAAGAGGCAGAGATTATTGCTGATCATTTTGGAAGGCTGCTACAGCACAGAGAAACCATATGAATCTGAGCATGGTGGCTCATACCTGTAATCCCAGCACTTCAGGAGCCAAGGTAGGATTGCCTGAGGTCAGGAGTTCAAGACCAGCCTGAGCAAGATAGCAAGACCCTGTCTCTATAAAAATAAAAATAAAAGCTGATTCATATAATATGCTATAATAATGTTTCCTTCCTTATACAATTCTTTGGTAACTCTGGAATTAATACTTACTATGTCTGTTACCTTTTTTAAAAAAATACTTTTTATAATCCATCCCTAAACTCTTTGCTACATTTTCAATGCTTCTTTCAGCATAGTTAAGCACGTTAGGTAATCTTTGGCTATAAATTTCACTCCCCTGGAGACAGCCCTCGTGTTGTAGTTTGGATTGTTTGTTTTCTGTATCTGCTGAAATCTGTTGTCCAAGGGCTTCTATTTAACCATCATCCTGGAAATTTTCTTTGACTTTCTTTTTGTGATAAATCTCGTATCGCAGATCCTTTGTATTTTCCCACTTTCCTTGTTTACTTCTTCATTTTGAGTGGACACTTTCCTATAAGACTGCGGAGAAGTGTTGCATGGCTAAGTACAGAATTCTAGGATGGAAATCATTTTTTCCTCAAAATGTTCAAGGTATTATTCCATTGTCTTCTAGCTTCCAATGAGAAGTCTGCTGCTGTTTTTGTCTAGTCTGTTAATATTGTTTTTTCTCCGAATGCTCTTAAAATATCTCTTCTAAGAAAACCCAATATTCCAAAATAATTTTGAGATAATATGTGTATGAATTCATCTTTTTAAATTCATTTTACTGGATAATATCTGAGTTCTATCTATCTATCTATCTATCTATCTATCTATCTATCTATTTATTTATTTATTTTTGAGGTGGAATCTCACTCAGTCACCCAGGCTGGAGTGCAGTGGCACGATCTCAACTCACTGCAACCTTCACCTCCTAGGTTCAAGCAGTTCTCATGACTCAGCCTCCTGAGTAGCTGGGATTACAGGCACATGCCACCACGCTCAGCTAACTTTTGTATTTTTTAGTAGTGACAGGCTCTCACCATGTTGGCCAGGCTGGTCTCGAACTCCTGACCTCAAGTGATCCACCCTCCTTGGCCTCCCAAAGTGCTGGGATTACAGGCATGAACCATTGCACCTAGCCTCTGAGTTCTTTTAAGTCAGAAACTTAAGCTCTTCAGCTCTGATAAATTTTGGGGTCAAGGGAGGTAATTTTTTCTTTTTCTGTTTCTTTTTTTTAAGACGGAGTCTCGCTCTGTTGTCCACGCTAGAGTGCAGTGGTGCGATCTTGGCTCATTGTAACCTCTGCCTCCAAGGTTCAAGCGATTCTCCTGCCTCAGCTTACTGAGTAGCTGGGACTACAGGCCTGTGCCACCACTCCCAGCTAATTTTTTTATGTTTAGTAGTGACAGGGTTTCAGCATGTTTGTCAGGCTGGTCTCAATCTCCTGACCTCAAGTGATCTGCCTACCTCATCTCCCCAAAGTGCTAGGATTACAGGCATGAGCCACCACACCTGGCCCTTGAGGGGTGTTATTTCTTTGACAAGTTTTGCCTTTCAAATTGTATCTGTTGTCTCTTTCAGGAACTCTGCTTAGTTTATATTTTGGATCTTCTAGATTAATCCTCTAATTTTTAAAAATATCCATACTGTTCATCTCTTTGACAAAGTTCTAGTTTCTACTTTATACTTTTTCCTTAATTTTTATTTTCCAACTCTTATTTAAATTTCTGTCATATTTTGTTCATTTCTAAGAGTTATTTTATATTTTTTTTACCGTTCCTTTTTTTTTATTTAGGCTAGTCAAGTGATTATTGTTCCTTTTTTAATAGTGTCATATTATTGTTTCAGGGATACAAAATCTCTTACCTTTCTAAGAATTGATTATACTTGGGTATATTTTGTATTTAGGGGAGAATAGGGGTTTTTTGTTTGTTTTTTATTGTTGCTGTTGTTTTGTTGTTCAATTCGCCTGTTTTTTAACTTTCTTTTTCTGTTTTGTAGTTTTGTTCTCTTGTTATGATAGATCTCAAATGTCTTGTGGTCTTCGGTTGTCCACAGTGAAAAACTGTTTTGAAGCACTTGGGGCAGAGCTTATAAACCAACAGATTTGGCCAGGCATAGTGGCTCACGCCTGTAATCCCAGCACTTTGGGAGGCCGAGGCAGGCAGATCATGAGGTCAGGAGATCGAGACCATCCTGGCTACACGGTGAAACCCCGTCTGTACTAAAAATACAAAAAATTAGCCAGGCATGGTGGCGGGCGCCTGTAGTCTCAGCTACTCAGGAGGCTGAGGCAGGAGACTGGAGTGAACCCGGGAGGGCGGAGCTTACAGTGAGCTGAGATCGCACCACTCCACTCCAACCTAGGTGACAGAGCGAGACTCCGTCTCAAAATAAAAATAAAAATAAACCAATGGATTTTACTGTGATAAGATACCAGTCTGCTTTTTTTAGTAAGACACCCCCAAATGCCAACAAGTATATATAAATCTTTTCTCTTGGATTGGTAAATTTTTCCAGAGAGGAATCAACCAATCTTTTAGCAGCCCTGGGAGAGCCACACTGGGGACAGAGACTGGAAAGCAGATTTTTACTGAATCCCTCTGTTTTCAGACATCTCACTCTCAACTGTAACTAAAACTAATGGTTTCATATCCTCAGTAGCTTAGCCTCACCAAAGATTAACTTCATCTTTTGGAATGTGGAAGACACAGAAGCTTGATTGTATTAAAGAAGATCTGGAGTTTTAACTGAACCCTTTAAAAAGTTGTAACCAGACCTCTTTTTTGCAATACCTCTCTACAGTCATCTTCAGAGACAGTCATTACCCTCCATTTTCAAACCGTTGCAGGGTCCCACAACACTAAGGAACTTTGTGTTTTGTTGGTTGCCCATCTATCCATTTCAGGCTTACGCTTTAGATTTTTCTGGTCTGATAATCAGTTACCCCATTGTGTATGTGATACCTGCTTCTGAAATTTTATTGGCATCTCTCATCTTTTGTTACCTCCTCTCCCATTTTATTTATTCTTGTAGTTTAATTTTTGTTCCTTGCTGTCATTTAAGCGCTAAGAAACAGCAGAGATAGAGTGCATGTTTAATCTATTGCATTTAAATAAAAGTCTCCGAATACTTTTTAATTCCTCATCTGGTATTGCCATCCTCACTTATATACCGGTAACATGGAAATACTAGTTTTCTTTCTTCTTTACCGCTTCATTATTTGCTGCTGGTAACTTGAATTGTTAGCCTTGGCCCTCAGAGAGGAAATTTGCTGATGCTAATTTAGATCTGAGAAATCCTAGCAAAGAGGCTTGGGAAAAGACAGGTTTGTATAATAAGGTTATTCTGCAAAGTGCATGAAGATACAAACTGATTAATAATTCGTTTATGCTGTCTGCCTGTGGTAAGTGGGTGTAGCTGACAACTATAGTATAAATTGCCATCTTGAATTGGATGATGCCTGCTTATAAGTATTTGTAGTTTAGTGATGTAATGGTTCAAGAGAAGACTTCTTAAGTGTACTCATATTTGAGGACCATAGTTCTCAACAAAACTTAGATCAGTGCTAACCACACCCTTTCATCAAGGCTTAGAGTTAAATAATACTGAAAAGTAGACCTAGGAGCAGTGAAGGACACTTTTAAGTAAATGTAAAATAAGATCTCATAACTATGCATTATACCAATAATTGTATTGAATAGCAGAGTGATATTATCAGCTAGCAAGAGGCTATTGACCTGTGTTCCTGCCACTGTTCTTTGGTTCTGAATATATCTGGGACTGATTGATTAGATCAGTTCATTCCAAGAAAGTGCATGATCAACCCAGGAATGGCCTGGAGTGGAGGAAATCAGTTGGAGAATTTCTGATATAAAATGACTGTGTGAGCCTTGAGTGCATTTAAAAGTTCCATAGTCAAATATTAGCCCATTTTGAAAACTAAGAATAGTGCTAGTATCTCCCCAATTTCCTTGTGATTATATCAGGCCTCTCATTCATTGCTTTTTAAACCAAATTAGATTCTAGCCTACATTTGAAGGCTGAATATGAATCAAGCATAAGGAATAGAGCAATTCATTTTCTTTCCAAATTCAGAAGAGTTAACTTACGAGAAATATCTACATTTTGATTGGGTTGTTGGTTATGTGGGTGTATATATTTGTTAAAACTCATCAACCATTTAGTTTATTGCACATAAATTATATCTTAATCAGTTAGTTTTGAAATATGAATCTCTAGTAAACTTTGTAAGACTTTCCTTCTTTATATTATTTCATGTAGTATAGTAAGTAAATATCAGTTACACCTCTAATAAGCCATTTGACATGGATTTCCACAACCTCTCTCAAGCTTTAATCCTCTGATCTGTATAATTGAGATTTTAACATACCTACTTCAGAGAGTTGTAAGGACTTAAATTAAAAAAATATATATGTGTGCGTGCGTATATATATGTACATATATATGCATACATAAAATATATAAAAATATATATGTGTGTGCGTGTATATATATGTACACACATATATATGCATACATAAAATACTTAGCATAATACCTGGCACATAGTAGATCCTCAGTATATAGTAGCTGCAAATTATTATTAATATAATACATTAATATAACAATTACTACCATTTGTATTAGTCACTTCTCCTTTGACTTCTCCTTTTATTATCTTTTTACAGAAAACCCATATAGACAGCTGCCTTGTAACTGTCATGGAAGCATGCCTGGAAAGACAGCAATAGAACTTGGACCTCTGTGGTATGTGACCAGCCATAAGAACATACTAAAATTTGATTTATTGATTGATTAATTGCTGATTTATGTGTGGTAAAAAGCACATTTAAATTCAATTGTTAAGTCTAGGCAAATAATTGTGACTCTTCTCCTATGAACCCGAGGTGTTTAATATTTTGAGATTTTTCTCTACCATTATTCTCTCTAGTTTGTGACAGAACTAACAGGCAATGGAGATAAAAGAGAAGTCTGGATGATCTGGAAACTAGATAATTCATTTCTGAATAGTAAGAAAGAAGCTTTTTAAAATTGATCATTGTAGATCTAGCATGTGATTTTTAAATGATCACAATAACTTTTTATAGAAGAGCCAACTCATGTAAAAGGTCCTAGAAGAATTCGTTTTAAGTGAGAAAGGCATGTGAAAGTGTCTGCCGTTGTTTTAGGTAAAGTTATTTAGATGGTACACAATTGGAAATATTTAATGTGTATATGCTTTTGCATCATTGGTAACAGCTAATTGTACCTTAAAGTTGAATTGGGTTTTTTTTTTGTTTGTTTGAGATGGAGTCTCGCTCGTTTCCCAGGCTGGAGTGCAGTGGCACAATCTTGACTCACTGCAACCTCCCCCTCCCAGGTTAAAGCGATCCTCCTGCCTCAGCCTCCTGAGTAGCTGGGATTACAGGCACCCGCCACCACACCTGGCTAATTTTTGTGCTTTTATTAGAGACTGGGTTTCACCATGTTTGCCAGGCTTTTCTTGAACTCCTGATCTCAGGTGGTCTGCCTGCCTTGACCTCCCAAAGTACTAGGATTACAGGTGTGAGCCACCACGCCCGGCCGAATTATTTTTAATCAGAATCCTTACCTTAAGTTTGTTACTAGAGATTCTTTTTTTTTTTTTTTTTTGAGACAGTTTTGCTCTTGTTGCCCAGGCTGGAGTGCAATGGCGCTATCTCGGCTCACCGCAACCTTTGCCTCCCAGGTTCAAGCAATTTTCCTACCTCAGCCTGCTGAGTAGCCAGGATTACAGGCATGTGCCACCATGCCCAGCTAATTTTGTATTTTTTTAGTAGTGACCAGGTTTCTCCATGTTGGTCAGGCTGATATCGAACTCCCAACCTCAAGTGATCCGCCTGCCTTGGCCTCCCAAAGTGCTGGGGATTACAGGCATGAGCTACTGCACCCGGCCAAGATTCTTATAGAAATTCAAGATTCCTAACAACATTGTGACAAGAATTGCAAATTTCTTCTCATTACTTTATAAGGTCAAGGCTTAAGCACCTACTAAACCTAGAAATCGACCCAAATGGTAAATGTCTTTGTGCTCATGCTCATTATTTTATCTTCATCTTATTAAATACTCGTAGATTAAGAAAGACCTAGCCAACCCTACCTTCTAGTTCTTCTAAAACTAGTTCTCACCTATAGCATCTGCTACACATTGATCCTACTCACTGATTCAGAACTGAGGAAATTAAAAATAGCAGGTTACTGGATCCAGAAGGAAGATTTCTAGCCTAACTGCCTTATTTTACACATGAGGAAACTATTTTTTAAGTGCTTGCTAAAACTGACCAAAAAAATTCATACCACAGCCAAGGCTAGAACTTAGGTTTTCTGACTCCCAGGACTGAATTCTTTTTTTATTTTTTATTTTTGAGACAGAGTCCCCAGAGCCCCACTTTGTTGCCCAGGCTGAAGTACAATGGCGTGATCTTGGCTTACTGCAACCTCCGCCTTTTGGATTCAAGCGATTCTCCTGACTCAGCCTCCCGAGTAGCTGGGACTACAGGCGTGTGCCACTGCACCCAGCTAATTTTTGTATTTTTAATAGAGAGGAGGTTTCACTATGTTGGCCAGGCTTGTCTTGAACTCCTGACTCCGCCCACCTCAGCCTCCTGAGGTGCTGGGATTACAGGCGTCAGCCACCACGCCCAGCCTGAATTCTTAATAAAACCTTATGATTTCCACATGAAAGCTATTGTGTTCATGTCTTTACACTCATGAGAATACCTTCCCCCTCTCTACCACCTCCAATTCAAATTATACTTTCTTTTTGAAGTCTCTCCTTAGTGCTTCAACCCAATATAATCTCTAAATTCCCTTTAGTATATCTTCTATTGATCACATATTTGATAATTTAAGATCATATATTCTTTCATATATATTTGCTAACCCTAACAATAGTAACTACCATACATTGAGGATATATAGAGAAGTTTTATTTTTGGCCAGGCACAGTGGCTCACGCCTGTAATCTCAGCACTTTGGGAGGCTGAGGTAGGAGGATGGCGTGAACCCAGGAGGCAGAGTTTGCAGTGGGCCAAGATTGCACCACTGCACTCTAGCCTGGGCAACAGAGCGAGACTGTCTCAAAAAAGAAAAAGAAGTTTTATTTCACATTTCATGATGAGGAATATAAGACTCAAAAGTAGTAATTACTCAAGATTATATAGCTAGCCTAGCACAGTTGCACACATCTATAGTCCCACCTACTCAGGAGGCTGAGGCAGGAGGATCCCTTGAGCCCAGGAATTCAAGTTCAGCCTGTGCAGCATAGTGAGACCCTGTCTCTTAATAAAAAGATTACATAACTAGTAAGTAGTGGAGCCAGGATTGGAATCCAGTTTATCTTACTCAGAATTTCATATTTTGTCCATTATACCTGTGATTCTCAAATGGGAAGCATATCAGATTGACCCCAGACCATTTTTGAACCATACCATCACCACATATATGTGTTCCCCTGCCCTGTCCTGCCCCACCCTGCCACCATAAACACACCAGAATTAAGATTTTCTATTAGTGACTAGAATGTGCATTGTGAAAACCTGTTCATTGCTCTATTTTCCTGTCTAGATTTATAGGGTTTTGTAAGGTCAACATTGTATATTTTATTTTGGTATATCCTCCACACACCCTTTATGTACCACAGTACTATATACCTTATGAGTGCTCAATAAATTATTTTTTTTTATTAAGGTAACATACACATATAACATTTTCCTTCTTTACCATTTTTAACTATATACTTCAATGATAATAAATACATTTATATTCTTTTACCCCTCTTCATCACCCTTTCCCTTCTCCCCTTCCCAGCCTCAATAGATTCTTATTGACTTAAGTTTCCTTGACTAATGCTACTAGTGTAGAGAACTGATATGATAAAATGAGTGACAAATGGAAAATAAAAAGTTTTAGGCCAGGCATGTGGTATCTCACACCTGTAATCCCAGCACTTTGGGAAGCCAAGGTAGGAGGATCCCTTGAGCTCAGTAGTTTGAGATCAGCCTGGGCAACATGATGAGACCCCATCTCTATTAAAAAATAATAAAATCCTCCAGCCTAGGCAACAGGATGAGACTCTCAAAAATAATAATAATAATAATAATAATAATAATAATAATAATAATAATAATAATAATAATAAACAGTTTTAAATTAAATCATAAATTATTTTTTAAGTATTACTCTGTCATATAATTAATTATATGTCTTACTTAAATTGTGAAGACTTTTTTTTTTTTTAAAGAGAAATATTTCTCAAACCCAGTTCTCTGTATGTTCTTTTCTTTTCAGGTCAAGTTCCCTTTTCAATACTGGATTCCTCAAAAGAATGCTATTTGAATCTCTTCACCATGGTTTGGATGACATTCAGACCCTAATAAAGACATTAATCTTTGAATCAGAGTGTACGCCTCAAAGTCAGTTTTCAATTCATACACCTTCAAATCTCAACAAGCAAGGTGCCTAATTGAATACTAGCTTACTAGCTTTAATTTACTTACCAAAAATACTGTATCTTTTTCAATTGTATTTGATGTTATAATAAAAGCAATATAATTATAGTGTGTTTTTAGTAAATCCTCTCTAATGAGTCTAATCATAATCTGGTTAAGGTTTTTTTAAATTAGATAGTTTTCTTCAGGCTTATAATC
Organism: Piliocolobus tephrosceles; assembly: GCF_002776525.5. Lineage (NCBI taxonomy): Eukaryota > Metazoa > Chordata > Mammalia > Primates > Cercopithecidae > Piliocolobus > Piliocolobus tephrosceles. The sequence goes on along the minus strand of NC_045434.1, from coordinate 41,800,047 downwards.
AGGCCTGAGATGAATAGATGAATGATGAATAGTGTTGTTGGTTTTGTTGCGTTTTTTTGGATACTGGGTCTCACTTTTTCACCCAAGCTGGAATGCAAGTGGCACAAACATGGCTCACTGCAGTCTCAACCTCCTGGACTCAGGCAATCCTCTTGCCTCAGCCTCAACCTCCTGTGTAGCTGGAACCACAAGCATGCACCACCACACCTGGCTAATAATTTTGTAGAGATGGGGTCTCACCATATTGTCCAGGCTGATCTCAAACTCCTGGGCTCAAGCAATCCTCCCACCTTGGCCTCCCAAAGTGGCTGGGATTATAGGCATGAACCACCATGCACTGACAATTTTTTTTAAGATAACCTCCCTTTTTTGTGTATTTTTAATTTTACTAGATTTTTAAAAAATAATTAAAAAAAAAAAAAAAACCTAAAGTTCCTTGGATTTTTATTACCCTAGATCTGCTTTCTAGAAAAAGAAAGGTAATTCTAGAAGTGATGTGGCCAAAAATTATAATATCTATGGAGACACAGAAACTAGATTTATACTTCTCATTCAGTAAAGCTATGTGTTTTTTTCTCTTTAGTACAAACAGCCAATTTTGTAGTTGTATCTTGACTATTGATATAAAGGTAAGCCTATTGAATATCCTAGTGTTCTCATAAATAATTAGAAGCTGCTATTATAGAGGGTTAAATAATGTAATTTTTGCAGTTCAGTTTGGCCACAGAATCTCTTGCATATTCATGAAAACAGTGTGGATGGATTTCATAAAGTTTTATTTAAACTTTGAGTTGAGTTGCTTTATGTCATTCTATAAAATATTTTCTTTTCCCATTTGCTTTTTTTTTTTTTTAGAAGAAAATGGTGTATTTATTAAAACTACAGATGACACCGCAACAGATAATTACATTGCACAAGGTATGTATGCATATATGTGTGTACATTTGTACATATCAGGTCAAAACGGCATATAGCAAAAGGGTAGGAAGAAAAGAGATTGCCATGGTAGCCTACTTAAAAATACATTTCATATTATATGACAACAAAACTGTAGTAAAACTTGTTTATCAACATTCACACATTGGAAATTTCTGTTAACATATGCTTTGTTCACATCTGTAATATATGGTTATCCCTTTGCACGAACTGTATGATCTTGAACCATGTGAATAAAATAAGATCAAATTAGATATGATAAAGTTATATATAATTTTATAGTTAAAATTTTATTCTAATTATTTTTAAAAGTGCTCATTAATATATGATTTATAGCAATTCCATTTAACCAGAAGACCTCATTCTCCAGCCAAAAGAATTTATTATATGGCTTTTCATATAATTTCGGATATGTGTATACTTTAAATATAACTGTGTTAGGCACTGTAAATTCATATTAAAAGGACGTTAAGATTTAAAATATCAGTGCCTTAATGTCTAAGGTTTTGTTTTGCTTTTTAAAAAACTTTAGATTCCAGATGTGTTTTTGAATACAGATGAAAAGAAGACTGTATGTAGAGTGTTAAGTTTGAAAGAGCGGTGGCCTTTAGTTATAAGCTGTAATTTTTTATTAGTTGCTCAACAGTTTAGTGTTGACCTTCAAAGAAAGGAAACTTAAATTCCTTTTAATAGTATATAGTTTAAATAACTACTGCATACTCTTTCCAACAGCCATGTTCATTTGGCATCTTCAACTAATTTGATAACTTAAATTGATATATTCTACCTAATTTCTCTGGTAGAGGGAAGACAAAGAAGCATTATGATACACTGTAAAGAATATTAGATTTGCTGGGCATAGTGGCTCATGCCTGTAATCCCAGCACTTTGGGAGGCCGAGATGGGCAGATCACTTGAGGTCAGAGTTCAAGACCAGCCTTGCCAACATGGTGAAACCCCGTCTCTACTAAAAACACAAAAATTAGCCAGGTGTGTTGGTGCAAGCCTATAATCCAAGCTACTTGAGAGGCTGAGGTGGGAAAATTGCTTGAACTTGGGAGGCAGAGGCTGCAGTGAGCCAAGATTGCACCACTGCACTCCAGCCTGGGTGACAGATCAAGACTATCTCAAAAAAAAAAAAAAAAAAAAAATTAGATTTAAGATAATTATCCTACTGCAGGCGCTGTTATATAAACTCAGCCAGGTCCCTCCCCTTCAGCAAAATTGTCTTAAATCCTTTTTAGGATAAAGTAAAACAAATAAGCTTTAAAAATATTTTCAAAAGCCAAGAGCACAGTAGCACACACCTGTAGTCTCAGCTACTCAGGAGGCTGAAGTGGGAGGATAGTGTGAGGATTGTGTGAGCCTGGGCAACATAGCCAGACTCCATCTTAAAAAAAAAAAAAATTATTTTTAATCTGTGAGCCTTTCTCATATATAAATTAAGGAAATTAGACTAATTTTTGTGGGCTCTTCTATAACTCTTAAATTATATGGGTATTGTAAGGCCACTGGTCAACACATAAAATCTTAAAATGATAGTACTATGCAAACCCAAAGGAAAATAATTCATTCTGTCAAAGATACGTTATATGTTGATTGCAGTGCTATTCGCAATAGCAAAGACATAGAATCAACCTAAGTGCCCATCATCAATGGACTGGATAAAGAAAATGTACATAAGTACTATGGAATACTATGCAGCCATAAAAAAGAACAAAATCATGCTCTTTGCAGCAACATGGATGGAGCTCTAGGCCATTATCTTAATAAAACTAATGCCAGAACAGAAAACCAAAGCCCCATGCTCTCACTCATAAGTGGGAGCTAAACTTTGGGTACTCATGGACATCAGATGGGAATAATAGACACTGGGGACTACTAGATGGAGGAGGGATGGGTTGGGGCCTGGACTGAAGAACCACCTGCTGGGTATTATGCCCACTGCCTGGGTGCTGGTGTTGTTGGGACTCCAAGCCCCAGCGTTACACAATTTACCCATGTAACAAACCTACAGATACACCCTTTAATTGATAAGGCAAGTTGAAATTATTTTTTAAAAAGGAAGAAATTACTGGGCCAAAAAAAAATAATCTGTATACTGCTGATGATAGTCACTATTAAGGTATTACATCAGATTTTTTGCCTCAGATGCTCCTAAAACTTGTACTAAATCTGGGTATCTATCCTTTGACTAGGTGCCTCATTAGATTTCATGCAATTTCAAATTTGAGATTTCAAATTATAATTCTGATTTGATGGATGGATCCCAGGTTGTCCTTTTTGCTTTATGTTTTTATGTAAAAAGGCAACAATTCAGCAATAATTTATATTTATTTTGAATGTAATTTATCATTTTATGTATCAACTTTGCCTTTTTAATACTTTTTTTTTTTTTTAAGAGACAGGGTCTTGCTATGTTGCCCAGGCTAGACTCAAACTCCTGGGCTCAAGCGATCCTGCCACATCAGCCTCCCAAGTAGCTGGGACTACAGGTGTAGGTCAATGCCCCTGGCACCTTCTGAATATTTTCCTTAAGCAGATGTGAATTACTTTCCCTGAGGAACTAACGTTTGACCGTAACATTCATATATAAATAATCAAGGATTGAACACCAGGCAAAATCGCATTATAGTATTGGATATCTATCTCAGTTGTTTTCATGTTGTGATTTTTGGAAGAATACAGTTCTAAAATCTTAATTGCTGGCTTCCTTTCACTCAAAATGAAAAAACTAAGTGCTGTGATGAGAAATAGGCAATGAGATAGTAACATTGACCTTTTATCAGTTTCTGTGTCCAAGCTCTCAAGACTTTGTGTTGTTTTTCTTTGTTTTGTGATTACTGAAGACCCACTATGTATCCAATACTGAGCACTCAGTAGAAATACAGGTATAAAAATGAAAGACATTGTCCTTAAGAACTTAGAATATAACTTGGGGAGAAAGGACTTTTACACACATTAAGGAACTATAAGAAAAGAAAAAAATGACAGAACTTAATCAAACTGTGAGTAGTGTAGTGTAGTATGACCAACAATGAAATCTGTGAAGGGACTGGCCCCAAATTCACAGATGGCTTCCTACAGGAGACAAAATAGAGTGTGACTTGAAGTTGAAGAAGATAGAAAGGAAGTTCTGATTCAGCAGACAGTTAAATATGAAAATTACGCCGGGTGTGGTGGCTCACGCCTGTAATCCCAGCACTTTGGGAGGCCAAGGCGGGCGGATCACGAGGTCAGGAGATCAAGACCACAGTGAAACCCCGTCTCTACTAAAAAAATACAAAAAATTGGCCGGGCGCAGTGGCGGGCGCCTGTAGTCCCAGCTACTGGGGAGGCTGAGGCAGGAGAATGGCGTGAACCCAGGAGGTGGAGTTTGCAGTGAGCCGAGATCGCGCCACTACACTCCAGCCTGGGCGACGGAGCGAGACTCCGTCTCAAAAAAAAAAAAAAAAAAAAGAAAATTACATAAGTGAAGGACAGTGAAAATAGAATATAAGAATTAAGATTGGAGAGACAGGTTGAAATAATGTGTCCGGATTTAGACTTGAGACAAATATACAGTTATAAAAGTATTTGGCTTGTAATTTTTAAGAGCATGCTAACTTTGTACGTGTATGTTGCAGGAAAGAGAAAAAGTAATGAAATGATCACAAATTTAGGCAAGAAGCAAAAGACTGATGTCAGTACTGAACATCCTCCCTTTTATTACAACATCCACAGACACAGCATTAAAGGAATGAATATGCCAAAGTAAGACACCCAATGAATGACCAAGTATATATTTTATATTTTAATAATATTGTGATTTAAATAAAAATACAAAAACGTGATTATTTTTTCTTTTCTTTCCTTGTTGCAGGTTAAAGAAGTTTTTGTGCTATTTATCTCAAGCAGGCTTTCGAGTAAGCCGAACTCATTTTGACCCAATGGGTGTACGCACAGATGCACCTCTGATGCAGTTTAAATCTATCCTTTTAAAGTACAGCACCCCCACCTACACTGGAGGACAGTCAGAAAGCCTTGTCCAGTCAGCATCTGAAGATACAGTAACTGAAAGAGTTGAAATGTCAGTGAATGACAAAGCAGAAGCAAGTGGCTGCAGAAGATGGTAAACGTAGAGAAGAGTTGGTTCTCAGGTGTCTGTATAGATGGCCTAATAGTTCTCTATACCAACTGTAGTTCTTTTTCTATTCTTTCAATTCAGTAGAGTAAAAATAAAAAAAAAAACAGTGTCATTTTCATTCAGAAACTGAGCAGTTTCTAACTTAGCTGGTTTGGGAGCTTTGCTTTCCAAGTTCTTTTTGTTTTAAGGCAAACTTAAAATTTTAATGGAAACATTTCATATGAAGCCAAGTCTCACTGAGATCACCCTACTGCTTAATAATTCGGAAAATTTTCACATGCAAAGTGTTTGGAATTTTATGTATGTATGAAAGCCATCTTTTACAATTCTTAATCACATCTCTGCTTAAACTGATTCATGATGTTTATGTTTTCCTGTTTGTAGTGTACAAAATGAAGCTGAAGGCTCACATATTAAAATGACCCTGAATAGAATAGGAGGAACAATGTTGTTACAGGTCATAAATGTTTTTCACAATTAGAAAACTAAAATATGTACCCATTTTTAAGAAATCATACTTCTCCCCACATTGATCTTTTCATTTCTTACTAGCTTTTGAGAAATTAAATACTTGCCTGAGATAGAAATACTTTATTTTTATAACTTTAGGTTCTAAATGAATAAACTTCAAAGTAAGATTTTGTCAAAATAAATTGAGACCATTGTTCTAATACTTGTTCATGAGCACTGAAATCCTGAAGAGGGGAGATTTGGTTAAAAATTAAAACAGGTTGGGTGATCTTAAGTGCCTCAGTTAATGCACGTACAGTATTCATTTGGTTGGTTGTACTACCTCTCAGAAGTAAAATTTGTCACCTTATGGAGTGAGAGTTTTTGGGTTTGGGGGTTTTTTTTTGTTGTTGTTTGGTTTGGTATTTTTGGTTTTGTATTTGTATAAATTTTTTGTATAATTAGCCCAGGCTGATGTAACTATAAAAATTAGTTGAAAAAAATATATTGTTTCCTTAATGGAATTCTCACTTCATTTGAATATAAGATTTTGGATGAAAGGATTTGGTTTAAAGTTTGGGTTTTTGTCTAAGGATTTAATCCATATTTATCCATAAATATTTCTTAAGGGATGTAACTTTTTACAAACATTAAGTCAGGGGTGGGGGGAGGAGGGGGTGGTAATTATTATAACTGAAAGGTTTAAATATACTACCTAAGAAAAAAGTACTTCTGTGACATATACAAAAAAATCTGGTGGATGGGCATTAGATGAATATAGAATATTAATTTTACAGAAATGAAGGAAAATCTCTTTGTGCTATTACAGCATATTCCCAAGACAGTTTATTTTCCTTTCTCCAATTAATGTGGTCATAAATTTCAGTAAAATCAAGAAATAGGTGAAGTGCAAGCTAGTTTCTATAATGACCATTAAAAACATTCTGCTCTGTAATTCTTGCCAGTTAAAATTATAACCTACAAATGAGCAGAATGAGTTTTTTGTTCATATTATTAAAAATAAAAATTAGTATAAATCCAGGAGGCAAACTATCCTAGCACTCAGATTATCTGATTTAATACATATTATTGAATATCAGTCCCAAATTTTGCTAAATGCTTATCAGCATGATATATGTTGATCAATGATGAGTAGGGCTGAATGCAAAGATCCTAATTTTAAAAACCTGTAAATTACTGTTATCTAAAATATGTGTATATTAATTTCACATATAAAGGCAGATTTTTCAAAGAAAAATTTGATAGGAGGTAGTTTAGAACTCTGTGAGCGGTTACTACATCAACCAAAAGAGGAAATACTTTAAAAATTCCATTTAGCAACCTGAGCAATCTTATTCTCATAACAATAGTAGTAATTTGGGACACTGCAAATGTTTATCACGTTGTAAAGTTACATCAGTTGTATCCTTTCATTAAAACTTGATAAACAAAAGAACCAGTTAAGGAAACCAGTGTGTTGACTCTGCTAGTTGCTAATGTTAATACTCTAGCCATACACTCAGGAAATGGGAGAGGTAACCAAGGGATGGGTCTGGAGGTCACTGTGGTGGACTTGGGGCAAAACTCCACTTATACTGACTTCCACAAGACTCCACTCTGAATAAATGTGTGATGTTCTGGTTGCCCAAAATTAGAACTAATTCAACACATTTGGTGAGCCCAAAAGGTCTAGGAATTTCTTTCTGCACTGTATAACTGCTCTGGTAAATGGCCCCAGATTACTCTGGAGAATGCTAAGAGATACATAATACATACTTGTGATATATCAGAGTCCTTTCTCCAAGGCCTCCAGAAATTGAATTAAATCAGACCTGAAAATTAGATAAGGGCTCATGATTACTATAGTGGCTCAAGTCAGACGGTTTTTAGTAACATAAACCAAATAGGACTATCCATTTTCGTTCTTTAGATTACATGATCCTTCAACCAAAGCCAGACCTCATGTTAGACTATACTGATTATCCCGTGGTTCCTGCTGTCTATTACAGTAACCATGCCCACCTTTTCTAGTCTAGCAATTAAATGCACTACTTTGTCCCTGACACAATACAGTCTTGAAAATGCGCATTGAATCATGGAGTGCATTTCCACTGAAGCATCTCCCACTGGCATCTCTGGCCTACAGACAGACTATACAGCTTTTCAGGAGTGCTGGTGATCTGCTCATCAAGTGTTTTTCTCAATGCCTTGGTAAAGAGAGTTGACTAGACTCTTATGAGGGATACAGTTAGAGGATCACTCATATGAAATCCTCCCCAACATGGCCCCTCTTCTTTGATTTCTTTTCTCTACATCATATCAAGGAGTTTCTGGCATATCATCTCTAATTTAGATGAGCCACTGCTGAGTCAAAATATCTTTCCACCAAGTAAAAAGGACTACTTCGAGCTGTTCAGTCTGATAGACTGAGCCAAAATCTCTGCTATAGGTTTACCCATAATAATCATTTGACCCAATTTATGTCCTTTCTTTCAAGGTCCTACATACTCAGAATCTATTTCCACAGATATTCTCCACCTATCAATATTAAGATCCAAAACAAGCCTCTTTCAGACCACACTCAGTATTTGTCTCCCTGGGACATGCTGGGATCTGACTCAAACTGTGTCCTGGAAACAATGAGGGGTTGTAGGGATAGGGCATATGGGCTTCTTTGTGCAAAGTAACTAACTCCTTTAAGTGAGGTTATTAAGGGATTGGTCAGCCAAGGTAACAAGCATATCTAAGGGGTTCCTTCACCTTCAAGTGGGGAGTTTGGGATTTAGGATACTCAACTCATCGAAGTCTTCCCAAAACTCTTATTCTCAGAATACAACTTTTTCCTGACCAGTTTCCCTACTCTTGTAAGACCCAACAAGATAGGGATTCTGCCAGCTTGCAGAATCCTAGGAAAAACATTCCCTAGGAAGTGGAATAGTAATTGTAATAGCTTATATTTATATGAGACTTAGTACTACACAGTGCTGTCTTTACATAGACTATAAAATCCATAGCAGTAGTTAGGATCATCCCCACTTCATAGAAAAAGAAACTCAAGCTAAACAAGATTAACTTATTTATCCAGTGCCACTCTAAAACTGGCTAGTAAAAGAGCCAGGATCCAATCCCAGGCCAACTTCAGAGCTCATGCTTTAGCCACTTGGTAATCTTCCTTTACTGAATAACAACATAAAGATGTATGTAAAATAGAAGATTAATACTTATTTGGCCAAAGGCAGTCTGGTAGAAACTTACGGAACAGAATTAATTACAAAAGAATAGTTAACCACTGCCCTATTGTACATTTTCCATTTCTAAAGCCTCTTAACCACTATACTTTATAATCTATGCCTATATAGAAAACACTGTCCTCAACCTCGTTCTCATTTCCTATGGTCAGTATTGTTCCAGAGCTTTAGTTTTAGATTAATAGAAAAAATCACTGCAAATTCAACCTTTTGAAGCTAAAAGATAAAAGCCCATTGAACTCTAGATCTCTCTCAATCAGTTACAACTTGAAAATCTCAATACATTTGGTGAGAATCTACTCTCTGAAGTCCAAATCCATAAAGATTTTGTTACATACAGTAAGTCCTCACTCACTGCTGCTGATAGGCTCTTGGAAACGTGACTTTAAACAAAATGACTTATAATGAAACCAACTTAACCATAGGATAATGAATATAAACAAGAATTAAGTTCCTACACCACATTCCTGGTCACAAAAACATCACCAAACTTCTAAGTAGAGACCCCAAACACTTCTAATATTAAACACTGAAATACATGTGAGCCATGCATAGATCTAAGAAAGATCAATAAAAACAACATAATTATTTACCCAAGTTTTGGTAAATCTGAGTGACAGCAATTGTAATGGTGGGAGGTTTAAATTGAGTAATAAATGTTTGCAAAGCAAAAATTATAAGGAGCACCTCCTACCACTGCACGGTTCAAACACAATAACAAATACGGTGGGCTTGCCGAGCACTGTTGTACTACATCTTTTTTTTTTTTTTTTTTTTTTTTTTCTAAAACCCCTTTATGATTATGATTTACTTCACAAATTTTTATTTTACAAGAATTTGTGTTCATTTACTCATTTTCCAACCTGCTTATTCCAGTTCAGGGTAGCAGATGGCCAGAGCCTGTCCCAGCAGCTCAGGGCACAAGGCAGGAACCAGCCCTAGACAGGATGCCCATCCCATGGCAAGGTGCACTCACACACACACTCACACTTATTCACACTGGCACATGTAGACACATCAGTGACCCGATATGGGCATCTTTGAGATGTGGGAGGAAGTTGGAGCACCAGGAGAAAACCCACATAGATGTGGGGAGAGCAGGCAGACTCCACACAGACAGCGGCGCCACCAGGGAAGTGATTATTTTTTGGTCATCAACATTTTAACAAAACATTTTTTTGAGGACCTGCTGTACTTTCAAAGATAAAGCAATTCATGTTTTACAGACAGAAAGAACCATAGACAACATCAACCCCTCCATCAGAGAAAACACTGCTAATGGGGTTAAAGAACTAAGATATTTGGCCAAGGTTACGCCATATTTAGGTACAGAAATGAGCCAAGAGTGCAAGTGTTTTATTTTCATCTAGTTTTGGTTTAGTTTTGCCAAAGCAATACATATACATTATTCAGCAAGTCCAGTTAATTCTTAGGAGTGAAAGAGGTAAGCTAAGAATCTACTTACTATTTGAAAATAATATACCAGGCTGGGCGCGATGTCTCACGCCTGTAATCCTAACGCTTTGGGAGGCAGAGGTGGGTGGATTGCCTGACCTCAGGGGTTCAAGACCAGCCTGGGCAACACGATGAAACCCCATCTCTACTAAAATACAAAAAAATTAGCTGGACATGGCAGCGTGTGCCTGAAATCCCAGCTACATGGGAGGCTAAGGCAGGAGAATTGCTAGAACCCGGGAGACGGAGGGTGCAGTGAGCCAGGATTACGCCACTGCATTTCAGCCTGGGCGACAGAACGACACTCTGTCTCTTAAAAAAAAAAAAAAAAAAAGCAAAAGAAAATAATATACCAATAGTATTCAATAGTATTCCTGTATTCAATTTTAGGCATTATCTATTAAATTCTAACTACAGAAGGCCAGGCACAGTGGCTCACGCCTGTAATCCCAGCACTTTGGGAGGCCAAGGCGGGTGGATCACCTGAGGTCAGGAGTTCAAGACCAGCCTGACCAACATGGTGAAAACCCGTCTCTACTAATAAAGTACAAAAATTAGCCAGGCATGATGGCACATGCCTGTAATCCCAGCTACTGGGGAGGCTGAGGCAGGAGAATCTCTTGAACCCGGGAGGCATAGGTTGAAGTGAGCCGAGATTGTGCAATTGCACTGCAGCCTGAGTAATGAGCAAAATTCTGTCTCTCAAAAAAAAAAAAAAAATCTACAGAAGATACAGATGATTTAATTTTCTTAAACAATTTTTGAGACATCCATTCTATGATTTCTGATCTTTTTGACAGAAGAGAGGGAGTGTGTGTGTGTGTGTGTGTGCGTGCACGCGCTTTCTGGAAATTTTAGCATCTTTTTATCCTATATTATGCTTGATGTGCATCTTTTTAAAAAAATTATTTGTGCTAGGCATTCTCTGGGTTCTTTAGAAGTTCAAGTCCTGGCCAGGCGCGGTGGCTCACACCTGTAATCCCAGCACTTTGGGAGGCCAAGGCAGGCGGATCACGAGGTCAGGAGATTGAGACCATCCTGGCTAACACAGTGAAACCCCATCTCTACTAAAAATACAAAAAAATTAGCCAGGTGTGGTGGCACGTGCCTGTAGTCCCAGCTACTTGGGAGGCTGAGGCAGGAGAATCCTGAAGGTGGAGGTTGAACCCTGGAGGCAGAGGTTGTAGTGAGCCAAGATTGCACCATTGCACTCCAGCCTTGGTGACAGAGCGAGACTCCCAAAAAAAAAAAAAAAAAGAAAGAAAAGAGAAAAGAAAAGAAATTAAGAAATTCAAGTCCTTCACTTCAGAGTAATTTTCTTACATTGTTTAATAATTTTCTTTCCTTCATTCCATCTTTCTCTTCCTGAAACTTTCAGATTTCAGACCGTCTGGGCAGATTTATGTAATTATTATTTTTTACTCTATTTCCATCTTTTTATTATTATTATTATTATTATATATTTTTTTTGATATGAAGTCTTGCTCTGTCTCCCAGGCTGGAGTGCAGTGGTGCAATCACAGCTCACTGCAGCCTTGATTTTCCGGGCTCAGGTGATCCTCCCACCTCAGCCTCCTGAGTAGCTGGGACCACAGGCATGAGTCACCACACTTGGCTAATTTTTAAATTTTTTGTAGAGATGAGATCTCCCTATGTTGCCTAGGCTGGTCTTGAACTCCTGGGCTCAAGCAGTGTTCCTGACTCAGCCTCCCAAAATGCTAGGATTATAGGCATGAGCCACCACACCTGGCCTTTATTACTTTCTGTGATATACATTTCACATTACATTCTAGTACTTCTGTTAGGGTTATTTTGTATTTTTTAATTGATATATCATAATTGTACATATTTCGGGGGTACATGGGATATTTTGATACATGTATATACAATGTGTAATCACTTCCCAGAGGCCCCCAACTCCAAATACTGTCATATTGGAGCTTAGATTTTCACATACGAATTTGGGGGAACACAATCATTTAGTCCATGGCATTGCATTATCTCTTTCATCTTTGCATCTTTGTTTTTAAAAAAATTTTTAATTATACCCTTTGACAGCATCTCCCAATCCCTCTCTATACCCAACCCCTAGCCCCAGGCAACCACTGTTCTTCTGATTCTATGAGTTTGACTGTTTTATATTTCACATGTAACTGAGAACATGTAGTATTCGTTTATGTCTGGCCTATTTCACTTAGCATAATGTTCTTCAGTTTCATCCACATTGTCACAAATGACAGAATTCCCCTTTCAAACGGCTGAATAGTGTTCCATTGTATATATACACATTTTCTTAATCCAGTCATCCATCATTGGACACTTATGTTGATTTCATATCTTAGTTATTGTGAATAATGCTGCAACAAAATTTGAGTGGCTGCAATAAACATAGGAGTGCGGATATCTCTTTGACAGAATGATTTCATTTTCTTTGGATAAATACCAAGAGTGAGGTTGCTGGATCATATAGTTTTGTTAGAGATAGGGTCTCGCTCTGTCATTCAGGCTGGGATGAAGGGGCACAATGATGATTCACTGTTGCCTTGAACTTCTGGCCTCAAGCAGTCCTCCCACCTCAGCCTCCCAAAGTTCTGAGATTACAGGCATGAGCCAGCAAACCCAGTTTTATTGTTATTTTTTAGGGAACCTCCATATTGTTTTCCATAAGAGTTATACTAATTTACATTCCCACTAACAGTGTACAAGGGTTCCTTCTCCATACCCTTGCCCATATTTATCTCCTGTCTTTTTGCACAATAGCCATTCTAACAAATGTGAGGTGATATCTCATTTGCATTTTCCTGATTAGTAATATTCAGCATTTTTTCATATACCTATTGTCCACTTGTATATATTCTTTTGAGAAATGTCTATTCAAGTCCTTTGCCCATTTTTTAATCAGATTGTTTTCTTGCTTTTGAGTTTTTCGAATTCCTTATGTTTTGGATATTGACTCCTTGTTAGATGTGTGGTTTGCAGATATTTTCTCCCATTCTGTAGGTTGTCTTTTCACTCTGTGGATTGTTTCCTTTGCTGTATCAGAAGCATTTTAGTTTGATGCAATCACATTTGTCTATTTTCACTTGTGTTGCCTGTGTTTTGAGGTCATATCAAACAAAATAATTGCCCAGAGCAGTGTCAAAAAACTTTTCCCCTGTGTTTTATTTTTACTAGTTTTACAGTTTCAGGTAGTTCAGTTCAGTTTTATAGTTTCAGGTCTTAAGTCTTGAATCCATTTTGAGTTTTGCTTGCTTTTGTTCTAGAACTATAGGTGTGCACCACCATATATGGCTAAATTTTTTATTTTTTGTAGAAACAGGGTATCACTATGTTGCTCAGGCTGGACTTGAATTCCCACCTACATTGCCTTGAAGACAGAAAAAATTCGAAGAAATATGGATGTTAAATGTGACTCTTGAGAGGGCTAAAAAGGAAGTGAAGTACATGTTATAGAAAGCTTTTTATCTTAAGAGAATATATTCTAATGAACAGAATGTTGGTAGAAATATGAATATTAATAAATGCTTCTGGTGAGGTCTTTGATGAAGAACCTAACAGTGGAAACTGGAGAAAAGGCAATCCTTGATATAAAGTGGCATAAAACTTGGCTATATTAGTGGGGCATGATGGTGTGCCCCTGTAGTCCCAGCTACTCAGAAGACTGAGGCAGGAGGATCACCTGAGCCCAGTAGTTTGAGGCTGTAGTGTGCCATGATCATGCCTGTGAATAGCTACTGCACAGGAGTTATAGTTAAGAGAGACCGTAGTGAGACCCTCTTTAAAAAAAAAAAAAAAAAAAAAAAAAAAGGGCCGGGCACGGTGGCTCACGTCTGTAATCCCAGCACTTTGGGAGGCCGAGGCGGGAGATTGCCTGAGCTCAGGAGTTTGAGACCAGCCTGGGCAACACGGTGAAACCCCGTCTCTACTACAATACAAAAAATTAGCCAGGTGTGGTGCTGTGCACCTGTAGTCCCAGCTACTTGGGAGGCAGAGGCAGGAGAATTGTTTGAACCCAGGAGGCAGAGGTTGCAGTGAGCTGAGATCACGCCACTGCACTCTAGCCTGGGTGACAGAGTGAGACTCCGTGTCAACCCACTGTTATGTTTTACTGTTGGGTAAAAACTAGAACTTATAAGCCACAAACTTGGATATTTAACTGAGATTTTCAAGTAACAAGTGTTGAAGGCTCAGCCTGATTTCTCCTTGCTGCTTAGACTAAAATGTTAGAGGAAAGAGATAAATTGAGGAGGTAACTATTAGGCAAAAAGCAACCGGCACTTGAAGATTTTCGAGAGTCTCATCCTATCCTGATTGCAGAGGAGGCTAAGTAACAAATATACTGTTAGAAAGGCATGCTGTGGAGAGAGGGCCAAGGGAGCGGCTGGACAACCTTTTGCTGAAGAGATTAGGTGTGTGACTTGTGGATGTAATCAACTGTCTTAGCAAAAGCCAGAAATAGAGATGGGGTTATCCAGGAAGGATCTATCAAGAGATAGGTCTGTCTATCAAGACAAGATCTCTCTTGTCTAATGGCAAGGATCTCCATGGGATGAGACATGGGAGACAGACAAGGATTTCGAGAATGTTATAGCAGCAGAAACATTGCCCGGCTTAGAATGAAAGGGACAGAGACTATACAAAATGCAAAAGGTTGTTGGATTCTCAAAATTCTACAGGCAGGGAACAGGCTGATAGGGCTACTCAACTGCAAACATGTGCTACCTTTTGAGAGAAAAGAATGACTCCAAAAGCAGAGGCACAGGTGCAGAAGCAGAGGGCAGACAGGTGGCCCCCTCTGGAGAGCCAAAGGAGCCTCCATGGACCCGGAGTGTGGAACACTAGGACTCCGGAGAGCAGAGCATTAAGCTGCAGAGGGTAATTCTCAAGCTGTCAAACCTAATGGAATTTTCTCTGCTGGGTTTTGAACTTGTTTGGGATCTGTGATACCTTTATTCATTCCTCCTCCTCCCTTTGGGAATGGGATTGGCTATCCAATGCTTGCCCCACCACTGTATTTAGGGAGCAGTTGGTTTTCTAGTCCACAGGTCTACAGATAGAAAGGAATTATGCCCTAGGATGGATCATACCCAAGAGTATCACCCATATCTGATTTAGATAAGATTTGGGGCTTTGTGGGTTAAAAAATATTTACAAGAGGTATTAGATGTACAGGTTGATGCTGGAATAGGTTGATTAAGGGGGATGTTGGATTGAATGAAGGTATTTTGCATGTGGGACAGACTTGAATTTTGAGGGATCTGAGAGTGTACTATAATGACTTGAATAGTGGCCCTCAAAAGACATGCCTACCCAGACTTCAGAATGTGACCTTATTCAGAATAAGGGTCTTTACAAATGTAATTAAGGATCTTGAGATGAAATCATCCTGGATTAAGGTGGGTCCTAAATCCAATGACAGGTGTCCTTAGAAAAGAAGACATAGACACAGAGGGGAAGGCCACGTGAAGATGAAGGCAAAGTCTGGGCATGGTGGCTCATGCCTGTAATCCCAGCACTTTGGGAGGCTGAGGCTGGTGGATCACCTGAGGTCAGGAGTTTGAGACCAGCCTGGCCAACATGGTGAAACCCCATCTCTACTAAAAGTACAAAAAATTAGCTGGGCATGGTGGCACATGCCTGTAGTCTCAACTACTCAGGAGGCTGAGGCAGGAGAATTGCTTGAACCTGGGAGGCAGAGGCTGCAGTGAGCCGAGATTACGCCACTGCACTCCAGCCTGAGCAACAGAGCAACACTTCATCTTAAAAAAAAAAAAAAAAAAAAAAAAAGTGGAGGCAAAGACTGGAATGATACATCTAAAAGTTAAGGAATGCCACAAATTGCCAGTAGCCACAAGAAGCTAGGACAGTATAACGGAATGGATTCTCCCTCACAGCTTCCATAAGAAATCCACCCTACTGACA
Source organism: Piliocolobus tephrosceles (assembly GCF_002776525.5). NCBI lineage: Eukaryota > Metazoa > Chordata > Mammalia > Primates > Cercopithecidae > Piliocolobus > Piliocolobus tephrosceles. Next base: position 41,783,910 of record NC_045434.1, on the reverse strand, counting down.
CCTTGATTTCAGATTTCTGGCCTCCAGAACTGTGAGAACAAATTCAAGCCACCAAGTTTGGAATAATTTGTTATGAAAACCTTGGAAAATTAAGATAGGGTATAAACATTCATTCTACCACCATTAAGTATGAAATTAGGCTGTGTGTTTTTTCTTAAATGCCTTTTTTAGTACGTTTCCTTTTATTTCTCTTTTGTTGAGGTTTTTTTTTAGTCACAAAAGGTTGAAGTTTTTTTCAAATGCTTTTCTAGATCTGTAACAGATGATTATGTCAGTTTTGTACTTTATTGGTATATTACATCAGTTGACTTGTATGTTGAACCAACTTTGCATTCCTGGGATAAAAGCTACTTTTTTTTTTTCTTCTTTTAACTTGTATATTTACAAAAAAGTCTTTAAAAAAAAAGTTATGTAATATTTTAAAATTTCAGTGTCCACATGTTAATCACTAATATATAGAAATACTATATTTTCTATGTTTATCTAGTATCTTTCAACCTTGCTGAATTTACTTATTAGTTCTAGAAGTGTTTCTACAAATTTCTGAAGATTTTATATGTAGACAAAACTATCTGCAAATAGGGATAGTTTTTCCTTTTTGATCTGTATGCATTGTTTTTTCCTTTCTTTATTCTTTTGTTTAGAATTTCCATGATGAATAAGTAATGACAGCATACTTGTTCACAATCACAGGGAGAACGGAAGTGTTTCACAATTAAATATAATGTTAGCCATAGGAATTTTTTGTAGATGCTGTTTGTCAAGTTGAAGTTGCCCTCTATTCCTAATTTTCTGAAAGTTTTTGTTTTTATTGAGACAGGGTCTCACTATGTCACCCAGGCTTAAGTGCAGTGGTGCAATCAGGGTTCACTGCAGCTTCAACCTCCTTGTCTTAGGTGATCCTCCCACCTCAGCCTCTCAAGGAGCTAGGACTGACCAGAGGTGCATGCCACCATGCCCAGCTAATTTTTGTAGAGACAGGGTTTCCCCATGTTGCCCAGGCTGTACAAACTCCTGGGCTTGCGCAATCCACCCGCCTGGCCTCCCAAAGTGCTGGGATTACAGACATGAGCCACCATGCCGGGCCTCTGAGAGTTTTATAAATCATGAATGGGTACTGAATTTCATCAGCTGCTTTTTCTGCATCAGTTGATTTTGTTTTTTAGCCTTTTAATGTGGAAGATTAAATTAATTGAATTTTGAATACTGAAAATGCCTTGCATCTGGAATAAACTCCAAGTCATAATACATAATTCTTTGTATTACTGAAATCTACTCGCCAAATTTTTTTTTTATTTTTAGTCTATATTCATCAAAAATGCAGACCTGTGATTTTCTTAACTGTCTGGTTTTGGTTTAGGGTGATAATAACTTCATGAAATAAATTAACGTTCCCTTCTCGCATATATTTTGAAAGGGACTGTAGAATTGGCATTAATTCCTCTTTAAACATTTGGTAGAATTCTCCAGTGAAATCACTGGAGCTTGAAGGTTTCTTTGGGGAGTTATTAATTTGTGCATTCAATTTCCTTAATACTAGAGGGCTATGTAAATTATCTTTTTAATATTAGGTGTGTTGTGTTAGCTTCTGTTTTTTAAGTAATTGGTCTACTTCATCTATCAAATTTACATGTGTAGAGTTGTTTGTTCTCTTATACTTTTGATGTCAGTAGGGTATGTAGTGGTAAGTGTATCCCCCATTTCATCCATGGTGTGGATAATATGTGTCTTCTTTCCTCTCTCATTTATCTTGTTAGAGATTTGTCCATTTTATTGATCTTTTCAAATAACCAGCCTTTTATTTCATTGTAATTCTACTTTTATTTCATCTATTTCTGCTTTTATCTTTCCTTCCTTCTGCTTGGACCTTGAGTTTCTAGTTTCTTGAGGTAATTTATTGAGACTCTTCTGCTTGAAGGTATGCATTTAGTGCTATAAATTTCCCTCAACACTTTATATCCTATAATTCTGATGTATTTTCATTTTCATTCAGTTCAAAGTTGTTTGCTTTTAACTTCCCTTGAGACTCTCTCTTTGACCCATGGATGATTTAGAAACATGATGTTCAACTTTCAAATGTTTGGAGATGTTCTTCATATTTCTGATGTTGAGATCTATTTTGACTCTTCTTAAAAAAAGGAAAAAAGTACTCTTTATGACTTAAGTGCATTTAAATTTGTTGAGGTTTGTTTTGTGGCCCAGGATATGGCCAATCTTGGTGTATGTTCCATGTGCACTAAAAACGAAGGTATAGGCCAGGCACTGTGGCTCACACCTGTAAGCCCAGCACTTTGGGAGGCCGAGGCAGGCGGATAACAAGGTCAGGAGTTCGAGACCAGCCTGACCAACATGGTGGAACTCCGTTTCTACTAAAAATACAAAAATTAGTCAGCTGTGGTGGTGCACGTGCAGGTAATGCCAGCTACTCAGGAGGCTGAGGCAGGAGAATTGCTTGAATCCAGGAGGTGGACCTGGGTTCACACCATTCTCCTGCCTCAGCCTCCCAAGTAGCTGGGACTACAGGCACCCGCCACCACACCTGACTAATTTTTTTTATTTTTAGTAGAGACAGGGTTTCACAGTGTTAGCCAGGATGGTCTTGATCTCCTGACCTCGTGATCCACTCACCTCAGCCTCTCAAAGTGCTGGGATTACAGGCGTGAGCCACAGCACCCAGCCTCAGCTGGGTCATGTTTTTAAACTAATTTCCCAATCTTTTAATTGGTATATTTAGACTATTTACATTTCATGTAATTATTGATATATTAGGGCTTAAGTGGGTTTGTTTTTTATTGTAATAACTTTTGCGTCATATCATTTCTAACCCTTTGAGCCTTAGGAAGACAGTATTTCCTTTGTGTACATTTGAGAAGACAAAGGCTTAGGATTTTGGATAACTAAATGTGAGGTAACTGAAATGCCAAGTGAGAAAAGGCATCTCTTAAATTCCCATTGTATTTCTACTCAGAAATACAATGTATTTCTGTATTTGTTGTAGTTTTTCATGTTCTGCCTGTTACTTGAACATTTTTCAGAATTCTACTTTTAGAGTGTATCTCTGCATAAACACTATAAAACCACATTTAGTGGTTGCTCTATTAGATAAAAACTTGTCTACTGATTTTGCCAATTCAAGTGAAGTATAGAAAACCTACCTCCCTTTAACTATTCCTGTTTATAACCATTAAATATTAACTCTACATACATTTTGAACATCATTGGCATAACTTCTACTTCAGCCATCAAACAACATTTAGAGAACTGAGGAGGAGAGTGTATTCAATTTAGTCATATTTTTTTTCTCATTGCGTCCTTTCTCTATATATCATGTTCCAGGGTTCCTTCTATTATCATGCCCCTCCTGTTTATAGAATTTCCTTTAGCCATTCCTTTTTGGGCAGTTCTGCTGGCAGCAAATTCTTCTCCCTTCATTACCAAAGGATGTTTTTGCTAAGGTACCTGGATTAGCAGTTTCCTTTCAGCACCTGGAAAATATTCTGCAACTTCTTTCTGGCCTCCATGCTTTCAGAATGAGAAATAAGTATCTGTTGTTCAAGCCATCTGGTCTATACGTTGTTATAGCAGCCTGAACTAACACATTTATACTGTCTTTTATATTTATTCAGTTACCTTTTCCAGTGCTATTTCTTTGTGTGGACTCATGTTACTATCTAATCTTTCATTTCAGCCTGAAGAACTCCCGTTAGTATTTCTTGTAGTTAAGGTTTACTAGTGATAGTCTTTGTTTTTGTTTATGTGGGCATGTCTTATTAATTTATCCTTCGTTTTTGTGGAATAATTTTACTGATAAAGATTTCTTGGCTATTTTTTTCTTTCAGTACTTGGGAATGTGCATTCACTGCATCCTGGCCTCTGTGGTAGCTTATTATGAGAAGTGAGCTGTTAATCTTATTTAGGACCCCTTGTTTGTGAATAGCTTTTCTCATGCTGTTCACAGTACTCTTAGTTTTGTGGATCTCTTTGAGTTTTTATATGGTAGTTTGTTGAGCTTTTTAAATGTGCTCTTCAAATTTTTCTCATCAAATGTTTAAATGTTTCTCATCAAATTTTTAAACCTTTGGCAATTATTTCTTCAAATATACACTTTCTGCCCCTTTCCTTCCTCTCCTTCTGGAACTCCAGTTCTGGGTGCTAGTACAATTGACAGTGTCCTACATGTCTCTGAGGTTCCACTCTTTCACTCTTGTTTTTCAGACAGGATATTCTCAATTGGCCTGTCTTCAAGTTATTTCTTCTACCAGTTTGAATCCACTGTTGAGACTCTAGTGAATTTTAAATTTTGATTCTTTTATCTTTCAGTCCACATTTCCATTTGGTTTGTTCATAATTTCTTTATTGGTATTTATTTGGTGAGACATTCCTCTCTTATTTAGTTCTTCAGACATGGTTTTAGATCTCTGAACATGTTTTTAAAAGCTGACAAAGTATTTGTCTAATTAGTCCAACATCTGGATTTCCTCATAGATAATTCTGTTTCTTTATATGTCTTGTAATTTTCTGTTGAAAACTAGGCTTTTAAAATACAGTAGTCTCCCCTTTATCCTTGGGGATATGTTCTAAGATCCCCAGTGGATCCCTGAATCCACAGGTTGTACCAAACCCTGTAGTACTTCTTACGTTTTTTCCTACACCCACATACCTATGGTAAAGTTTATCAATTAGGCAGATCAACAACAATATACAATCATAACAATATACTGTTCACAATTTCATGAGATTTGTCTCAACTTTGATATAGAAAAAAGATTTGTTCTTCTCACAGATCTCACCAAATTCAGCATAATTTACTTTTTCTTTCCTTATTAAGTCAAGAACCTTATCTTTTCACTTAACGGAAGCACTTTATGGCTTCTCTTTGGTATACCCAAATTGTCAACATCACTACCCTTGCATTTTGGGGCCATTAAGTAAAATGAACACAAACACTGCAATACTATGACAATCAACCTGGTAACCATAACAGGTACTAAGTGACTAATGGACGAGTAGCATATACAGCAAAGATATGCTGCACACAGGGATAATTCATGCCTAAGTGGAACGGCATAAGATTTCCTCAGGCTACTCAGAACAGTGTGCAGTTTAAAACTTACGAGTTATTTCTGGGATTTTCCATTTAGTATCAGAGTGCAGTTGACCATGGGTAACAAACCACGAGGGCAAAACCGTGGATAATGGGAGACGACTGTAATACAATGTGGCAACTCTGGAAATCAGAATCCCTTTAGGTCCCCCAGGGTTTGTTGTGTTTGCTGTTTAGTGGCCTTCTTTTGACTAACCCTGTAATGTGTGCATTCTCTGCTGTGACCACTGAAGTCTCTGCTTCATTAGCTTAGTGGTCAGCTAATAACTAGACAGACTTCTTCAAATGCTCTGAACCAGTCTCTGTCTTGCTAAAGCACTCTGTCTGGGATATGCCTTCAAAACTCTAGCATATAGTTTACAACTGTGGCTTACCCTTCACTTCCTGCTGGCACACAGCCTCAGTATCAGCTACAGGTGAGGTTAGTGCCTTAGATTTTTTTCTTGGACATGCAAACAGTCTTGCACATAAGCGTGGCCTTTGAGATTCCCAGGAACATAATGGAACTTTTCAAAACCCTCTACATTTCTTACTTTTTACTCAGCTGCTTTTTAACCCCACATGCCTCAGGCAAGTGCTGTGTTAAACAACTGCAGGGAACTATTTTTCACAAACACCATGCAAATAGAGCTTTTTAAGCAAAGTGAGCTGAGTCCAGTCAAAGACATGCTCAGAGAAAAGAGCTTTTCAGTGAGGTTCCAGATAGGTCAAGAGTGATAATTCTCTGGAGTGTGATTTTTTTTTTTGGGGGGGGGGGGGGGGTTGAGGCTGTTTTGGGGGAAACTGAAACTTTTCTGAATAGAAATACAATGGGAATTTCGGAGATGCCTTTTCTCACTTGGCATTTCAGTTACCTCACATTTAGTTATCCAAATCAGAATCCTGAGCCTTTGTCTTCTCAAATGTACACAAAGGAAATACTGTCTTCCTAAGACTCAAAGGGTTAGAAATGATATAATGCAAAACTTATTACAAAGCTAAAATAATCAAAATAGTGTGGTACTGGCATAAGAACAAACATATAGACCAACAGAATACAACACCCAGAAATAAACCCTCACATATGATTTAGAACAAGAGCACCAAGATCATTCAGTGGAGAAAGGGCTAAGAAAACTGGATATCCAAATACAAATGAACAAAGCTGGACACTGAACTTTCACCATATACACAACTCAAAATGGATCAAAGACCAAGAGCTAAAACTACAAAACTCTTAAAAGAGGAATATCTTCATGACACTGGATTTGGCAATCTTCTTGAATATGACACCAATAGCACAGCCAAAAGAAAAAACACACATGTACTAGACTTCACCAAAATAAAAAAATTCTGTACATCAAATTCTGTCAATGATCAAGGGAATCGAAAGAAAACCCACAGAATGGGAGAAAATATTTGCAAATCATGTATCTGATAATGGATTACTGGCTAGAATAAAGAATGTCCACGACTCAACAATAACAGAACCCAATCAAAAATGGGTGAAGGACATGAATACACATTTCTCCATAGAAAATACACAAATGGCCAATAAGTACAGGAAAAGATGCTCAGCATCACAAGCTATTAGGGAAATGCAAATTAAAACCACAATGAAAGGAGACATCCAATAAGACAGCTATCATAAGAATACCCCTTCGGATAATTATTTTAAAAAGAAGAAAATAAAATAACAAGTATTACAGAGGATGCAAAAAAACCAGAACCCTTGTTCATTGGTGGTGGGAATATAAAAGAATGAAGCTGCTATGGAAAACAGTTTGGAGTTCCTCAAAAAATTAAACATAGAATTATCATATGATCCAGTAATTCTATTCCTTCATATATACCCAAAATAACAGAAGGCAGAACTCAATTATATACTTCTACAATAATGTTCGCTGCAGTATTACCAAAAGTCTCCATAACAGAGGAACGGATAAACAATACCAAAAGTCTCCATCAACAGAGGAATGGATAAACAAAATGTGGCATATACATACAATATTATTCAGCCATAAATAGGAATGAAATTCTGATACATGCTATCACATGAACCTTGGAAATAACGTGTGATTCCACTTAACATGAGACACCTAAAATAGTCAAATTCAAAAAAAGAAAGTAGAATAGAGGTTGCTAAGGGTTAAAAAGAGAAATGCATTACTTTAATTGCACACAGAGTTTCTGTTTGGGGTGATGAAAAAGTTTTACAAGTAGACAGTAGTGATCATTACACAGGATAGTGAATTTACCTAACCCCACTGAATTATGTGCTTTAAAATGGTTAAAATTGTAAATCTGCTTATGTGTATGTTACCATAAAAAAAATTTAGAAATAAGTACCCAAAGCCTTCACACCACTTGTGGTGAGCCTTTTGTTCCTCAGTTGAGATAGTGATAACAGAAATTACTTAGATAATACTTTTTGAAACCTTGGTTGGTAGTGATGGCCAACAGCATCTCCTCTCCCCCTACCCCAACACACATCCACACACACACACAAAATACACTCAATACCCTATCAAATACCTAGAATTATATTTCACAAAGGATTACACAACCAATAATTTCACTAACGATGCAGTTTATATCCTCCCATACTGACAGATAAAAACACATACATTCTCTAAGCACAAAGCTTATCTTCACAAATAACTCTGCTTAAAGACAAAATTTCAATTAATAATCACAATGGGAATTTAGTTATTTAATGCAACTACTAATCTAATGTCATCAACAAAATCTAAGCAGTTTTATCACAAAACCAGGGTTATATTCAGTGGGCATGCATTAATAATCTATACAACTTTAACATTACACCAGAAAATGAATTGAATATATAAAAGTTCCCTTGATTTTTGGTGGTTTTCAAATTTCATGGCACAGATTACAAAAAAAAAAAAACAAAAAAACCTGTAAAAACAGATTTTAAGTATTTTCAATAAAATGGTAAAAAATTGAATATATACCTTTAAGTTTTCATACCGGGCTGAAGATTTAAAACATCAAGCTGGCCCCAATCTGTCAAAACTGACAGATAAATATTTACAATGACTAGACAGACTTTAGTTACAAAGGTACTGGAGGTCTACACCCTCCTATCAAAAACCCTTTAGGGTTAATTTCTCAATGCAAACATGTCTTTTTAAATACTGTGATATATAAACTTGAAAACATACCTAGAGTCTGGAGAGAGATGAAATACAACACACAAGTCAATCTTATTTCTGACCTGTCAAAAAAGCCTTCTGGCTCCCAAACACCCAACATAGTCCCTCAATATAAAAATTAAGAACAGTAGAATGACTTTACCCTACTGGCTGACGTTTTTCTACAGAATTATCTTTCACTACATATCAAAGCAGGGCTCAAGCTCCATTAACCTTCTACAGAGTGTAGTTAGAAGAGCGCCAATTTATAAACTGATGTGGCAACCCCAAAATGATACACTTTTCCAATGGAAACAAACTTTTTTCCATTGTTGTGTGTGCCATGTTATTCTTGAAACTTATGTGGCTACAAATAGGAAAAAAATTAGGGAAGTTCTGAACATATCTTGTACTTTTCATCAAGGCTAAAGTGCAAAATATTTCCATTATCTCTGATATTTTAATGGGAAAAAATCACATATAATAAAGGAAATGAAGTGACAGCAGAATAAAAAAAAAAAGCACTCTCAAATATATACTTGAAGACTATATTTTACTACCAATTTAATTTTTCTTTCTTCAGCAAAATCTGTCAATGAGCCAAGTTCTCACAGAACTTAAGATTTTGTTTGATTCTTTCCAGGACCAGAAATTCCAAAATTACAGGGAAAAAGAATGGAAAAAAAATAACATTGCATGACAATGGACACTAAGTTCATAAAGAACTTCTTTTTAAAATGAGATATTATGGAAGAAAATACCATGAAAAGAATAATCCTATGAGAATTGTTTTTAAGGACAGTAAATTTGAGCCTTGGGTCTTCATGAAGATACTATAGTTTATATAGAAAACTATAAATATACAAGACTCCGGGGGAAAAAAGTCAGAATACATATTTAACATTCTGTATGATTAAAAATCTTTTAAGGGGAGCAGGAAAAGGACAGCCAACTGAATCTTATAAGAATACAGAAACTGAAAAATTCCTGGGTCAAAAGGGTGCTCCAAGTGGAACCACACTTTGTGGGGATAAAAAACCACAAGCAATTTTAGATTTTTTTTTAAAGAAAAGAAAAAAATACTGAATAATTGCAATCCCTTCCAAAAAGGAAATCTTAAATTAAGGGGAAAAGATTTGAATAGCATAAACGAGTCTGGCTCAGAAAGAAAATTGAACAACATATCCAAGATCTGTCCATAAAAGTAATGCCAGTATATCTTTAATATTAAAGAAATAGGTTATAAAAAAGTTCAGTCTCAGAATTGGTTTTTGAAAGCTCATTTGTGCTCCTTTGTAGGTGCGTAGTAAAGTTCCATGGGTTTATTCACTTTCCAGTATTTCTCACTGACCAATTCCAAAGAAAAAGAGCCATTTAGTACCTAAAACAAAAAAGAAAGAAATTATGAAAACTGCACAAACTATAATAATGAAATGAAACTAAAATTGAAGTTCACAGAATCTTTTTATTCAATCTTAGGAATAATTACTTGTCACATAACACTGTGTTACGGTTTTTTACATTATTTATTAGATTCTACCCCACCACTTGCCACTCAGTTGGTCAATGTGCTCCCAGTTTCAACAGCCTATTATTTTAAATACTCACAGTGAACTGGCCACTGGCCGTTGCTATATAAATGGTATACTGCTTCTCACTGGCTGTATCAAGGTTCATCTGGTTTGATTCACCTTTGCTTCGAAGTTCTTCTAAAGCTAACCTCACAGCCAGATACTTGGATAAGTGATCAACAGTGGCGTTACCAGAAGTCTTTATGTATCTAGAAGAATAAATAATTAAAAATTTCATTCCTAGAATATGCCAATGAGAAAAATGTACTTAAATTATGGAACTAATACATTTCTTAAAAACTAAGTAAAATGGAAATGTCTCAATTGTTGACAAAATAGTATCAGAAATCTACTGCTCTACAATCTAAATTTCTTATTGATAGGCACAGAAGAGGGGAAAATAAACACTCAATATCTTACTGTCAGTCTACGAAAGCTTTACCTACCTTATCTTCTGCAAAATATGATATACACGGTGACAAAAATCAAACAAATACACAAAGCACTAAGGGGGAAAAAGGAACAACATATCCCCAAACCTGAATGACCAGAATCTGCTGGCTACAGCAGCAACAGAAACAGAATAGAAGCTAATTTCTTATTGTCTAAGAATTAAAATGTCTTTTTAAGACTAAGCATAGAAATGTTCATTTGGGCTGGGTGTGGTAGCTCACACCTGTAATCCCAACATTTTGGGAGGCTGAAGCGGGTGGATCACTTGAGGTCAGGAGTTCAAGACCAGTCTGGCCAACATGGTGAAACCCCGTCTCTACTAAAAATACAAAAATTAGCCAGGTGTTGTGGCGGGCACCTGTAATTCCAGCTACTCAGGGGAGGCTGAGGCAGAAGACTCGCTTGAACCCGGGAGGCAAAGGTTGTAGTGAGCCAAGATCGCGCCACTGTACTCCAGCCTGGGAGACAGAGCAAGACTCCATCTCAAAAAAGAAAAAAAGAGGCCAGGCATGGTGGCTTGCGCCTGTAATTCCAGCACTATGGGAGGTCAAGGCAGGCAGATCACGAGGTCAAGAGAACGAGACCATCCTGGCCAACATGATGAAACCCTGTCCCTACTAAAAATATAAAAATTAGCTGGGCTTGGTGGCACGAGCCTGCAGTCCTAGCTACTCAGGAGACTGAGGCAGGAGAATCACTTGAATCCAGGAGGCAGAGGCTACAACGAGCTGAGATCACGCCACTGCACTCCAGTCTGGTGACACAGCAAGACTCCATTTCAAAAAAAAAAAAAAGAAAAGTGCACTGAGGATTTCTAAAGCATAATATATCATTCAATCCCTCATTCAATAAATATTTGATGCTTATCTGTACTCAACAGCAGGCAGTGTGCTGGAGATACGGTAGTAAAGTGCCATTCTTGCCAGCATGAGTTTTAGAGCCTATTGGTACTCTAGTATCATTGTTGAGAAATTTGAATGGGCCCCTTTACCTTCTCTACCAAGGAGAGTCATTCCTTTCAGATGTGCAACTTTGGGTGGAAAGCACATGAGGGAGGAAGGAAGAAAACAACAATCTAGACAGCTAGTAACTGAACCCCCGCAATCAATGGGATGACAAATATTGCTCCTACTTCTTACACAAGACTGCCTTTTACCTCCAAAGTAAACATTCTGAATTTAGATAATCTGAAACTAATCCACACACTTACCTCGTCTGTGCACTGTCATCTTTTTCCATAAGTGTGGGATGAGGCCTGAATACTAATTCAATTTCACTAGCACCATCCATTACTGGATCAATTGCCATTGCTGCATTGTTATTATCAAGCTCAAGCCCAGAATCATCAGATGTTTTGGTCCGTTTGTTACTAGGGCCTGCTTCCTGATTGCTATGTGTGGAGGCATTACTACAGTGTGAACTGTCACCATTATCTTCTGCTCCACTACCATTTTCAATCTGTTGTTTCTTGCCTCGCTGCAGTCTAGTCAAGAGGGAAAAAAGGATGCATAAAATTTACTTTTAGGTCTTTAAAGCAACAAATCTGAAACATGTTTGCTACTGAACTTTAGAATTCCAAAACATACTGGTAACTGAATTTGCTCTGAGTTGGATGACATTGTTTCCCACATGTTCCTGAAAGGTCTAAAAAAATCTCTCTCACTCACAGGCAAATATTTAAATAATTTAACAACTGTTTCTATTCACTTAATAATTTTACTGGCCAGGCATGGTGGTTCACACCTGTAAACCCAACACATTGAGAGGCCAAGATGGGAGGAGCTTGAGGCCAGGAATTTGAGACCTGCTTGGCCAACAAAGCAAGATCCTGTCTCTACCAACAACAAAAAACGTTAAGTAGCTGGGGGTGGTGGTGCACCTATTATCTCAGCTACTTGGGAGGCTGAGACAGGAGGATGGCTTGAGCCCAGGAGTTCAAGAGTGCAGTGAACTAGGATCACCCCACTGTACTCTGCCCTGGGTCAGAGTGAAACGCTATCTCTTAAAAATAGTTTTCTTTATTAAACAAAAGACTTTAAGAATTACTTGACAAATCTTTATATTGTGATCATTTTATGTCATGAGGTTACAGGTCTGAAGAAAGGCATGATTCAGATACGAAAATGTAAAAGTTCTTAGGGAAGATATTTATGCCTCTTTAAAGAAATTCTTAAGGAAACAAAATTTAAGAAGAATAGTAAGTACTTTCTCCCTGCTGACCTTCCTCAAACTCAGCTGAGGCAATACAAAATGAATCTGAGGAAAATGCGATGGTACCTAAATAACCAATGTGGATACAGAAGCTGCTCTCTAACAAGCTCAGATACTAAAACTAATTACTGGGCAAGGCACTTTATATATACAATCTTGTTTACTCTTCAAAACAACCTGTCAAAGCAGTTACCATTACTGTCATTTTCTAGTTGAGAAAAGCAAAGAAACTCAGGTACAAGATTAAATAATTTGCCTAAGGTTATACAGCTAGTAAGTGCCAGAGCTAGAGCTAGGATGTGAACCAGACCACATTCTTTCTACCACATTGCCTGCGTCCCTAACTTTATAGATTAAAAAAAAAAGAAGGAATATATGATGAAAAAGAAATATGAAAGAATGCCTTGCATTTGTAAGAATACTGTCATTATGTTTATTGCCAGAACAAGGAAATAACAGTCCAATAGTTAGGAAAGATGCTCAAGAACTCATGCTCCAAAAAAAAAAAAAAAATCCTGCTTGTAAAATTTATAGATCATTGCAAAACTAAGAGGGGATGACCAGTATGTTAAATAACAAACTATGATTCAAAAATATATAAGCACACACAATGGAATATTATTCAGCCCTAAAAAGGAAGGAAATCCTACCACATACAATATGAACAGACATGCTGAGGTCATTTAAGTAATATAAACCAGGCACCAAAGTACAAATACGTAACTTGGTAGCCTATAGTCAAGTAAAAAGAGAAATTAATAATAGTAAATAACAACAACAATAAAAAACCCAGAAGTCCAAACACTGCATGATTTCACTCATGTGAGGTATCTAATGAAGTCAAATTCATGAAACAAAGTAGAATGACAGTTACTGGGAACTGGGGGGAGGGAGAAATGAGGAGTTAGTGCTTAATGGATACAGGGTTTCAATTTTATAAGATGAAAAGAGTTCTGTAGATTGGTTGCACAACACTGAATGTTCAGCCTTGAGGAGCCGATCATTTAAAAAAAAAAAAAAAGAATGTACTTAACACTACTGAACTCTACACTTACAAATGGTTAAGATGGAAAATTCTGTTATATGTCTTTTACCATGACTTTTGCAAAAAAAGGTATGAACAGGCTAAAATAATGGGACGAAAAATTAATAGCACAACATAAAGACGAAAGTATCTTCTAAAATCCACAACTAAAGCAAATTTTAGTTGACCATAAATTACAATGACCTAACAGGTTTATTAAGACTCAATATATTTATTTTTATCCCATATCTCTTTCCAAAACAGGATTGATGTGACAGAGCTACATTAATGTAACTGCAGGTAGCGTTTAAAGAATAATGTTCATATAAAGAACATTAATAATCTATTATATCCTACATTTATCAAATCACATCTATGATACTACATACTGTCCTGAGGATAGCATTTTAAGAATGACACCAATCTTTAGAGTCATATGAGGAACAAAAAAATGAGGAATGTGAATATTAAGCCTTTGGAGGGACACGTACGAACATACATCTATATAAAAGTATTTGAAAAGACAGAAGTAGAATCTGAAATATATGTAAAAGTCAACATAAGCATTTCAACATAAGACAAACGCCACACTGCTGCACACAAGAGACTAATTTTAATTCAATGTAAAGGAAGAACTTAAAAATTCACACATCGATAAATATTTACTGAGCAGCTACTACTTTAAGCCAAGCATGGTTCTAAATAATGGTGTTAATAAGAATCAATGATACTGACACAGTCTCTTCCCTCTTAGGGGTCATATTCTAGTGTAGCAGGTCACACATCAGAGAGTAATACGTGCTATGGGGAAAAAATGAGGCAGGGAGGGTAAGGAATTATAGAGTCCTAGAATGGAAGATGAGAACTTAAGCAGATACCTGCTAAGAAAGTGAGGTAGTGTGCCATGTGGATTATTTGGAAGAAGAGGGTTCCTGAAATAGAGTAGTATAAGTACAAAGGCTCTGAGGCAGAAGAATGTTTGGTAAGTCTGAAGAACGGTAAGGAAGCTTAATAAAGTTGCTAACAAAAGAAAGCAGTGCCTATCACACAGCCCCACCACTAGAAATGTACAAGCAAAACCAAAGGAATATTTGCTAGGAGAGTCCTGCTTTTAGCAAACGGTTAAATTGAACAACCATTAAAGTCCTTCCAACTCTTAGGAATGTAAAATTCTTTTAAAAATAAATACATTTAACATTTAGTACATTATACTTTGGTAAACAGAGTGGTAGGCCAGTTTAATATTCTTAGAATGGAGCACATCTTTTAACCTTTAAGTCAGTGGTTTTTGACCTTGACTACACTACAGAATCATCTATGGAACCTTAAAAGCAGAAATGCCTGGACCCTGATTACTGGGACGGGGATGATGCCTACAAGTTTTCTGAGTAAGTGTGATGTTCAGCCAAGACGAAAACCACTAGACTGAGATGGGGCTTTACTATTATCTCCTTCTATGGAAAATAATGATTCTCCTTGAGGCCTGAATAAATCAGACGATAATGTCAGAGAGGAAAAGAAGATGAGGGTAGGGAAAATGCCCACCTTATATAGGGTCTTAGAAACCATCATTAAAGTCTTGGTTTTTAGCCTGAATCTGAATGTGAATAGAAGTTATTAGAGGGCTCTGAGCAAAGGAAAACCATGATCTTCCTTTCAATTTAACAGTATCTCTGGCTGCTGTGCTGAGAATAGACTATGTAGGAGTAAGCACGGGAAGTAGAAAAACCAGTTGGGAACTTATTTCAATACATCAAATGAAAGACTGTTGTGGCCTGAATGAATCTGGATATACTATGGAGAAAGCAAAAGGTATTTATTTATTTACAGATTGGAATACAGGATGTATGAAAGAGATTTAAAAGTGACTCCAAGGCCGGGTGTGGTGGATCACGCCTGTAATCTCAGCACTTTGGGAAGCCGAGGCGGGTGGATATCAGGAGGTCAGGAGTTCGAGACCAGCCTGGTCAATATGGCGAAACCACGTCTCTACTAAAAAATACAAAAATTAGCCAGGTGTGGTGGCATGCGCCTGTAGTCCCAGGAGCTGAATGAAGCAGGAGAATCGCTGGAACCCAGGAGGCAGAGGTTGCAGTGAGCCAAGATGGTGCCACTGCACTCTGGCCTGGGTGACAGAGCAAGACTCCTTCTCAAAAAAAAAAAACCAACTCTAAAGTTTCTGGCTTAAGCAAGTATAATGATGGAGTTGCCATCACCCAAAATGAGTAAGAATGAAGAGAAGTAGGGAGTAAGTTAAGTATTCATCATGTTAAGTTTGAGATGCTTATTAGATACCCATAAGGAGATGTGTCTAAAATTCAGGTAAGTCCAGGCTGGCTGTATAAATTTGGGAGTCATCAGCATACAGATGGTAAATAAAACCATAAAACTGAGTAAGATAATATGGAGACAGATTTTGACAGAAACAAACACTGGTCTCTGGGACACACCATCTTTAACAGTTAGGGAAATTGAAATAAAAAGTACAAAAGAAACAAGTAAAGGAACAGTTAATGACATACAAAGGGAACCAAGAAACAATGGCCTCCTGAAAGCCAGGTGAAGAAAATTATTTAAAGAGAAGGGAGAAATTAATTGTGTCAAATGCTGCTAAGTAAGACGAGGTCTGAGAATCAACCATTAGATGGCACAATGAAGAGATCACTAATAGATAACAGCAATATGATGGGTTGGTGAGGATGAATGTCTGATTGGAGGAGGTTCATAAAAGAATGGGAAAAGAATTGGAGATACAACTCTTTCAAGGAATTTTGCTTAAAAAGAAGAGGAGAAATAGAATGGTAAGTTGAGAAAAAAGTAAGTACAAGAGAGATTCTAGTATTTTAAATGAAATACCCTATTATGCCTGGAGGCATGTATTATACCTGCATGAAAAGTAATCATGCAGTACAACTATTTGTTACTGTATTTTAACTTTTTCAAAAAGTAAATTTAATTGTTAATAAAGTATTCAGAAAAATAGCTACCCTCTCTGACCCTCTTTCCCATATACCTGTTCATGGCCTGTATCTTCAGTCCTTCCTCAATGCTGTGACTGAGTGCTTGCTGATTATTGTGCTTGTTGATCCTGGCTAATACTCTCTCTTGATGAGCTTCATACTCATCACGACTTGGATAAATTTTGCTGATGAGTGCATCAAAGTTTGGGTCTGGCCTTAGTGATCTTTTGGAAACTAGTTTTTTCCGACAGGTAGGACATTCTTTGTTGCTAAATAAAAGGAGGGGAAAGCAAATGTAAACAATGCTAGTATCTTTGGACTAAAACAAAAATATCTGGCTTCTGGATATTCACGTTAATTCCAATACCTTTAATAAGTCACAGAAATGTAAACCAATTAACCTGAATTTCCTTGAAACTCTGACTAGTGGGTAAGCAAGATTCTGGAAACCTCAAACACTCTACACCACTTGTCAAAAGAAAAAATTTGAGTATTTCCAAAGATAATTTATAAATAACCATCTTAGAAATAAAAATCTATTCTCTTCTAATTTAAATTTCCCCTTTCCAATATCCATGCTTTGCAAGGAAAAAATACCCACTAATATATATGTCAATTTATATGTAATAAATTATTTTATTGAAATAATACTTTAGTAAGTATAGTATTTTATACACTTAAGTGGAAAAATCATGGTTTTACGCTTTGTAATTTCCTCAAAACAAATACTCATCCTATGAAGTGTCTAAAAATCAGTGATTTCAATACAAAGATTTTCCTACAATTAAAACTTACACTTCAGAAAGATTTCTAGTTCTCAAACACTTATAGAAAATGTATTTCTCGGCTGGGTGCAGTGGCTCACGCCTGTAATCTCAGCACTTTGGGAGGCCAAGGCAGGTGGATCACGAGGTAAGGAGTTCGAGACCAGCCTGACCAACACGGTGAAACTCCCCCTCTACTAAAAATAGAAAAATTAGCCAGGCCTGGTGGCACATGCCTGTAATCCCAGCTACTCAGGAGGATGAGGCAGGAGAATCGCTTGAACCCAGGAGGTGGAGGTTGCAGTGAGCCAAGATCGTGCCACTACATTCCAGCCTGGGTGAGAGTGAGACTGAAGGGAAAGGGAAAGGGAAAGGGGAAGGGGAAGGGGAAGGGAAGGAGAAAGGGGAAAGGAGTAAGACGAAAGAGGAAAGAAGAAAAAGAAGAAAGGAAAGGAAATGTATTTCTCAGCTAGGTGCAGTGACTCATGTCTGTAATCCCAGCACTTTGGGAGGCCAAGGCGGGTAGATCACCTGAGGTCGGGACTTCAACATGCTGAAACCTGGCCAATGTGTTGAAACCCCGTCTCTAGTAAAAATAATTTAAAAAATTAGCCGGCCATGGTGGCACAAGCCTGTAATCCCAGCTACTCTGGAGGCTGAGGCAGGAAAATCGCTTGAAACTCCAGGAGGCGGAGGTTGCAGTGAACCAAGATTGCACCACTGCAGCACTCCAGCCTGGGCAAGAGCAAAACTCTGTCTCAAAAAAAAAAAGACAAAGAAAAAGTATTTCTCAAACCCTGGAAAGCATTTTCATGGTAAATTTAAGTACCTAGTATAATAACTCTTCTCAACATACCCACTTCTAAGGGCTGTGATGATGCAGTCTGCACAAAAACGATGTAAACACTCCTTCGTAGTCATGGTGTTCTTCAACATATCCAAACAAATTGGGCACATTAATTCACTGTGTAGACTTCGAGGTGAAACCACAATTTCTAAGCCATCTGTTATTGCCTCCTGTAAAAGAGTCACTTCAAAATTAAAAGCTACTTAATTTTTTATTATGGACAAGCTCAAACATGCAAAAATACTGGAAATGGTAAAAACAAACATATATGTACCCATCACCCAGCCACTGCCATTGTCAACTCACAGCTAATTTTGTTTTGGCTATAATCGCCTATAGCTTCCCTCAGCCCCACCACCACTATATTATATAAATGCTCTTACTTTAATGCTAAAGATAACATACTCAAGTATTTAAAAGTTTATTATTGGGAAATTAGCCTGGTATAATAAAAAAAACATTGAATTTGGAATCATATACCTTAGGTTAGATCTAGTTCTAGTCAAATTAACTAGCTTAGTCTAAATAATTATTTAACATTGCTTTCTTACCTGCAAAATGAGAAAGTTAGGGCTAAATTAACCCTTAGAAAACATCCATCTTCAAAAGTTACACCATTTTCACAATAAATTATATGTTTCATGCTATTAAAATAAGATTCCAATAAAAGTGTCTCTAGTTTATAAAGAGCTTAATAGAATTTCATTTTAAAATACTTTTGAACCCCGAAAATTATTTTCCACAGAGCAATTTTATACAAAGTAGTCAGCTTCTCACACTAACCCAGAAGCTGATTTATACCAGAATATATCCAAAGTATAAAATGTATTGCTATATCTAACTGTCATGCCTAAATATGTTTCTCTCCAAAATGCATCTGGAGTTCCAATGTAAAATTTCAGGACTTATCTCCCCTGCTGTAGAGTGATTAGTGAATCCTACTTGGTTCACTACCCTCTCCACAAGCTGGCAGTGACAACATAGATTACTCAGCTCTAAAGCCACCAGTATCAACTCCTATGGATTGAGGAGAGTTCTAGTATGGTGAGAATTGTAAAGCAAGATGCAGGTATAAGTAAGTGGCTTTCAATAGGTTCCTGTGCTTCCTGTTTCCACTGGCAGTCCATCATACTTGTGCTTTCTTTATATGGTCAAAGATGGATTATTCCATAAGAAAAACATAGAAACTATAGCTATTATTCATAAAGGGCTCAAGTATTAATAAAATATGCTTGTGAGGTTTCAGCCTCTCTATATAAATATACATAAATACACAAATATGAATATATATAAATATGAAATAAAAAATTTCCTTTTTCCCTTAGTTTAACACTTAGACAAACTTGATTAAGGAAATTATCACTCAGAGTATATCGATGACCCAGAGAGTAATCCAGTCGGTTCTCCTCTGCCTCTTTAGAACATGCCTAACAAAATCCTAGCCCTGGATAAATTCAACCATCTATGTTCTCCGCCAGGGCTGTACTTGTGCAGATATGTAGCACTGTAGGGGAAGAGAAAAAGGGAAAACCACCTTTGTATAACTAAAAATTTCACCAGCCTCATATGGGTGTTTAACACTGCTCAGCAACTGGTTAATCTAACAAACTCGCTTTTCCTTTCTATAGATTATTTTACACCTTTTCTTCTATCTGCTGACCTTTTCCCATCTTCACGTTCGATAAACTATCTTACCTCAATTTATTGAGGTATTTCATTAAAAGAGAGTTCCTTCATTTCCTCTGTATGAAATCTATACATCATCATCTATCTCTCTTGTTACAAGGAGAAACTACACCTTGTCCTATCAAAGGTATATTCCTTTGTACCCTCTCAAAGAGATTCTTCTTTTGATTATTCTATCTGCTCTCTGATTTCAGCAATCTCTCCTTCTCCATTGAATCAGCCTAACAGATTAGAGTCTCAGCTTGGGCTGCAGCATAGTAAAACATGAATGATGCATCCTAGAGCTGTGCAAGGGGAGAGAGAAGACGGGCACTCTACCTCCAGTTTTTTTTTTTTTTTTTTTGAGATGGAGTTTCACTCTTGTTGCCCAGGCTGGAGTGCAATGGTGTGATCTCAGCTCACTGCAAACTCCACCTCCCAGGTTCAAGCGATTCTCCTGCCTCAGCCTCCCGAGTAGCTGGGATTACAGGGGCCCACCACACCCAGCTAATTTTTTGTATTTTTAGTAGAGACAGGGTTTCACCATGTTGGTCAGGCTGGCCGCAAACTGCTTACCTCAGGTGATCCACCGGCCTCAGCCTCCCAAAGTGCTGGGATTACAGGTGTGAGCCACTGTGCCCGGCCTCTATCTCCATCTTATAAACACAATTGAAAACTCAATTTCACATTGGTCTCCAGTTTTTACTCCATTTCTCGGCTCCCCTGCATAGCTGAATTTCTCTGAAGAACTGCCTATTCATCTTTCGTCACTTCTACCCTCCCCTTACTGGGCCATATATATATATAATTATCATACCCTTGATTCATCGTGTGAACCAATGATGAGAATGCACCATGATTCCATTCAACCCTCAACCTGGTACAATCTACTCAGGTGAGCTTGCTCTTGTCAAGGTCACCAAGTATATACAGTCGACCCTTGGTATCCATGGGGGGTTGGCTCCAGGAACTTCCACAGATATCAAAATCCTTGGATGCTCAAGTCCCTTATAAGTTAGGCATATTCTTCCATGTACTTTAAATTAGGAGTCCCAACCCTCAGGCCATGGACAGGTACTGGCCTTTTAGAAACCAGACCACACAGCAGGAGGTGAGCAGCAGGCGAGGAAGCATTACCGCCTAAGCTCCGCCTCCTGTCAGATCAGTGGTGGCATTAGATTCTCATAAGAGTCCGAACCCTATTGAGAACTGAACACACAAGGGAGCTAGACTGCATGCTCCTTATTAGAATCTAATGCCTGATGATCTGAGATGGTGCAGTTTCATCCTGAAACCATCCACCACCCAACCACCCCCAATCCATGGAAACATGTCATCCATGAAAATGGTCCCTGGGGACTGCTACTTTAAATCATCTCTAAATTACTTGTAATACTTAATACAATGCCCGTACAGCACCTCATTTGCATGGATTCAACATAATACTTAGCACATGGAAAATTCAAGTTTTGGGTTTTGGAATTTTGTGAAATTTTTTTTTTCCTGAATTTTTCAATTGTGGCTGCTTGAATCCACAGATGCAGAACCCCATATATGTGGAGGACCAACTTTATTGTCAACTCTAATTTACACTTGTCTAACCTTCACCTTATTCAGCCTGTCACTAGTGTTAAACACTTTAACTATGTCCTCCTTGAAATACTTCCTTTGGCTTTTTTTTTTTTTTTTTTTTTTTTGAGACAGAGTTTCGCTCATGTTGCCCAGGCTGGAGTGCAATGGCGCAATCTCAATCTCAGCTCACCACAACTTCCGCCTCCCAGGTTCAAGCGATTGTCCTGCCTCAGCCTCCCAAGTAGCTGCAACTACAGGCGCCTGCCACCACACCTGGCTAATTTTGTATTTTTAGTAGAGATGGGGTTTCTCCATGTTCGTAAGGCTTCCTTTAGCTTTTAAATCCCTCCCCTCTCAGACTCCTGTTTTTCCTTCCTTTTCTCTGGATGTTCCTCTCAGTCTCCTTCACTGGCTCCTTGTCCATTACCTAATTTCTAAATATTGAAGCAGCTCTGGATGAAGTTATAGGTCCTCTGCTCATCTCTCTGGATGATTTTATCCATTCCTATTGCTTAAAATGTGCTTGCTGTCAATCCCTAAAATTTTATATTTAGTCCAGACTAATATAAAAATCATCTCTAGTTGGCATCTCTGCCTGCCTGTTGTATAGGAATCTCGAAATTAATCCAATGTTAAGCATGTTTATTGCCTTCAAACCTGCTCCTCCCCTAGTCTTTGCCATCATCTCAAAACAGTCTTCCTTGGTGCCTTATCGGTACTTATTACAGCAAGGAGGACTTGCCCAACTTTCTACAACTTCTCGCATGTGAATTTTATAGATATTTACTTTTTCAATGTCTGTAAAGTCCATGGTTGGTGCTACATCTGTTTTACTCACCACTGTTTACCCAGTATCTACCACAAAAGCTTGTATAGAATATTCAGATTATTTGTTCAATCAATGAATAAAGTGTTAGCAAACATACAGAAGTCAGGAATGATTGAATATAAATTTATTATTACTGTATGTTCTATTTAAGTTTTCATGTTCTAAAAATGTATCCCAGTTTACACGTCTCATATGCCCTTTGGCAGTCATCTTAGTCATTACCTGAGGTGTTCGTTGTAACTCATATAAACTGAGTTCCCATGTTTTGCTTAATGGTTGAGTTCCGTTTGTCTGCACGGCCTGAGACATTGCTGGAAATAAAAAAGAGAGAAAAACAATTTTAGTATTTGGAAGGGAAGTGCTATAGTCTGAATGTATGTGTCCCACCAAAATTCCTATGTTGAAATCTAATCTCAATGCAGTAATATTAACAGGTGGGGACTTTGGGAGGTGATCAGGTTATGAGGGCCCCACCCTCATGAATGAAATTAGTGCCTTTATAAAGGAGGCTTGATGGAAACTTTTGGCCCTTCCAGCATGTTCGGACACAGAGAAGCAGCTATAAGGAATAGGCCCTCACCAGACGCTGCATCTGCTGGTGCCATGATCTTGGAATTCCCGGTCTCCATTACATAATACATTTCTGAGGCTTATAAATTACCCAGCCTAAAGTATTTTGTTATAGCAGGCCAAATGGATTAAGACAGGACGTAAATCTCAAAACTGATTTTTAGTAATTGTTAATCTTGAGAATAAAAACAAATTATTCACTGGTTCTCAAAAATTAAAAAGAAGAAAAACTCAAGAATCTTTTACTCTTGTAAATATGAACTACTTGACAGTAAAAGCCTACTACTGACTTCCTAAGAGCTGGCATACAGGAAGTACTTAACATATCAAAAGTGCTTAACTACTACTGAATATATAGAAGATTGTCTTAACCCAAAACAATAAATATTTTTTTTTTTTTTTTGAGACGGAGTCTCACTCTTTCGCCCAGGCTGGAGTGCAGTGGCTGGATCTTAGCTCACTGCAAGCCCCACCTCCCAGGTTTACGCCATTCTCCTGCCTCAGACTCCCGTGTAGCTGGGACTACAGGCGCCCGCCACCTCACCCAGCTAGTTTTTTGTATTTTTTAGTAAAGACGGGGTTTCACCGTGTTAGCCAGGATGGTCGCGATCTCCTGACCTCGTGATCCGCCCATCTCGGCCTCCCAAAGTGCTGGGATTACAGGCTTGAGCCACCGCACCCGGCCTAACAATAAATATTTTTATGAAATTTACAGTCATAGAACTTAGAACTAAATCAGGAAAATTTCAGATTCTTCAGCATAGCTATCTAGTCTAACGCTGCCCAAGTTAAAATATCTACTTTATAGCACTTTAAACCACTAGTCATTCTACCTCTATTTTCACAGCTTCACTCATGAAAAATTACCTTCAGAAAGCTCTTCCTAATGTTGAGACCCAACCTGCTACCTATTCATCCTATAGCTGTCCTCTGAGGACAAACTAATAATAATAATTAGTCTATAATTTTTCTACATGATAGTCTTTCAAACATTGGGAAAATGGTATCACATCCCACCTGATTTTCCTTTCCTTTTGGATAAATATCCTAGTTCCTCCTATTGTTCCCCATTTGACACCATTTCAAAGTCTCCTCACCACTCTGATTAACTCCGCCTCCTTTCCTGATATAAATGAACTGAACAGCATAAGACCAACTTCTCTGCTTGTCTTTGAGTAGGGGGACAACTAGTATAAATGTGGGAAAGAGGGTTGTAGATAAAAAACTCACTCCTGTGGGGCACAGAAAATGAAGTGACCCCAGTCATCCAAATATTTAGTAAATATCTATCACTAGTCAAGCAGAACTGCCCCCAGGGTCCTTGTCTAGAAGGAAATGCATGCAAATAGCTCAACTACAATCCATAAGAAAAAGTCTAAGACAAAGTCTAAGCAGGTATATAGACAAAAATAAATGGAATTATAGAGGTGGATTGGGGAATTTAAGGAGTTAAGGAGGCTTTGGCAGAGATGAAATAAACCTTAAAAAGAAAGGCATTATCAATCCAACAGAGTTTAAAGGAAAAAAAAATAAATATATTAATAGAGATTACTACAGTGGAATGGAAGTATAAAAGAGGGTTCTAAGCAAATTACAGCACCATGTATGGGCATGCTTGTGATTGGAAGATATTAAAAGTTTTAAACAGGGGCAGGTGTGGCGGCTCACGCCTGTAATCCCAGCACTTTGGGAGGCCGAGGCAGGCAGATCACCTGAAGTCAGGAGTTCGAGACCAGCCTGGGCAACATGGTGAAACTCAGTCTCTACTAAAAATACAAAAATTAGCCAGGTGTGGTGGCGCGCGTCTGTAATCTCAGCTATGCGAGAGGCTGAGGTAGGAGAATCACTTGAACTTGGGAGGCGGAGGTTACAGTGAGCTGAGATCGCACCATTGCACTCCAGCCTGGGCGACAAAGTGACACTTAGTCTCAAAAAAGGAAAAAAAAAAAGGTTTAAACAGGAGAGTAACATGATCAAATCATTCACAAAAACTCAAGTAGTACAGAAGGTAGAAGACTAGAAAGCAACTAACAATAAAATCAGTGAGAGAAAGTTGTTAAAAACCTGTATGATATTAACTATCTGAACTAAAGCAATTAAACATGGACAGAGAGTCAATTAGAACACTAAGTGATATACAAGACACTGGTATTAAGAAAGAAGGGTCAAATATGGCTCTGCGAAAGCAACCATTTTTTATTGCGAACACAAAAGAAAAGTATGCATTAGAAGAGCAGTACAGTTGCTACACACACTGAGTTCAGTTACTCACGGACCACTAAGGTAGAGTGGTCCAGTAGATGGTGGGGGCAAAAAAAAATTCCCATGCTTCCCTGAAGACACAACATGTCCCTCATTCCTGTACTCTGGAGCTAACGGTTAACAGACTGGCAATCACAGAGTTTGATTATTCAGTCATAGGCCCTAGTTACCATTTTATAAGTATTATTAGACACCTACTATGGCAACCCTCTCTTGTGAATCAAAGTGAAAGCTGCAAGCTTCTCCTGGTAGAATTCCTGCTATATGCATTATTATTATAATCTTAAATTATTGCACTTAGTAGGCACAATTTCTCCAAGGATGATTTCTAGTTACCTCAGCTATTATGAAGAATTTGGGGCACATCAAAGATAATACAGCTCAGAGAAGCTCTAGAAAGGAAAGGGGAAAAAAAGTACCAAATATACAATGGCCTTTTGTGACCAGCATGCCAAGGTCTCAAAATAAAACTGACTTGAAAACAGCATCCCTAGAAGATTCTCTTGCTAAAGTCAGAAGGGGGAAACAAAACCCCTCAAACTATCTGAAACGTGCCCTCCTTATGCATCTAACATTATCATGCTTTACCATCACCATCAGCATATATTCCTTTTGTTCTTCTCTATCGCCTCCCCCAAAATCCTAAATGAACTATCCTTTCCCAAGGTCTCCTCCCCCAAAACAACCAATGACCTAATACTCATTTAAAATTGCTACAATGCTGCTTCTAGTGGTAAGCCAACAGAAACTGAATTAAGGCATGGTTTAAGGCTAACAGTTAAAGCCAACAGATAGCTAGAAGAAGACTTAAGGACTGGGGAGGAACAGTGGCTCACAGGACTGCTTGAGGCCAGGAGTTCAAGACCAGTCTGGGCAACATAGCAAGATGCCATCTCCACACAAAAAAATTAAAAATTAGGTAGGTGTGATGTTGTGTGCCTATCATTCTACACACTTTGGAGGCTAAGGCTGGAAGATGGCTTGAGCCCAGGAGTTTAAGGTTTTAGTGAGGTACGATTGTGCCACCGCACTCCAGTCTGCAACAGAGTGAGACCCCGTCCTTTTTTTTTTTTTTTTTCCCCCAAGGAAAAGACATTGGAAAAAAAAAAAAAAGGGGGGGGGGGGGGGCGGGCAGGCACAGTGGCTTACACCTGTAATCCCAGCCCTTTGGGAGGCCGAGACAGGTAGATCACTTGAGTCCCAGAATTTGAGACCAGCCTGGGCAACACAGCAAAATCCCCTCTCTATAAAAAATACAAAATGTTAGCCAGGAGTGGTGGCACACACCTGGAGCCCCAGCTACTCAGGAGGCTGAGGCTGTAGTGAGCTGAGATCACACCACTGCACTCCAGCCGGGGCAACAGAGTGAGCTCAGGTCTCAAAAAAATATATATATATATACACACACACACACCTAATAATAGTGACTAGAGTAAGAAAAAGAGTTGGCCTGTAGTCGCAGCTACTCAAGAGTCTGAAGCAGGAGGACTGCTTGAGCCCAGGAGTTTGAGGCTGTAGGAGAGACCCTGTGTGGGAAGGGAGAGGGAAGGAGACAGAAAGTGAAGAGTGGAGGGGAGAGACATGAGAAATTGCCATCAAGACTTTATACTGTGGAACAGACCCAAAGTTAATATAATAAAAACCCTGGCTGTCTTCTTGTTCATAAGCTAAAACATAAAATACAGGACTTATAAAATTAAAAAAAAAAATTAAAATGGAAAATTGCAAATTTGGATAATCTCCAATATGTAGCTGAAAACATTCAAAGAACCTGAGAAAACTGACAAAATACAAACTAAAACATACAACCCTTCGAATAAACCTAGCTATCAAAATAATTTTTACAAATCAAAACATATTGTATCCTCTAAGAATTAAAGACCTACTTATAAGATATTAGTAGACAAAGCAAGCAGAAAAATAAGAGGCTTTGTTCCATATTAGCAAACAAAGCAGCAGGGGAAAAAAACAATGGCCAGAGTCTATCCAATGATGCTGCTTTGAAGATGACTCTAGTTGTTGAATTTGAGGTGAACCATGTATAAATATAGATGGCCAGCTTCTATGTAGATATTAGGCTAGTGCAAATTAATCGTGGTTTTTGCATTGTTGGAATTCACTATTTGATACTGGAATATATTCTTCAATGTGGTTATTATACATCATTTTAATAGGCATTTCTCACTTTATTTTTTTTTGCTAATGAGTTATTACTTGCTGTTTATGTTTAGACTATGGAAATGGAGTTTGACAAAAAACAAATCTGAGTGATTTTCTTATTCGAGTTCAAAATGGTTTGTGAAGCACTGGAGACAACTCTCAACATCAACAATGCATTCCACCCAGGAACTGCTAATGAACATACAGGGCAGTGGTGGTCCAAGAAAGAAGTTCTACAGGACGAGTGCGGTGGCTCACGCCTATAAACCCAGCACTTTGGGAGGCCAAGGAGGGTAGTGGATTACCTGAGGTCAGGAGTTCAAGACCAGCCTGGCCAACATGGCAAAACCCTGTCTCTACTAAAAATAAAACATAAAAACAATTAGCCAGGCATGCTGGCATATGCCTGTAATCCCAGCTACTGGGGGGCTGAGGCAGGAGGATGGCTTGAACCTCGGAAGCAGAGGTTGCAGTGAGCCGAGATCGTGCCACTGCACTGCAGCCTGGGAAACAGAGTGAGACTCTGCCTCCAAAAAAAAAAAAAAAAAAAGTTCTGCAAAGGAGACAAGAACCTTGAAGACGCAGAGCATAGTGACCAGCCATCGCAAGTTGACAACGACCATCTGAGAACAATCATACAAGCTGATCCTCTTATAACTACACTAGAAGTTACCAAAGAACTCAACGTCTACCATTCTATGGTCGTAGCATTTCAAGCAAACTGGAAAGGTGAAAAACCTCAGTAAGTGGGTGTCTCAAGAGCTGAGCGAAAATCAAAAACAGCACCATTTTTAAGTGTTGTCTTCTCTTATTCTACGCAACAACAATAAACCATTTATCCATTGGATTGTGACTTGTGACGAAAGTGGATTTTATTTGGTAACTAGTGATGACCCGCTCAGTGGATGGACTGAAGCACTTTCAAAGTTCCAAAGCACTTCCCAATGGCAAACTTGCACCCAAAAAAAAGTCATGGTCACCGTCTGGTGGTCTGCTGCCGCTACAGCTTTCTGATCCACTACAGATGCCGGCAAAACCATTACATCTGAGAACTATGCGCAGCAAATAGATGAGATGCACTGAAAACGGCAATGCCCGCAGCTGGCATTGATCAACAAAAAGGGCACAATTCTTATCCACAACAGTGCTCAAATGCACGTCACACAACCAACGCTTCAAAAGTTGAAGGAGGCCAGGCACCGTGGCTCACATCTGTAATCCCAGCACTTCGGGAGGCTGAGGCAGGTGGTCACCTGAGGTCAGGAGTTCGAGACCAGCCTGGCCAACATGGTGCAACTCCCCATCTCTACAAAAAATACAAAAATTAGTCAGGCGTGGTGGCACACACTTGTAATCCCAGCTACTCAGGAGGCTGAGGCAGGATAATCGCTTGAACCCAGGAGGCAAGAGGTTGCAGTGAGCCAAGATTGCACCACTGCACTCCAGCCTGGGAAACAAGAGCGAAACTCCACCTAAAAAAAAAAGTTGACAGAATTAGGCTACAGTTTTGCCTCATCCACCATATTCATCGGACCTCTTGCCAACCAACTACCACTTATTCAAGCATCTCGACAATTTTTTGCAGGGAAGACACTTCCATAACTAGCATGATGCAGAAAATACTTTCCAAGAGTTCACTGAATCCCAAAGCATAGATTTTCACACTACAGGAATAAACACATTTATTTCTCATTGGCAAAAATGTGTTGACTGTAATGGTTTCCATTTTGATTAATAAAGATGTGTTTGAGCCTAGTTATGATGATTTAAAATTCACAGTCCAAAACCGCAATTACTTTTGTACCAAACTAACACACGTGCCATTATTTCTAACATATATCCTACTACAACAGAAAAAATCTTTCAGAGAACCAAAACTACTCAGGAGGAATTTCTAAAAATCCATTGGAGGAATTTCTAAGAATTCCAAATGCTAACCCATGTCCCAACCTGTAACTGTTACCCTAGGACCAATTATAAGCAGAACACTCCTTCTGTCTACCGAACACTACCCTGGAAAATTAATAGGAACTATCAAATAAAATATTCTGAAGTATTATACTTCTAGAGATACTAGTTATCCTGCACATAACCAAATTATATATGATTTGGATATCTGTACTCCTGTGGCAAATAAGACTTAGGAGTGATTGACAAGTTAGCTGCACTTCCAGAATTTCCTGGTACCATTTGGAAAAACTACAATCTTCATGACTTTGCAGAATTTTCTAGTTCTTCCTTATCTTTCTGTTAAGTCTGTATTACAGTAATATGTTCTCTGGTATCTACAGTCTTACATACTACCACATGGATACTATCTTACCAGATAGTATAGCAGGTGATCCTGAGACCAAAAATAGGGGCAAAGTTTCGCAGACTGCCAAAATCATTATCTCAATTCTTATGAACATGTCACTGAACAGATACACTCTTTGAGAATTAGTGTCTCTTTGCTTTAGATCCGTATACATCTTCATTTAAATTTAATTTAAATTCACCCTGCCCCAAAATTGTATTTAATCTTTCCTCTTCTGTTTAGTGAGAAACTACATTTCTGCCTGTGGTTCCCCCTTGCCCAAACCAAGAATGTGAAATACATTTAGCTTCTGCTTTTCAGATCTCAATGAAAAGTGATTTCAATGAACAATATTTGAGAGTCACCTATGTATAGATACTAACATATACACAGAGTAGAGAAAGAGGAAAAGAACAAGAATGGGTGACCAAGATACAGTCTGAAAAGCTGAAGAGTAGAGTGGAAGCCAGCAAAGAAGATACGAAGTGAGGTGCCACACAAAATGAGCTTAAGGATTTTTTCCAGTGACAAGAATGTGCTCCCTAGACCACGACAGCCTAAATATCTTTGTCACACAACAGAACAAGATCTAGGTCTACCAGGGGCCTACCAAAAGACAAAATTGTAACAAGTTTAAGGACACAATTGGCTTTTTAAAATTTTTTTAAGACAGAGTTTCGCTCTTGTCGCCCAGGCTGGAGTGCAGTGGCGCGATCTTGGCTCACTGCAACCTCCACCTACCTCCTGGGTTCAAGCCAATTCTCCTGCCTCAGCCTCCTGAGTAACTGGGATTAAAAGGCGCCCACCACCACGCATGGCTAATTTTTGTACTTTTAGCCAGGCTGGTCTCAAACTCCTGACCTCAGGTGATCTGCCCACCTCAGCCTCCCAAAGTGCTGGGTTACAGGCATGAGCTACCACGCCTGGCCCACAATTGGCTTTTATTTGGTCTCCTGGAATTGGACAACATCTCATTTTATAAAATAAAATGACTTCCAATGAGAGGAGAGGAGGTTGGCTTTAAAAGAAGAAAAAGGCTGAAGAAAGCAGAAACAGTACAAAAAGCAGACTGGTTGTTTCAAAGATGCTTTCCTTTAAAAGGTTAAAACAGGGACTTCCTTATTACGAAGACTCAGGTTGACTATAAACTCCTATTTTTTAGAAAACTGGCCTATTTCCAAGTTTGATTATGTGGCACTTAGCACAAGTGACTCCATTCTGGTTTGTTCTGATCTGGTGGGGTCCAGAGAAAGAGGCTAGTCTAGAACAATGGCCTCCCATAAATGTTTCACAGGCCCAATTTCCAATTACAGCTCATTAATTATACTTCTGAATAAAAAATATATCTCTAATAAAAATATAAAAAATTAGCCGGGCATAGTGGCATCCGCCTGTAGTCCCAGCTACTTGGGAGTCTGAGGCAGGAGAATTGCTTGAAGCCGGGAGACAGAGGTTGAGACAGCGGTTGCAGTGAACCGAGATTGCGCCACTGCACTCCAGCCAGGGCAACAGAGTGAGACTCCACCTCAAAAAAAAAAAAAAAAAAAAAA